>NC_056735.1:861788042-862113042 GCF_019279795.1 Protopterus annectens | reverse complement strand
GGGCTGGTTTTGCCACAGCTGTTTTGCAGGGCATGTTGTCAGCACCTACTTCTTTATGATTTGCCAGCCTCCCTTACCTCTGCTTTGGGATTCTACCCAATAGTAAGGACTGCAGCAATGTGGAACGAAGAACATAGTACAGTTTTGTACCTACCATAAATGTAGATGTTCGAGGATCCACATTGCTGCAGTCCAATTCCCTCCCTCCTTCCCTCTGTGTTTAGGGGTGGTTGTGTAGGTGAGGTTATCTGTTGATATTTTTGTATATATTTTTGTATATATTGTACATAATTTTGGTGCAGGTATTTTGGGCCTTGTCTTTTTAGGGTCTTCTGACATCTGGGGCAAGAAAAGACTGAGGATATGACGTCGGTCATGCGCATTAGTACCCTGACGTACTGACGTCAGTCTAATGCGCCCTGACCGACGTCAGCCATATACTCTGGTATTCGGGCCGACTGGACAGCGGACTACCCAATAGTAAGGACTGCAGCAATGTGGATCCTCGAACATCTACATTTATGGTAGGTACAAAACTGTACTTTAGCTCTGGCAAAACAAGTGGATTGGGTTCAGAAACCCCTATAAGTAGTTTCGTTACAAGTGCGGTCAGTTGCTTAACCTCACCTCTTAATTCGGCTAATTCGTTATTGAACGCTTCCATATTTCCTTTGTGTGCTGGTGCTAAGTCCGTTGATAAACCTTGTTGCTCCCCCGGTGCTGGATGAGTATTGCTGCATGTGTTATTGGCATTCTCGCCGGAGGCTGCCGAAGTTGGAGACGACATCTGAAACTCACGACTGGAAGTGCAAACCACCTGGATACACCTCGGAACCACCAATAAGCGACTCGAACCAAGATAAACACCGCAGTTTTAAAATTCAATAGTTTAATCCACACAAAACGCCAGCACAAATACTCGGAAATAATTGCAAACAAACAGGATAAGATATGTTTGCTGACAATAGCACCTCGAACTACGTACACACAAGAAATATAATAGCAGCAGTTGTTAAGCGCTTTCAACCATAAAACAGTTGGTCTTCTTCAGAACTGCTTAATGAAGCGTTCTAGCTGTTTAAATTAACTTTTAGGCGCCAAAATTTTTTGAAAAAAAGATGTCACATCTTAAAGGTATATTACACACTTATATAAGATATAAAATACAACTGATTTTTAACTACTAATAATACAATAGTAGGTATTTCCACTTGTTTTGCACTCCTACCAACTATAAATACATAATATAAATTTAAAAATACATTACTTAAATTTAAAAAAATAATATATAAAAATTTTCAATAGAATATACTTTGAAATATTTTGTACTACCTTATAACAAGTATTCTAATAATACCTAATTAATTTAATTATTATATAATAATATATATTATTATATAATATTATATATATATATATATAATTATATTAATTAATTAATTTAATTATTAATTAAAATTTTTATATATTATTTTTTTAAATTTAAGTAATGTATTTTTAAATTTATATTATGTATTTATAGTTGGTAGGAGTGCAAAACAAGTGGAAATACCTATTATTGTATTATTAGTAGTTAAAAATCAGTTGTATTTTATATCTTATATAGGTGTGTAATATACCTTTAAGATGTGACATGGTTTTTTAAAAAAATTTGGCGCCTAAAAGTTAATTTAAACAGCTAGAACGCTTCATTAAGCAGTTCTGAAGAAGACCAACTGTTTTATGGTTGAAAGCGCTTAACAACTGCTGCTATTATATTTCATGTGTATGAGTTCGAGGTGCTATTGTCAGCAAACATATCTTATCCTGTTTGTTTGCAATTATTTCCGAGTATTTGTGCTGGCGTTTTGTGTGGATTAAACTATTGAATTTTAAAACTGCAGTGTTGTATCTTGGTTCGAGTCGCTTATTGGTGGTTCCGAGGTGTATCCAGGTGGTTTGCACTTCCAGTCGTGAGTTTCAGATAATTTCTATGATTAGAGGTTCACAGGCCCATACTGAGAGAGGATCCCAGCCTCCTTCTGATAAAAGGCCCCGGGTTGAACCCTCTGACCCTATTCCTTCAGATGAAGATTCTGAGGACTCTGTCCACTCTGATGGCCAGGAAGAGCTCTTCCAGGCGTATGAGGACTCGGATGCAGAGGATTCCATCCCCTCGGCCTCCCCTCCTGAGGATATTTCTTTTGGGGAAGTTCTGCATACCATGAGGGAACATTTCAAGTGGCAAGGCCAGGAATATTCTGATTCCAGAAAGCGCCTTCGAACTTTCCTTAAAAAGCCCCAGCACAGGCCCTTAGCTATTCCTCATGTGCTTGATGTTTTGGATGATTTATATTCTGACTCTAGTGTTACCCCTGATTCTCTTCCTCCTGCTCCAGCCAAGCCAGACAGGTATTACAGGGTCCCAGAAACACATTCACATTTATTCAGGGCCCATACTGCTGATTTGGAAACTATTTCTCAGGGACCTAAAGATGTTTCAGTTTCCACCTCTAAAAATCCTTTGCCCTCCAACAGGGAAGCTAGATCATTAGAGAGATGGGGTAAAAAGGTTTACACCTCCACTACTTTATCTATGAGAGCTTTGAATTGCCTTTTTCATATGTTACAATATCAGGATTTCCTGTTAGAAGATTTACAGAAAACATTGGCCTCTCCTGATCCTTTAGACAGGAAGTCTTTGCAGGAAGCTGTACATAACTCTCAGCAAGTAAGCAATCACTTCCTGCAGTGTAGATATGATGCACTGGAAGCTTCATGTAGGGCAGCTATGACAGGGGCAGTCATTCGTAGACATGCATGGTTAAAAGATCAGTCTCTACCGGATCATGTAAAGGCAAAACTTCTGGATGCACCTTTGGAAAAGAACAAGCTTTTTGGTGCAAATGCTAAGGATGTGTTAAAGTCCATCGAGGAAAAAGCAAAATCAGTTCGGACGGTGAAAGATTTTCTCCAGGTTCAACCCCCCAGATTCAGTAGGAATTGCCCTTCAAAAAACTGGTCCTTTCCTAATCCTGAAAAATTTCAAAGGGGTAAAAACAGACGTGGCCGAGGAAGAGGACAATACAGTGGTCCTTACAGGGGACGACAATGGCAGCCAGCAAACCAAAGAAGTGACACAGGGGTTTCACCTGCTCCACAGCCACAATCTCAATGACTTTCCTCTACTTCCGCCTACCAGGGAACAAATAGTAGCTCCCTTGGGCGGGAAATTATCTCTGTTTGCAGACAGTTGGCACAGATTGACAGAGGACAAATGGATTTTGGACATTATAGACCGAGGTTACAGGTTCCATTTTCATACCTTACCAAGAAAACAAGGCATGCCAAACCTACCACAAAACCAGAGGGCAGAGGCTATCAAGCAAATCTCTCTGCTGACTCGGATGAAAGCAATAGAAAGAGTTCCACAACAAGAACAAGGCCAGGGGTTTTACTCAAGACTGTTCCTTGTTCCAAGAAAAGAATCTCAATGGAGACCAATACTGGATTTGTCCGCATTAAACACCTTTCTCATAGTACCAAAGTTCAAAATGCTGACTCTACAGCAACTCCTTCCCATGCTGGGCAAGGGGTCTTGGCTGATTACTCTGGACCTCAAGGAGGCATACCTGCATGTCCCTATCAGACACAGCTGCAGAAGATACCTCAGATTTCTTGCAGGGCCAGAGCATTATCAATTCTCAGCATTGCCATTTGGCTTATCTACTGCGCCCAGAGTATTCACAAAATGCCTGGCTTCAGTAATTGCTCATTGCAGGCTCCAGGGGATCCAGATTTACCCATACCTGGACGACTGCCTCATACAAGCGGACGACAAATTGATGTTGACAAAAAACTTGGACTGTGTCATACGATTACTTCAAGCTCTGGGATACACAGTCAACTTCCAAAAGTCAAGACTTCAGCCATCCCAGCAAATAATCTTCTTAGGAGCCAAATTAGACACAGCCTCTCAAATGGCTTACCTAACAGAAGACAAGAAAGAGAAGTTAACTCATTATTTCAAAGGTTTGGCAAAACTTACCCAGATGACTGCAAGAAGATTCCTACAGGCCCTGGGTTACATGGCATCCTGCATTCTCCTGGTTCCATTAGCAAGACTACACATGAGAAAGCTTCAATGGTACCTAAAAAGCCTATGGTCTCAGTACAACAACAACTTAGAGACAACCATACCGCTCATTCCATGCCTACAAAAGGAATTCCTATGATGGGCCTCGGTAAGCCAGGCAAACACAGGTATGTCATTCAAAAAACCACAGATAACACAGACCATGACCACAGACACCTCAGACCTTGGATGGAGGGCGCACATGGAAGGCAGGTGTATACAAGGACAATGGTCTCCAAAGGAAACACATCTGCATATAAACCAAAAGGAAATGCTGGCAGTAATGCATGCCATCGAGGCCTTTCAACACCAGCAAGGCCATTTACTGATACGGACAGACAACACCACTGTGATGTGGTATATAAACAAGCAAGGGGGCACCCATTCTTACCCCCTTTGCAGACTGACAATGCATCTTTGGGAAAAATCACTGAGCCTAAACATTCAGTTACAATCCCAGTTTGTTCCAGGCAAAGACAATGTGCTGGCGGACAGCCTAAGCAGGAATTTCACAGATCCACACGAGTGGAGGTTACATCCGAAGATCTTCACACAGCTCACTTCGACATGGGGCAGGCCAGAAGTAGACCTGTTTGCCTCTCACCTCAACCATCATCTACAAAAATTCTGCTCAAGGACATACCATCCAGAAGCTTGGAAAATAGATGCTCTCTCATTCAACTGGAACTTCCTAAAAATCTATGCATTCCCACCTCTGCCACTGATGACTTCAGTATTACTAAAGATCAAAGCAGAGACCCAAGGGGATCCTAATAGCTCCGGACTGGCCAAGACAACACTGGTATCCACTACTACGGAGCATATGTCACACCAAGAAGTGGGCCCTTCCCCATTGGCCTCTACTTTTGACTCAACACAACTTCAAAACAGTGCATCCAAACCTTCAGACACTGCAGCTAACAGCCTGGGAGATCCCATGAATAACCTCAACCTATCTCTCTCCAAGGAAGTTCAGCGGATACTAACAGAGGCTCGAAGACCATCCACCAGAAAGATTTACTTAGCAAAATGGAAGAGATTCAGCATTTGAAATACCAGCAAGGGACATGATGCATCATTATTGAACATCCCACTCATCCTGGAATATTTGGCAGATATGCTAAAGAATGGACTCTCATATTCTTCCATAAAGATACATGCATCAGCTATTTCAGCTAGATATAACACTGATCCGCCTGTTTTTTCACATCCTTTGCTAAGGCAATTCCTCAGGGGAATCAAGAACATTAAGCCACCAAGAAAGGCTCCAGTGCCAGCCTGGGACCTCAATTTTGTCCTAGAAAAACTGACTCTACCTCCATTTGAGCCAGCAGCTTCAGTTGACTTGCAATTTCTCTCATGGAAGACAGCTTTCCTGTTGGCAATTACATCAGCAAGAAGGGTTTCGGAACTACAGGCCCTAATGGCAATACCACCGTTCATAATTTTCCACAGAGACAGGGTTTCGTTAAGGACCAACCCTACTTTTATGCCAAAGGTGGTATCTAGGGTTTCTTTAAATCAAGCTATTCATCTGCCTGCTTTCTTCCCCAATCCTGAGAATAAGGGGGAAAGACTGTTACATACCTTGGACATTCACAGACAACTTCGATACTACCTGGACAGAGCCAAGACCAGTAGGAAGTCTGAACAACTTTTTGTAGCTTACGCCCCTGCAGTCCAAGGAAAAGCAATTTCAAAACAGACTATTTCAAAATGGATTGGACATTGCATCAGATTCTGTTATTCCTTTCATGGAAAGACTGTTCCAGCCAATGTCAGACCACATTCCACCAGAGCTACAGCCACCTCTACAGCATTCTTAAGAGGGGTGCCAACTAAGGACATTCTAGAAGCTGCTACATGGAGCTCCGTGCATACATTCTCCAAACACTACAATCTCCCTCTATACTCCAGATCCAGAGCAGGCTTTGCTTCGGCAGTCCTGCAGGGTTTGATTGCCACACCATCTTTTTCCTAGAGCATTCCTCCTCCCCCAGCTAAGCTATGGTATTCTACCCATATGTTATGACTGCAGTTTTATTCTTGAAGGACATAGTACAGTTTTGTACCTACCATAAATGTAGATGTCCGATAGATATGCAACTGCAGTCGGATTTTCCCTCCCTCCATACCCCTCTATGCCTAGGGTCCACTCCTATCCCTGTTTTCTCTTAGCTGGGGATATCTGTTATGGTGTATCTGTTTATTGCTCATTTATGTGTCTGGAATCCTGTTTTTGTCTTCCAATTTGATTACAACCTTCCTTGGAGGGCACCTGGCATCTGGGGCAAGAAACACTGAAGAAAATGGCGTTGGCTGATGCTTATGTACTCCAGCCGCTCTGACGTCGGAGAGAAATGCGACATCAGCCGACGTCGGACCCAGACTTTGGAATCCGGCCGACCGCGGGCTGCCTGAGGCAGGACAACCCAAATGTTATGACTGCAGTTGCATATCTATCAGACGTCTACATTTATGGTAGGTACAAAACTGTACTTTCTGCTTTAGAGGCAGTCAGGGTTTCAGCTACTGGCACATCCTCCGAGGTTTTGTAGATGTCCACATCGGACGGACAGGGGGGAACCTAGGCTGACTGCTACGGAAGGACCTCAAAGTATACTGCAGATTTTAGTTCAGGAGGATGTCCCGACGGTGAGTGCACTGGGTAGGCCCTATATCTGTCCCCTCCACTGTACACAAATCAGATAATCACCTTAAAAAGAAGCAGAAAAATAAACATGTTTTTTTTCCTAAAGAATCATCTTCTGACGTGCAGGCCATTTCATGAGGCCTGTTTAATGCCCTCATGGCCTTAAGGCCTCCTTCATGGGGTCTACCCTCTTACTACTTCCCTGCACAAAAGGGTTAGGAAACAGGTTCTTTCTGATGAGGAGGATTCCTCAGAGGATGAATCTTTGGCTTATTCTGCCCAGATTACAACTCCATTGGAGTATGCTTCCCCTGAGGAAGAATGTAATTGCACTGAGTCTCCAGGTGAGGATATCACATTTGGTGAGACTGTTGCACTGATGAGGGAGTAATTCAAATGGGGCTGCTCTGAGGTGGTTGAGGTGCAGAAAAGGTACTATGATTTGCTTCAAATGGACTATCCTTCACCATCTGCTGTGCCTCCTGTTTTACCATCTTTTTTGATGCCTTCTCTCCCTCATCAATGGTCCAGGTACTCAACCCCCTGCTTCTGAAAGGCCAAATAGGTTTCACAAAGTAAGTGAGGACTGTAAATTATTTTACAAATGCCCATCTGCTGATCCAGTTGTGGTTTCTGTGGCTGCTGATAAACCATCCATACTTCTGCCATCCACTACTCTACTGTCTACCGATAAGGAAAGTAGAGTTATGGAAAAGCTGGGGAGAAAGGTGTACACCTCATCTACCCTGGCTTTTCATGCTATCAGCTAACAGACCCATATGACTAAGTATGCCTTGGCCCTTGTTTTCTCACACTGCTCAGCTTTTCTCTGACCTTCCAGATTCAGAAGCTAAATCTCATCTCCGCTGTATTCTGCGGGCTTCTTATCAAGTGTCCTGTTATTCCATTAAATGCAGCTATGATGCAGCTGAGGTATCTAGAACTGCTACCTCGGGCTGTGGTTGAGTAGATATTTCTGGTTGAGGCTTCAACCACTCCCTGATGATTTCAAGGCTAAGATTATGGATGCCCCTTTAGATAATAATGCCTTATTTGGGACTGCTGCAGCTAATTTGTTCAAGCCACTGCAGGAAAAAGGGAAAGATTGCAGTATTTAAGACACATTTTTGTGTCTCCAGTTCCTAAATTCCAAAGGAATTGTTCAGTTAAAACTGCTTTTTTTAGGAAATAATCTCGCACTCCTCCTCCTATAGGCAAGAAGATGGTTAGGAAAGCTCCTGTGTCTAAGCCCTCTCAGTTTGCACCTTCCCAGAAGCCGCCCTTTCCTGACAAGCCAGTCTGTGACTACCACCTGTGCCTTTCCCACATCCCCCTTTCTTAGCATCCCCCCCCAGCCTGGGAACACATAACTCAAGATTCTTGGGTCCTTTACATTATACACAAAGGATACTTCATGGTTTATATAATTCTTCCTTCTTTCATGGGAATTCCTCAACCACCGTGAGAACAACTTCAGATGTTCTTCGTATTTCACTGTTGCAGTCATCACATTTGGGTTATCTGCCTGCAGGTAGCCCTCAGTCGGCCTGAATACCAGAGTCTTGAGATTTCTGCGTCGGATGCTGTCGCTTCTTCCATGAAGTTAGGTCGTCAGGGGTGTAAAACATGCAGCCGACACCATTGCATCAGTCTTTCTTGTTGTGCGGTGCCCGAAGCAGAAGCAGTTCGCAAGTGCCGGTCTGCCGACTCCTGAAATTTTCATTTTTGAGTTTCAGATCTGAAGTCTTCTAAACGATAAGTACCCCGTTGAGGATCCTTTTTTCTTGCTCTAACCGATGTCAGAAAAAAATTAATAATTGTATTGCCTGTGGAAAGCAAATACCTTATAGAGATTTTCATTCTTACTGAATCACCTGTCTAGGCCCAGACCACGACGTCCCTCACTGTCGGTTTTGTGCTTTGTTCAACGCTCAAACCATTCGCTGTCGGGCAATTTTTGTAGCTAAATTTTTTCGCTCTCTATATCCGTACTTCAAAATGTCTTCCATAAGCCATCCGACTACCGATCTTCTGAAAAAACATAAGGATAAAGACAGGGGCAGACCGCATAGGTCCAAAACTGCCAACGACGTTACTGTTAAGCTAGTCGCCAGTCCGCCGGTACTCAGTGAGGCGCTTTCACAGCCCCTGATACCGCTTCTACAGATTCGCAGGCTTCTACTGAGACCCATTCAGAGTCCGGTATGCCACAAGATGCTTCTTCGTCTATGGAACCTGCGGATGTCTCTACCTTGGATGGGTCCGGAGCTGCTGTCCAGGCACCAGCTTTTGAGGGTGTATTCAGGCCTTCCGATTTTCATGTTGAACCGATGACTTTGCTTCTAGCCAAAAATACCTAATTTCTCAGGCCTAAAGTGTGCACTACGCCTAGGAAACCGACAACCAAAGCGCATTCTCAAGCCCATATGCCACAAAAACAAATGATAAGAATGGCTGAAGACCTTGTTACCTTAATTAGGGGAAGCCAGCCTTCCCCCTCAGAGACCTAGAACTGATTTTCTTTCTGATTCTTCTGATCAGGAATCTAATGTCTATGTTCCTTTAGACTACCAGGACATTCCCTTATCTACCTATGAGGATTCTGATGCAGGGGATTCCATTCCATCTGCTTCCCCTCCATAAGATTTTTCTTTTGGTGAAACCCTGCATACCCTTAGAGAGCATTTCCGCTGGGAGAGCCAGGACTACTCTCAGTCCAAAAAGAGACTCAGGGAATTTTTAAACCTGCCTCAGCACAGACCTGTATCTATCCCTCCTGTTCTGGAGAGTGTAGATGATGTTTTCTTGGAATCCAGCCTTACCCCGGATAGTTTGCCTCCAGCTCCCAGGAAACCTGACAGGTACTATGGAGTACCTGACTCCCAGAAATTCCTTTCAAGAATCCTACTGCCGATCCAGAGACCATTTCACAAGGACATTAAGGCTGCTACTGCCAAAAATCCTACCCCTTCAGACAGGGATTCTAGGACTTTAGACAAATGGGGTAAGAAGGTTTACACATCTGTTACTCTTGCTATTAGGGCTTTAAATTGCCAGCTTCATATGTTAAAGTATCATCAGCATATCATAGAACTAATTAAACAGAAAAATGATGTTGATTCCTGACTGTGCAGAACACAGATTTACAAGATTTAATGCATTCTGCTAACCAAGTTGGTAAACATACTTTGCAATGTGGGTTTGATGCCTTAGAAGCATCTTGCAGGGCTGCTGTCACTGGGTCTGTTCTTAGAAGGCATGCTTGGCTTAAGGAACAAAACTTGCCAGATCATGTCAAAGCAAAATTACTGGATGCACCCTTAAACCAAGAGCACCTATTTGGCAATAAAGCAGATGTCCTCAAAAGGATGGAGGAGAAAGCTAAATCTATGCAAACTGTTAAAGATTTCATACAAGTACAGCCACCTAGATTCAGTAGGCATTGGCCTTCAAAGAACTGGTCCTTTCCAGTCCCTTCCAGGCCTTCAGTCCAAACCCAGGGGCAGCAGACCACAAAGACTTCAGTCTCACGTTATGCACAGATCTAAGCAGTGGGGTGCTCCCACGTCCAAAAGAGGGAGTAGTAAGCCACCCCCTATGGTAAAATTGCACAATGATTTATCCTTAACTCTTCCAAGCCTTGCCCAAGTACTTGCACCTTTGGAGGAAAACTTGCCCTGCATGCAAAAAACTGGGAATACATTACCCAAGACAAATGGGTTTTAAACATTATTTCCCTAGGATACAGATTCCACTTCCATTCACCCCCAACCCTAAGTGGATGGCCGGACCTCCCCCGAAACCAGTGGGCAGACGCCCAAAAGCAAGTACTTTCTCTCCTCAGCATCAAGGCTATTCAACCTGTCCCAGCAGAACAAAGGGGACAAGGCTTTTATTCCAGACTGTTTCTGGTTCCCAGAAAAGAAAACTATTGGCATCCTGTCCTGGATCTGTCTATTCTCAACACCTTTTTGGTGGTTCCAAAATTCGAAATGCTAACTCTCCAACAGCTTCTTCCTATGCTAACCAAGAATTCCTGGCTTGCAACCCTAGACTTAAAAGAAGCTTATCTGCAGATCCCCATAAGGGAATCTTGCAGGAAATATCTACGCTTCAGAGCAGGTTCTATGCACTTCCCTTTGGCTTATCTACTGAGCCCAGGGTATTCACAAAGTGCCTAGCTCCAGTCATTCATTTTGCAGGCAGAGGAGTATTCAGATTAACCTGTACTTGGACAATTGCCCGATTCAGGTGTAAAGTCAGGACTTGCTAATGTTCATAGTGTTTCACTGTTGCAGTCATTAAGCTTGGGTTATCCTGCTGGTAGGCTACCCTCAGTCGGCCTGAATTCCAAAGTCCTGGTCTGGCGTTGGTTGCTGTCGCCTCTTCCCTGACGTCAGTGCGCCAGGGGTATATAAGATGCAGCTGACGTAATTTTCTTCAGTCTTTCTTGCCACGCGGTACCCAAAGCAAAAGCAGTTCGCAAGTGCCGGTCGGCCCACTCCTGAGATTTTCGAAATTGAATTTCAGAACTGAAGTCTTCAATAAAGCTAAGTACCCCGTTGGGGAAACTTTTTCTTTCTCCAGACCGATGTCAGTAAAAGTTAACAATTGTATTTCTTGTGGGAAGCAAATACCTCATAAGGATTTTCACTCTTACTGTATTCCTTGCGTAGGCCCTGACCACGACGTTGCTAGTTGTCGGTTTTGTGCTAGAGTCAACCAACGCACTATTAAGCATTGGTTTGATTTCGCTTTACATTACTTTGGCCGAAGGTTTAACTACATAATGCCGTCGGAACAACCGACGACCGGAATTCATAAAAAAATGCAAAGACAAAGAAAAGGACAGGCATCCGAGGTCCAAAACCGACGATAAAGCCTCTTCTAGGCCAGACGCCGGTTCTCAGTGAGGCACTTTCGCAGCCCCTGGCACCCGCTCCCTCAGAGCCACAGGCCGCTTCCGACTCCCACGTGGAGACAACTAGGCCTCTGGAAACTCAAGGTATTGGGCAAACGGAAACTATTCCCTCAGATGGGTCCGGAGCCGCTGAGCAGGCATCGGCTTCTGAGGGTGTTTTCGGACCTACACAGCTTACTATCAAGTCTACTTCTGCAGCCAAGGCAAAGTCTAAAAGATCATTAAAGACAAAGGAAGAAGTACAGCATTCTCCTGGACAGTCATCCATGCCAAAGAAACCGATGCTTAAAATGGCCGAGGACCTAATTACTTTGATTAGGGGTTCCCATCCCCTCCTGATAAAAGGCCTAGGCAAGACACTGACTATGAATCCTCTGACCAGGTTTCTATTTCCTCTGATTCCTCTTCCTAACAGGGATATTCTCTTCCTCCCTATGAGGACTCTGATGCTGAAGAATCTCTCCCTTCAGCCTCTCCTCCTGAGGATTACTCTTTTAGGGAAACCCTGCACACCATGAGGGAGCATTTCCATTGGGAGAGCCAGGATTATTCAGAATCCAAGAAAAGGCTCAGACACTTTCTTTTACTGCCTCAGCACAGGCCCCTTGCTATCCCCCCTGTACTAGATATTGTTGGTGATGTTTTTTCTGAATCCAGTTTGTCTCCTGATTCTTTACTCCCTGCACCAGTCAAACCAGATAGGTACTACAGGGTCCCAGACTCTCATAAATTTCTTAATAAAAACCCTGCTGCTGACCCAGAAACAATTTCTCAGGGTCCCAAAGGGGTCAAGGCTTCCACTGCAAAAAATCCTGTCCCCTCTGATAGGGATTCCAGAGCTCTGGATAGATGGGGGAAAAAAGTATACACTTCTGCTACTTTAGCTGTAAGGGCTTTAAACTGCCAGTTTCACATGCTTAAATATCAACAATACCTAATGTCTTTGCTAAAACAGAAAATGCTTACAAGTTCAGAATGTCCTGACAATAAGGAAATGCAGGATTTATTGCATGCAGCTGAACAAGTGGGAAAGGATACTCTGCAATGTGGTTTTGATTCATTAGAGGCTTCTTGCAGAGCCGCAGTTACAGGCTGTCATTCGAAGGCATGCTTGGTTAAAAGAACAAAGTTTACCTGATCATGTTAAAGCAAAATTATTGGATGCTCTATTACAGCATGATACTTTGTTTGGTGTTAAGGCAGAAGAGGTGTTAAAGAAAATGGAGGATAAAGCAAAATCAATGCAGACATTAAAGGATTTCTTACAGGTTCAGTCACCTAGATTTAGCAGGAACTGGCCTTCAAAAAATTGGTCCTTTCCAGTGTCAGACAGGCCAAAAAGAGGCAGATACAGATGCCCAAGAGGCAGATCTCCGCCCCAAGGCTCATACAGACCTAAACAATGGGGTGCTTCAGCCCCCAAAGGCGGAGAAGACAGATCACAACCTTATAGGAAACAGTTCCAATGACTTCCCTCTACAAAAGGCAAACACTTACCTTTTGACAGCACCCTTAGGGGGAAAACTAGCACTTTTCTCACAAAATTGGCACATGGTCACCCAGTACAAATGGGTACTGAATATTGTTTCTCAGTGTTACAGGTTCCACTTTCACACCCTACCAAGGTCAAAAGGTATGCCAGACCTGCCACAAAACCAATGGGCAGAGGCACAAAAACAAATTTCTGCTTTCATGAACATGAGAGCTATTCACAAAGTACCACAGCAAGAACAGGGGCAAGGATTTTACTGAAGGCTTTTCTTGGTACCCAGAAAGGACAAAGCCTGGAGGCCAATACTGGACCTGTCATTTCTAAATACTTTCCTGGATGTTCCAAAATTCAAAATGTTGACACTGCAGCCACTTCTACCCATGCTTGGTAAGAAGGCTTGGCTAGTTACTTTGGACCTCAAAGAGGCATACCTGCATGTCCCAATCAGACAATCCTGCAGAAGATACCTCAGATTCATAGCTGGCTCAATGCATTACCAATTGTCTGCACTGCCCTTTGGCTTATCTACTGCACCCAGAGTCTTCACAAAATGCCTGGCACCAGTAATTACATTTTGCAGACAAAAAGGAATTCAAATATATCCTTATTTGGATGACTGCCTTATTCAAGCAGAGAGCAAGGACATTCTACTAAAGCGTTTGTAAAAGAATTACTAATTTGCCTAGGGTACACAGTAAACAAAAAGAAATCAAAACTAGCGCCCTCTCAAGAGATAATATTCCTGGGTGCAAGCTTAAATACAACTGCCCAGATGGCTTATCTCACGCCAGACAAGCAAAGGCAACTGTCTCAAATGATGGCAACAAAGACCCAGCTACCTGCAAGAAAAATTCTGCAGGCTTTGGGCTTCATGGCATCTTGCATCCTGCTAATTCCATATGCAAGACTGCATATGAGGAAGCTACAATGGTACCTAAAAAGTGTTTGGACTCAACATTGTCACAACCTGGAAACAATAATAGCTCTTATTCCCTGCCTGCCACAGGAGGTTCGATGGTGGGCACTGGCCTGTCACCACAACAAGGGACAGCCTTTCACTTTACCCACTGCCAGGCAGACACTAACAACAGATGCATCGGATTATGCCTGGGGGGCACACATGGCAGGAAAATGTATTCAGGGCACGTGGCCCACAGACCAAATGCATCTTCACATCAATCAAAAAGAGATGCTAGCTGTACAGAATGCCCTGACAGCCTTCAAGGACCTACTGCATCCAGGACAACTATTACTAAAGACGGACAATACTACAGTTATGCGGTACATAAACAAGCAAGGGGGCACACATTCATACCCCCTCTGCAGGCAAGCCATGACTTTGTGGAACACAGCACTGACCTATCAAGTACATCTGCAGGCACAATTCCTGCCAGGAAAGAAAAATACTCTGGCAGACTAACTAAGCAGAAACCTCATGGACCCTCATGAGTGGGAACTAAATCCACAGGTCTTCAGCATGATAACAAGGAAATGGGGATGCCCAGACATAGTTCTCTTTGCCTCCCCTCACAACTACCAACTACAGAGATTCTGCACAAGGACTTAACACTCACAAGCATGGAAAGTGGATGCTCTATATTTCAGCAGGAAAACCCTAACAGTTTATGCCTTTCCACCACTGTCTCTCCTTCCCAAGGTGCTCCTAAAAGTCAGACAAGAGAAGCCAAAAATGATTTTGATTGCCCCAGACTGGCCACGCCAGCACTGGTACCCAATCCTAAAGAACTTGTCTCAAGGCCCAGCCTGGATTTTACCTCTAATGCCTCATCTTCTGACTCAACAAAACAATCAGATCCTGCACAGCCAACTCAGAACCTTAAATCTGGCTGCATGGCGGATAATATAGCCACTCAGAAAACACCTCTCTCTAAAGCTGTTATGGATGTCATTTTGGAAGCCAGGAGGCCAGCACCAGGAAATCTTACTCAGAAAAATGGAAGAGATTCTGTGCTTGGAACCAGGCACAAGGACTTGAACCACTTGTTCCAAATATTCCTCAGATTTTGCAATACCTAACTGAGATGCTGGACAAAGGCCTATCCTTCTCATCAATTAAGATCCATGCCTCTGCCATTTCAGCTCATTACAATACGGAACATAAGACCCCCAAGGAGAGCACCGATACCTACGTGGGACCTCAACTTTATCTTGGAAAAGCTCACACTACCTCCTTTTGAGCCAGCCAATACAGCTGACATAAAATTCTTATCATGAAAAACTGCTCTGCTCCTAGCAATAACTTCAGCAAGAAGAATCTCAGAGTTACAGGCATTAATGGCAGTGGAACCTTTTATCATTTTTCATCTGGACAGGGTTTCTCTAAGGACAAACCCAACATTTATGCCAAAGGTAGTATCCAGTGTGGCTCTGAACCAAACCATTCATTTGCCAACATTTTATCCAAATCCCCAGAATAAATGGGAGAGACTTCTGCACTCTTTGGATATACACAGGCAGCTACGCGTCTACTTGGACAAAACAAAAGCTTTCAGAAAAACTGAGCAACTGCTTGTGGCATATGCTGCAGGATCACAAGGAAAGGCCATCTCAAAGCAGACTATTTCAAAATGGATAGGACACTGTATTTGTTTCTGCTATGCACAGCATGGCAAGTTAGTGCCTAAGAATATTAGGCCACATTCTACCAGGGCAGCAGCCACTTCAGCAGCCTTTCTCAGAGGAGTACCAACCAAGGAAATTTTGGAGGCTGCAACTTGGAGTTCAGTGCACACTTTTACCAAGCATTACCACTTACCTCTTTACTCTAAATCCAGTGCAGGCTTTGCCACTGCAGTTCTGCAGGGCCTCATAGCCACTCCTAATCCTATTTAGACCCAGCCGCCCTACCTCAGCTTTGAGATTCAACCCAAGCGTAATGACTGCAACAGTGAAACACAATGAACATAGTACAGTTGTGTACCTACCGTAAATGTAGATGTTCGAGTGTATTCACTGTTGCGGTCCAGGTTACCCACCTTCCATCCCCCTTTGTTTGCTGGGACTTATCTATACTTCTCTATCCTATACAACCTATGTGGTGTATTTGCTTGTAGATAAAGGTATTGTTTTTATTTTGCTGTATGTTTTTATTAGCAACATGTATTGCCTGCCTTCTTGGGGGCAAGAAAAACTGAAGAAAATGGTGTCAGCTGCATCTTATATACCCCTGGCACACTGACGTCAGGGAAGAGACGACAGCAACCGACGCTCGACCAGGACTTTGGAATTCTGGCCGACTGAGGGTAGCCTGCCAGCAGGATAACCCAAGCGTAATGACTGCAACAGTGAATACACTCGAACATGTACATTTATGGTAGGTACACAACTGTACTTTACAGCACCTGGAATTTGAAAAGAGACTTCTAACTCCACTGAGGTACACCATCAACGAAAAGAAATCACAGCTAGTACACTGCCAACAGGTTGTATTCCTGGGAGCAAGCTTGAACACAACTTCCCAGATGGCATTCCTCACTCCAGAGAAACAAATTTATTTGACAAACTACTTCAATCTACTGGCCACCAAAACCCAGCTATCTGCAAGAAAAATACTGTACGCCCTGGGGTTCATGGCCTATTGCATTCTGTTAATTCCATATGCAAGACTGCATATGAGGCAACTTCAGTGGTACCTAAAAAGTCTATGGTGTCAGCATTTTCAGGACCTGGAAACTATGATTCCTATCATTCCTTGCTTAAGGACAGAGTTCCTGTGGTGGGCAGAGGCCTGCAACCACAGCAAGAGTCTCTCTTTCACTCTACCCCCTGCCACCCAAGCCCTAACAACAGACTCATCAGATTATGCATGGGGGGCAGTGCATTCAGGGCAAATTAAACCCAAAACAGATGCATCTGCATGCCAATCAAAAAGAAACATTAGCTGTACAGAATACTCTGACAGCCTTCAGAGGCCTTATTCTTTCAGGGCAACTATTGGTAAAGACAGACAACACCGCAGTTATGTGGTACATAAACAAGCAGGGGGGAACCCATTCCTACCCACTCTGCAGACTAGCCATGGCTCTGTGGAATACAGCCTTGAGCAACCAAGTTGCACCTACAAGCTCAATTCCTGCCAGGCAAACTAAATTCTCTGGCAGATGACTGAAGCAGAAATCTCATAGACCCACACGAGTGGAAACTGGAACCCAAAATATTCAAGCTTTTGAGGAACAGGTGGGGGACACCAGAGGTGGACCAGTTTGCTTCCCGTAAGAACTATCAATTGAACAAATTCTGCACCAGAACTCCCCACAGTCAAGCTTGGAAAGTGGATGTCCTGTCCATTACCTGGAAGTCTATGTATTTCCCCCTCTGCTTCTCCTCTTGAAGGTTCATAGGTAGGTACTAGGCTATTGGCCCTAGGGCTTATACAAGCCTAGCCAAAAAGGTACCCTGGCTTTCGACACCCGAGAAAATTATTTTCCTGTGCCCCTGTCAAGCAGAGCCACAGAAGTGATCCCCAGGATGAATTTCCTATTTCCCATCCAATCATCAAGACTTTTCTTGAAGAGTGTTAATGAGGAGCTCTGTTTGACATAGATAGGTAGGCTGTTCCAGAGTATGGGAAGTGTCTGGGACAGGAATCTATTCCTCCAACATGTTCTGTTTATTGTGATGACTGGGTTTAGGTCCCTAGAATGTGTAGCTCGGAGGGATTGGGATTTCTTTAAGTGAAGCATGTCCAACAGCTTTGTGCTTGACATAGCTTTGTATGTTAGGCAGAGATAGCCTCTGTGTAGGCGATATGCGACGGAGTAAAGCTGGAGTTTTTTGAGACCGTCTTCGTAGGGCATATGTTTGAGGCCAGTAATCCTCTTTGTGAGGAATTTCTGTGTGGCCTTTTCAGTTGTAGATGTCTTGTGAGGTACATACCAAAAGGGGCGTTGTACTCTATAATGGGTCTAATGAGTGATGAGTAGAGGGGAATTATGACCTCTTTTTTTCTGGATGAGAAACCTTTTGTGATGAGGTGTGCCACGATCAAACAGGACAAGCCAAGAACAATCCTGATTGCACCAGACTGGCCACACCAGCACTGGTACCTTCTTCTACGTAGCCTGACAGTGCTTGCAACCATGGCACCTGCCTCATACTCCCTCCCTGCTGTCCCAGCAAGTAGGCCAGATTCTGCACCCTCAGCTGCAGACCCTGAACCTTGCAGCCTGGCTAATCCCTTGAACTCATCACCAGCAACCCTCAGTAAGCAGGTGCTGGATGTCATTCTTGAGGCATAGAGGCCTAGTACTAGAAAATCCTATTCAGAAAAGTGGAAAAGATACTGTTCTGGAGCCAGTCTCCGGGGATTGACACAACTGTGCCCAGCTTACCTCATATACTAGATTACTTAACAGAAATGCTCCACAAGGTCCTATCCTTCTCTTCAATTAAGATTCATGCTTCTGCCATTTCAGCTCATTGTAATATTGAGCCACCCCTTTTCTTATCCTCTGGTAAAACAGTTCCTTAGAGGAGCCAAAAAGTTTAGACCACCCCCAGGAGAGCTCCCACACCAGCCTGGGACCTTAACTTGATATTGGAAAAACTCACACTGCCACCCTTTGAACCGGCTGCTACAGCAGAGTTAAAATTCCTCTCATGGAAAACAGCTTTACTTCTAGCTATCACATCAACAAGAAGAGTGTATGAACTGCAGGCCCTTATGGCACTGGAACCCTTCATTATCTTTCATGTGGGCAAGGTTTCCCTCAGGGCTAACCCATCTTTTATGCCCAAGGTGGTGTTTAGTGTGGCTTTAAACCAGTCCATTCATTTGCCAACTTTTTTCCCTAATCCTCAGAGTAAAGGGGAAAGGATACTGCATTACCTGGACGTGCACAGGCAGCTTAGATTCTATCTGGACAGGACTAAGCCTCTCAGAAAATCTGACCAGCTGCTAGTCAGCTTTGCTGCAGGGGCAGAGGGCAAGGCCATTTCAAAGCAATACATTTCTAAATGGATAGCACACTGCATCCATTTCTGCTACAAACACCATGGAAAACCTAGCCCACATTCCACTAGGGCTACATCTACCTCTACTACATTTCTCAGGGGAGCCCCTACCAGGGACATCCTGGAAGCTGCAACCGGGAGCTCTGTACACACTTTCACCAAGCATTACCACTTGCCTATCTTTTCTAAATCCAGAGCTGGGTTTGCCACAGCAGTCTTAGAGGGCCTGATTGCCAGACCTAATGCTTCTTAACTACCTCCACCCTTTCTTTGTTTTGGGAATCAACCCAAATATGATGACTGCAACGGTGAAACACGAAGAACATAGTACAGTTGTGTACACTTACCACAAATGTAGATGTTCGAGTGTATTCACTGTTGCAGTCCTGGTTACCCTCCCTCCAGCCCCCTGACTTGTCTTTGCCTTTACGTATCCTTTTTGGTTTGGCATATCTTATATCATGTGTATTTGCTTTTTGCTGGGGGTGTTCCACACCATATATTTGCTTCCTATTTTGGGGGTACCTGACATCTGGGGAAGAAAAAGTGATGTAATGGCATCGGCTGCATGTTTTATACATCTGACGACCTGACATCATGGAAGAAGCAACAGCATCCGATGCAGAAATCCCAAGACTTCGGTATTCAGGCCGACTGAAGGCTACCTGCAGGCAGATAACCCAAATGTGATGACTGCAACAGTGAATACACTTGAACATCTACATTTATGGTAAGTGTACACAACTGTACTTTCTTTCCAGAGGTGCTTTGGGATTTGAAGTCCCAGGGGAACTATACAAGACGTTCCACTGCTCCAAAGGGGAAGAGGTTTCTGTTCCATGATGTTTCTTGTACACAGGAAGGATGGACCTCGGAGACCCATTTTGGACCATTCATACCTCAACACCTTCCTGCAGGTTCCTACCTTTCCCTGCTCTCTCTACAGACTTTGTTTCCTCTCATCCTTCCTCAGGCTTTTCTAGCCTCCCTGGACATCAAGGATACCTACTTTCTTATTCCCATTCATTCCCTCTACAGGAAATTCTGCATTTTTCTTTTGCTTCCTCACATTTTCAGATGTTCTTCATCTCTCTTTATTCTAAGTCTAGGGCCCATAAGTAAGGACTGCAGCAATGTGGATCTTCGAACATCTACATTTATGGTAGGTACAAAACTGTACTTTCTCTGCTTTGCCCTTTAGTCTCTCAACACCAAGGGTATTTACAAAATGCTTGGCTCCTGTCATTGCTTTCTGCAGAATCCAGAGTATATAGGTCATCCCTTTTCTGGATGTCCTCCTGCTGCTCCAGATATCACTTCCAGAGACTTTGCAACAGCATCTTCTTTTCATCATTTCCCTTCTGCAAAGGATTGGTTTCACAGTAAGTTTCAAAAAGTCTTTCCTCACACCTTCCCAGGACCACATCTTCCTGGGCTATAGGATATAGACAAACCTAATGTTGGCTATCCTACCTCCTCAAAAAGTTCTTTTTCTGATCATCTATTTCAAAAACCTTCTCCCTTTGCACACTCTAACAACTTGGGAGTTTCTTAAACTGCTTGGATTTATGACATCCACTATCCCCATATTGCTTCTGGTAAAACTGCACGAGGAAATGTCAGTGGTTCCTAAAGTCAGTTTGGAGACAGCATCTGCACCCATTGGCGTTTGTCCTTCCTCTTCTTTCTTTTATGAAGAGAAAACTACATTGGTGTATTCAGTTTTCACTAAACCCAGCTCTTCCTTTGCATCCTCCTCTTCCTACTCGAGTCTGGTTCACAGATGCCTCAGATATGGGTTGGGGGAAAGCCTTTGCGAACTTAAAGGTTCAAGGCCTTTGGTCCCCTTCTCAAAGGTAAGAACACATAAATATAATAGAAATGCGAGCCCTTCTGCAGACTCTTTAGGGTTTCCCTACTGTTATGTCCAGGACCCTTAAAATTGTTTACAGAGACCTCCACAGTAGTTTGGTATGTAAACAAACAGGGGGGGCGAAGTTATATCTTCTGTGGAGGTTAGCTCTCATGGCATGGGAGCTGGCAGATAAGTGTCAGGTCACTCTGCAGGCAGTGTATGTCTCCTCCAATCAGAATGTAGTAGTAGACACTCTCAGCAGGTCATTGACTCATGCTTCACAGGGATGTGTTTCTGGACATTCTCCACCAGTGGGGTACACCTCAAGCCAATCTCTTTGCCGTCCTTTGAACAGATGGCTTCCACAGTTTTGTGCCAGTGTCCCAGGGTCTGTGGTCTGAAAGGTGGATGCTCTTTCAATTTTTTGGAAGAGGAAATTTCTATATGAATCCCTCCCCTGCCCTGTCATTCAGAAAGTCTTGCTGAAGATTCAGGAGGACAAACTGAAAATCTTGCTGGTGACCTGCTTTTGGCCAAGACAGTATTGGTTCCCCCCTTCATTTTCATTTAGCCAAAGGGAATCATCACAAGTTACCTCACAGGGTGGATCTTCTCACACAGGATAAGGGCTCTCTCATACAACTATATCTGTCAGCCCTACATCTGACATCGTGGGTGATACATTTTTGATTCCTTTCAGACACCTCTTTTCTGAGGAAGTGCTTAGGGTTCTGCAGGAGGCCAGGAAACCCTGCTCATCAAAATGGAAGCGGATTTCCATCTGGTGTCCGTCTTGTAACCTAGATCAACCATCTTTGGACATTCCTTTTGTTCTGTCCTACTTGTGTGAACTGATGAAGGCTGGCTTGTCTTACTCTTCTTTTAAAGTTCATTTATTAGCCATTTCTGCTTGTCTGCCTTTGACTCCTCCATTGGATTCTAGAGGTAAAAGTTTTCTTAAAAGGCATCTTTCACATAAAGCCTCCCAGGAAACCTGTTCCCCTTGCTTGGGATCTAAATTATGTTTTGGAGAAACTCACTGTGGCGCCTTTTGATCCTGCAGCCACAGCTTCCCTACAACATTGTACTTAAAAGTCTGCTATTATCACCTCTGCCAGAAGGGCGTCTGTGTTTCAAGCTTTGATGGCCTTTCCACCCCTCCTAGTGTTTCATAAGGATAGGATTTCTTTGCATACTAATGCTTACTTTATGCCCAAGGTTGTGAATGAGTTGTCACTTATTCAGTCTATTAATTTGCCCACCTTTTTCCCTCTCCACAGTCCCCTAGTGAGAGGGTCCTACATATACTGGATGTGCATAGACAACTCAGATTTTATTTGGATAAAACTAAAGCTGTCAGGAAATCTGATCAGCTTTTTATGTCTTTTTATCCCAGGGCTCTGGGAAGGCCTGTTTCCATGCAGACAATTTCTACTTGGATTCCCAAGGCCATTTCAATTTGTTATGTTTTCCATGGTAAGTGTCTTGTCTTCCTAGGTTAATGCTTATTCTTTTAGAGCTGTTGCCTCTTCTGATGCTTTTTTCAAGGGTTTGGATTCTACTTCTATTTTGGAAGCAGCCACTTGGACTTCTGTTCACACTTTCACTAAGCATTACAAGTTGGATTTCATTTCCAGATCCAGAGCGGGCTTTGCTAGAGCCATTCTTCATGGTTTTCAAGAGAGTCTCTGCTCCTTCCTCCTCTTCCCTCTCATCTTCATGAGCTGTGGTATTCTCTCTCATGTAAATAATTCTGCAGCATAGGAATAGGAGGACATAGAATAGTTGTGTAAAGTCTTACCTTTTATTTTGCAATATTCTGCCCCTCCCACTTCTCCCCACTTAATGTTTTTTTTTCTGTGTATGTATGTTTGCCTCCTTTTGTTCCTTAAGCTGGTGTTCCTACTGGGGCATTCACTTTTGATGACGGTACATGCGTAAGTCACTTTTATGGCCTATGCTGTCTACAGATCTGTGTGCAATGTCCCACATAAAATGCAGTGGTGAAAGGCTTTTGTATACTGGCCAGATGTTGGGACCACTTACGCCATTCATCCCTCATGTAAAGAATACTGCAACAGACTCTTCTTTCCTCGAGTAGACATGTCTGCTTCATCTCTGAAAAATCAGCTGGCAAGATTCTGTTCCAGTACTCTATGCAAGAAGGCCTGGAGGATGGTTGCCTTTTCTTTTCCTTGGGCAAGAATGCTCCTGTATGATTTTCCACTCTTTTCACTAATGTTTGGGTTACTTCTGAAGATTCAGTAGGAATTCCACATGATCATTGTGGTGACTCCCTTCTGACCCAGGAAATCATTGTTGTCTCTTCTTTTGGAATTAGCCAGGCACACTAACCACAAGCTTCCTCACAGACTGGAACTGGTCACACAAGAACAGGAGTATTTAATACACCCCAACATGAATCTCTCTGAGTTGACTGAATGGATGTTAGATTCCTTAATTCCTTTTTAGGCAGCTGAATCAGATGCCAATGGAGGCAAGAAAGCCCACTACTACAATCATATATTAGCAAATGGAAAAGGTTTTCTAGTTCATGCCAGCAACATAACTGGCACCCATTGAGGCTAGTTGTTCTCTGGGTTTTACAATCTTTGTGTGCGTTATCTCTTTATCCCCTTTTTGTTCTTCTGTCGAGGTTCCTCCATCAGCCATTTCAGAATGCTAACACTTTCTCCATTTGAACTGACTAATGTGGCTAACTTGAGGTTCTTAACATGGAAAACAGTTTTACTGATTAATCTGATCTCTGCAAGAAGGGTATATCGGTTGCAATCTCTTAAGGTGAGTCAACAATGTTTTTCCGCAGGGACAGGGTTTCTTTGAGAACTAATCCTCCTTTTATGTCTAAAATGGTATCCAATTCTATTTTAGGCCAAACTATCCTGCTCCCCATTTTCTTTCCTGAACTTAAAAATGAGGGAGAAAGTGTTCTCCATACCTTGGATGTCTACAGACAACTCATGCACTGTTTTGATATAAATAAATCTTTTAGGTCTTCAGATTATTTCTTGTGAGGATAAGAAGGGACAGCAAGTGTCAGAACAGACTATTTCCAATGGCTGTCTAAGGCTGTTGCATTTTGCTTTACTTACCGAGACATATCTATTTCAGACAGGGTGAAGGCCCACTGTACCATGGCCTTGGCTTCATTTATGGCTTTTTTGGAAAGGGTTGAATTCTAAAAGTATTCTAGAAGCTGGTAATTGGTCCTCTGTACATGCTTTTACAAAGCACTATGTTTGATTCCTTGTGTAGGTCCAGGTCAGGCTTTGCTAGGATCATTCTCCAGGGGTTTCTGGACTCTTCTCCTTCCACCTCCCAAATGTAGTTAAGTAGGGTAGTCTTACCATGTAGTTGAGGCTACTGCAGCAGTGATCAGGATGATGAACACAGAACAGTTTTGTAAGTAAACTTACCATAACAGTAGATGTTCAAATGATCACTGCTGCACTGTAGCCACTCCCTCCCTGTTGTTTTTTGGTGTGCTTTTTATGCTGGGGTGTGAACATTTACTTTTAATTGTTCCTAGCTTTGTCCTTCTAGGATTTAGCCTCCCTCTCTCTGCTGGCAGAAAGCTCTGAAGGACTTTGCGCCCACACTTGTCTTTTAGTCTGCTCAGCTTGGCCTGCCTTACAGTTTGGGAATGTGGAGCATGCCCTGAAGATGTTCTTCATGTTTCACTGTTGCAGTCATCACACTTGGGTTATCTGCCTGCAGGTAGCCCTCAGCTCGAATACCAGTCTTGGGATTTCTGCGTTGGATGCTGTCGCCTCTTCCATGACGTCAGGTTGTCAGGGGTATAAAACATGCAGCCGACGCCATTACATCAGTCTTTCTTGCCGTGGAGGAGCCTGAAGCAGAAGCAGTTCGCAAGTGCCGGTCAGCCACTTCCTGAAATTTTCGTTTTTCGAGCTTCAAACCTGAAGTCTTCTAAAGCTAATTACCCCTTTGGGGATCCTTTTTTCTTGCTCTAACTGATGTCAGAAAAAGTTAACAATTGTCTTGCCTGTGGAAATCAAATCCCTCACAGAGATTTTCATTCTTCGTCCCTCGCTGTCAGTTTTGTGGCTTGTTGAACGCCCAAACCATTCGTTGTCGGGCTATCTTTGTCGCTAAATTATTTCTCTGCCATTCTCCGTATTCCGAACTGGCTTCGATAAACCATCCGACTACTGATCTTTCGAAAAAGCATAAGGATAAAGACAGACAGACCGCATAGGTCCAAAACTGACGACGACACTTCCGTTACACTAGTTGCCAGTCTGCCGGTACTCATGAGGCACCTTTGCAGCCCCTGATACATGCTGCTAAAGATTCGCAGGCCTCTGCTGAGACCCATTCGGAGTCCAGTGTGCCGCGAGATGCTTTTTCGACTATGGAACCTGCAGATGACGCTACCTTGGATTGGTCCAGAGCCACTGTGCAGGCACCGGCTTCTGAAGGTGTATTCCGACCTACCGATGTTTGTATTAAGCCAACAACTTCGTTTTCAGTGAAAACTACTGAGTTTCTCAGGCCCAGAGTTCGCACTATGCCTAGAAAACCGATGACCAAAGCGCATGCTCAAGCTCCCATGCCACAAAAACAAATGCATAGAATGGCTGAAGACCTTATTACTCTACTTAGGGGAAGACAGCCTTCCCCTGCTAAAAGACAAAGAATTGAATTTCCTTCTGATCCTACAGACCAGGAGTCCAATGACTCTGACCCTTCTGATTACCAGGACATACCCTTAACTACCTATGAGGATTCTGATACAGAGGAATCCATTCTGCTTTCCCTCCAGAGGATTTTTCTTTTGGTGAAACCTTGCATACTTTAAGAGAGCATTTTCGCTGGGAATGCCAGGATTATCCTCAGTCGCATATCGTCTACTCAGAGGTGATCTCTGCTTAACATACAAGGCCATGTCAAACCCAGAGCTGTTGGACATGCTACACTTAAAGAAATCTCAATCCCTCAGAGTTACACGCTCCAGGGATCTAAACCTTGTCATCACAATAAACAAAACATGCTGGAGGGATAGGTTCCTGACCCAGAGACTCCCCAGACTCTGGAATAGATTGCCCATACATGTCAAGCAGAGTGCTTCTTTGGACCTCTTCAAGAGGAACCTTGACAATTGGATGGGAGAAAGGAAATTCACCCCAGGGATCATGTCAGTCTCCCTGCTAGACAGGGGTCCATGGAAAGTAAATAATGTGGGAAGAAATAGCCAGGGAATTGTTATGGCTAGGCTTGTATAGGCCCTAGGGCTGATAGCCTAGTACCAACCTATGAAACTCAGAGAATTTTTAGATTTGCCTCAGCACAGGCCTCTAGCTAAATCCCCCTGTCCTGGATATTGTAGATGATGTTTTCATGGAATCCAGTCTTACTCCTGACACTCTACCAACGGCCCCTAGAAATCCTGACCGGTACAACAGAGTACCTGACTCTTACAAATTTCTCTTTAAGAATCCTACTGTGGATCCAGAGACCATTTCCCAGGGACCTAAAGGCAGTAAGCTACTACAGCCAAAAAATCTACCCCTTCAGGTAGGGATTCAAGAGCTTTAGGCAGATGGGGTAAGAAGGTATATACCTCTGCAACTCTTGCCATCAGGGCTTTGAATCGCCAGTTTCACATGTTGAAGTACCAGCAACATGTTATAGAACTAATTAAACAAAAAATGGTGTTATTTCCAGATTGTGCAGAAAATAAAATTTACAAGAGTTAATGCATTCTGCAAACCAAGTTAGCAAACATACTTTGCATTGTGGTTTTGATGCCTTAGAAGCCTCTTGCAGGGCTGCAGTTACTGGGTCTGTACTGAGAAGGCATGCTTGGCAGACCATGTCAAAACAAAATTACTAGATGCTCCATTAAATCAGGACCGTTTGTTTGGCACCAAAGCAGAAGTTCTTAAAAAGATGGAGGAAAAAACTAAATCTATGCAAACTGTCAAAGATTTCTTACAGGTGCAGCCACCTAGATTCAGTAGACATTGGCCTTCTAAAAACTGGTCCTTTCCAGCCCCTTCCAGGCGTTCTCAGCCCAAACCCAGGGGAAACAGGCCACCTAGACTGCAGTCTCAGGGTATGCAGAGATCTAAACAATGGAGTGCTCCCACCTCAAAAACAGGAAGTGGTAAGCCACCCCCTTATGGAAAAAGTTCACAATGACTTGTTAATTATCCTTCCCAGCCATGCCCAAGTACTTGCACCCCCTAGGAGGAAAACTTGCCCTTCATGCAAGAAACTGGATGTCCATTACTCAGGACCGATGGAATGTTCTTTGTGTTTCACAGTCAGTCGACCTGATTAACAAAGTCTTGGGTCCTGCGTCAGATGCTTCTTCCATGACGTCAGGTCGTCAGGGGTATAGAACATGCAGCCGACGTCATTAAATCAGTCTTTCTTAACGTGCGGTGCCTGAAGCAGAAGCATTTCGCAAGTGCCGGTCGGCCGACTCCTGAAATTTTCGTTTTTGAGTTTCAGAACTGAAGTCTTCAACTAAGGCTAAGTACCCCGTTGGGGAAACTTTTTCTTGCTCCTAACCGATGTCAGTAAAAGTTAATAATTGCATTAGTTGTGGAACCCAAATACCTCTCAAAGATTTTCATTCGTACTGTATTCCTTGCCTGGACCCTGACCACAACGTACTTTGCTGTCGGTTTTGTGCTTTATTTAAGCAGCGCACTTTCCGTCGTCTGTATATTTTCACCTCTAAATATTTCGGTTCTCGGTTTAATTATCCAGAAATGTCGTCGGTTAGCCATCCAACTACCAGGATTCCAAAAAAACGCAAAGATAAAGACAGAGACAGGCCGCCTAGGTCCAAAGCTGCTGATGATGCTTCTCCTAAGCCAATCGACAGTTTGCCAGTACTCAGTGAAGCGCTTTTGCAGCCCCTGATACCCGCTACTTCTGATTCGCAGGCCTCTACTGAGACCCATTTTAGTTTGGTATGCCGTGAGATGCTTCAACTGTGGAACCTGCAGATGTTCATCGTGTTACACTGCTGCAGTCATCACACTTGGGTTATCTGCCGTCAGGCGGTCCCGCAGTCAGCCCGAGTTCCAAAGTCTTGGTCCGGCATCGGTTGCTGTCACTTCTTCCCTGACGTCAGTGTGACAGGGGTATAAAAGAGGCAGCTGACGCCATTTTCTTCAGTCTTTTTTGCCGCGTGGTGCCCGAAGCAGAAGCAGTTCGCAAGTGCCAGTCGGCCGACTCCTGAGATTTTCAAATTGAATTTCAGGCCGAAGTCTTCAATAAAGCTAAGTACCCTGTTGGGAAACCTTTTCTTGCCTCAGTCCGATGTCAGAAAAAGTTAATAATTGCATTTCTTGTGGGAGGCAAATACCTCATAAGGACTTTCATTCTTATTGTATCCCTTGCCTAGGCCCAGACCACAACGTCACAGGTTGTCAGTTTTGTGCTAGGTTTAACAAACAAACTATTAAACGTCGGTTTGATTTCGCCCGACATTATTTTGGTAGAAAATTTAATTATACCATGCCATCGGAGCAACCGACGACTGGGATGCATAAAAAGCACAAAGATGAGGACAGGCAGCCGAGACCCAAACCAGACACCGAGGCCTCTGCTAGGCCAGTCGCCAGTTTTCAGTGAGGCGCCTATGCAGCCCCGGACGACCACTGATTTAGAACCCCAGCCTGCATCCGACTCCCAAGCGGAGATTGCAGGGCCTCCAGAGCCTTTATCTTTAGGCCCTTCCGACTCCATGGCTGAAGGGGATTCCGGTGCAGTTGAAAGGCCGTCAGTTGCTGAAGATGTCTTCAGACCGATTACACTTACTATTAAATCCTTTGCAAAACTGAAAACTCCATTAAAAGTAAGGAAGCCTGTACAGCAGTCTCCAGTGCAAGGCCCCATGCCTAAGAAACAGATGCTTAAGATGGCCGAAGACTTAATTACCCTAATCAGGGGTTCCCATCCCCCACCTGACAAAAGGCCGAGACAGGAGGAGGAGGAGGACTACGCTTCCTCTGACCAGGTTTCCATTACCTCAGATTCTTCTGAGGAACAGGCGTACTCTTTTCCCCCTTATGAAGACTCTGATGCTGAAGAGTCTATTCCTTCAGCATCTCCCCCAGAAGACTACTCTTTTGGGGAAACTTTACATACCATGAGGGAACATTTCCACTGGGAAGGCCAGGATTACTCTGATTCTAAGAAAAGGCTCCGAGAGTTCCTCTTACTACCCCAGCACAGACCCCTTGCTATTCCACCTGTGTTAGACATTGTGGATGATGTTTATTCAGAATCTAGCCTTAACCCAGATTCATTGCCTCCTGCATCAGCCAAACCAGACAGATATTACAGAGTCCCTGACTCACATAAATTCCTATATAAAAGCCCTGTTGCTGACCCAGAAACCATTTCCCAGGGTCCCAAAGGGGTTAAGGCCTCTATTGCTAAAAAGCCTGTACCGTCTGAAAGGGATTCTAGAGCACTAGACAGATGGAGAAAGAAAGTATATACCTCAGCTACTCTAGCTACGAGGGCCTTAAATTGCCAGTTTCACATGCTGAAATATCAACAATATTTTATGTCTCAATTAAAACAAAAAATGTGCACACATACAGAGCAGCCTGATTACAAGGAAATGCAAGATTTGTTGCATGCAGCAGAACAAGTGGGGAAAACATACTTTGCAATGTGGATTTGATTCATTGGAAGCCTCTTGCAGAACAGCTGTAACAGGGTCTGTCATTCGTAGGCATACTTGGTTAAAAGAACAAACTTTACCTGATCATGTTAAAGCAAAGTTATTGGATGCACCCTTACAGCAGGATGTTTTACTTGGTGTGAAAGCAGAAGAGGTTTTAAAGAAAATGGAGGATAAGGCAAAATCTATGCAGACGGTCAAGGATTATTTTACAGGATGTTCATCGTACATATAGCTGCAGTCATAACAGATGGGTTTTCCTGCTGTCAGGCGGGTCCGCGGTCGGCCGAATTCCAAAGTCTAGGTCCGGCGTCGGTTGTCGTCGCTTCTTCCCTGACATCAGTGCGCCAGGGGTATAAAAGAACCAGCCAACGCCATTTTCTTCAGTCTTTCTTGCCGCGCGGTGCCCGAAGCAGAACAGTTCGCAAGTGCCGGTTGGCCAGCTCCTGAAATTACGAAAATTTTGCAACTGAAGTCTTCTTGAAAGCTAAGTACCCCGTTGGGGAAACTTTTCTTGCCTCAGACCGATGTCAGACAAAGTTAATAATTGTATTTCTTGTGGGAAGCAAATACCGCATAAGGATTTTCATTCCCTCTGCATTCCTTGCTTAGGCCCAGACCACGACGTCTCGGTCTGTCGTTTTTGTGCTACATTCAACAAACGCACCATTAAGCGTCGGGCGGAGTTCGCCCAGCACTATTTTGGCAAAAAATTTAACTATATTATGTCGTCGGATACTCCGACTCCAGTTTTGTCTAAAAATCACAAAGATAAGGACCGACACATGAGGTCTGCGGCCTCTACCACGCAGCCCCTGCCTACCGACGACACTTGGCGGTGTCTTCTGTGCCCGAGGTTGCTGGCTCCTCGGCCCACACCCCGACTACAGATACCGAAGCCACTCTTGGTGGTGAATCTCAAAATGTAGACAGTTCTGCCTCCTCTCAAGGTGTCTTCAGACCTTCTTCTTCTTTTTCTATCAAGGCTTTCACTAAGTCTAAAGCAGACATGCATTCTAAGAGACAAGCTCCACAGGGCCCTTCTCCAGGCCCCATGCCTAAAAAACAGATGCTTAAAATGGCTGAGGACTTGATTACTCTTACCAGGGGTTCTCAACCCCCCCCCCCCGGGCAAAAGGCCCAGAGTGGAGGAAGAATCCCCCTCCTCTGACCAGGCCTCCATTATTTCAGAGCACTCTGATGAACAGGAACATTCTTACTCCCCTTTTGAAGATTCTGATGCTGAGGAGTCCATTCCCTCTGTCTCCCCCCCAGAGGATTACTCATTTGGGGAAACCTTGCATACCTTAAGGGAACACTTCCACTGGGAAGGCCAAGAGTACTCGGATTCCAAGAAAAGGCTTAGGGATTTTTTTCTTGCTACCCCAGCACAGGCCTCTGGCTATACCTCCTGTCTTAGACATACTAGATGATGTGTACTCGGAGACCTGCCTTAACCCGGATTCTTTACCTCCAGCCCCAGTCAAGCCTGTCAGGTACTACCGGGTTCCTGACTCACACCAATTTTTATACAAAAGCCATGCGGCTGACCCAGAAGCTATCTCACAGTGCCCCAAGGGAATTAAGGCCTCCACTGCTAAAAACCCATTACCTTCCGAGAGAGATTCCAGATCCTTAGAAAGGTGGGGGAAAAAGGTATACACCTCGGCCACCTTAACCATGAGGGCATTAAACTGCCAGTTCCATATGCTAAAGTACCAACAGTTTCTGTTATCACAGTTGAGAAGTAAAATGTCACAACCTGAACAACCAGACTTGAAGGAGTTGCAGGATTTGATGCATAGTGCAGAACAAGTGGGTAAACATACCTTGCAATGTGGTTTTGATGCTCTAGAGGCCTCATGTAGAGCTGCTGTTACAGGATCAGTCATACGTAGATATGCCTGGCTCAAGGAGCAAACCTTACCAGATCATGTCAAAGCTAAATTACTAGATGCCCCTCTACAAAAGGATGTATTATTTGGTAGGGAGGTTGTTGACTGCAACTGAGCTACAAAATATAAGTATCTTGATTTTTTTGATTATTTTTACAGATTACTGTTTTTACAATTTAATATATATAAAGCACTTTGTCTATTCAGTATCTTCACAAATCCTTATCTGTTTAAAAACTTTCATTTGTCTCTGTTAGTGCTTGCTGTCTTGTAGGCTACTGTGTAAACTGAAACATCTCCTCTGTGTAATTATCTCTTGGCTAGTGGGGGCTGGTTCTTTTGTGTTCTTGTAAAAAAAAAGTGTCTGTCTTTTGCACACAGTGCAGACTAGAGAGGTTGTTGACTGCAACTGAGCTACAAAATATAAGTATCTTGATTTTTTTGATTATTTTTACAGATTACTGTTTTTACAATTTAATATATATATATATAAAGCACTTTGTCTATTCAGTATCTTCACAAATCCTTATCTGTTTAAAAACTTTCATTTGTCTCTGTGTTGACTGCAACTGAGCTACAAAATATAAGTATCTTGATTTTTTTTTATTTTTTACAGATTACTGTTTTTATTTAATATAATATATATGAATTGTTCATTTGTCTCTGTTAGTGCTTGCTGTCTTGTAGGCTATTTTGTCCCACTCTCCCTCCATGTTGGTGTCTTGCTCTTATACTTGGCTTTGCAGTTGCCCGCCCCTACTGTGACCCACCTCCCAGTCTAGTGTCATTAGCTCATTCTGCTTAATACAGAGAGAACATTTGATAAGGCCTTCTGTTCCTCCTTTTTCCCTTTCAAAAGTAAAACAAAACTTTTTTTTCTCTCTTTCGCCTGAACCTTCTTGTGTTCTGACTGTCCTTCTCAAACATTTTGGAAATATACAGTATATTTCAGAGCATTTGTTATAACTGTATTTGCTATAACTGATTTAAGCATTTTTTTCTGGCTTTTGATTATTTACTGCTTAGCGACTGCATTTTAGCCTGTTTATACAGCTCTGCATTCTATTTAAACTGTTTTTGTGTTGATTAACTGTTTTGCACTTTTAAAAAGTTATTTGTTGCTTAATTTTACCTGTAGGCTAACACATTCAAGTGCTAGCCGCTTAAAAGCATTTATAGTATTTACTGTCTGTTTTCTTCTGTTTTCTGCAAAAAACAACAAAAAAAATCTTGTTTTCCCGCCTTACTGAACTAGAATAGTCCAGTCTTCAGAGTTTGCTGACCTCTGGGCTTTGTCTTGGTTCCTGTGCTATTCCATATCCTTATTTGGATAAAAGGAAGCATCTTTGTTCACCAGTGGGAGTGGGGAGCACTGAGCGGCCTGTTTGTCCCTAGAGGAGTGGTTCCAGCCAGAAACTGGTAGTCTATTGGCCATTTTGGGTCAATTCCTAGCTCTTTTCAGCCCCTGTAATAAAGCCGCTTTAGCGCTGGCTTGTATTCAACTCAGCACAGCTCCTCGTGGTGTCCTGCAGAGTTCTACAAGCAGCAGAGAGCAAAAGAGTGACTTTTTCCTGATTAAGTATTTTTTCTGGCTTTTGATTATTTACTGCTTAGCGACTGCATTTTCGCCTGTTTATACAGCTCTGCATTCTATTTAAACTGTTTTTGTGTTGATTAACTGTTTTGCACTTTTAAAAAAGTTATTTGTTGTTTAATTTTACCTGTAGGCTAACACACTCAAGTGCGCTAGCCGTTTAAAAGCATTTATAGCATTTACTGTCTGTTTTTCCTCTGTTTTCTGCAAAAAAAAAAAAAAAAAATATCTTGTTTTCCCGCCTTACTGAACTAGAATAGTCCAGTCTTCAGAGTTTGCTGATCTCTGGGCTTTGGCTTGGATCCTGTGCTATTCCATATCCTTATTTGGATAAAGGGAAGCTTCTTTGTTCACCAGTGGGAGTGGGGAGCACCGAGCAGCCTATTTGTCCCTGGAGCAGTGGTTCCAGCCAGAAACTTGTAGTCTATTGGCCATTTTGGGTCAATTCCTAGCTCTTTTCAACCCCCTGCTATAAAGCCGCTTTAGCTGCTTTTCGCGTGATTTAGCGCGGAGTTGCCCATAGAGCACCATCGGGCAGCGCCGGTTAAACTATTTCTGGCTCCGTAAAGTCTGCTTTTCAATTTTTTTCCTTAGAACTTCTCTACTTACAATCTAAACAGTCTATTCTCTATCTCAAAAGCTCAGCACTTGCTCCTAAAGCATTTTTATATAGGTAAAGCTCAGCACTTGCTCCTAAAGCATTTTTATATAGGTAAAGTACTTGTATACTAAACAAAGTACTACATTAGCCTAGAATCCCCTTGAGTACCCATTTCCCTATAGGTCCCTTCTGACTCAGTTACACAGCAAACTTTTTCTAGCATGTCGAAGGGTCAGTTGCTAGCGTCCTCTCCTGTTCAGCTGGTGAATCTGGGCATCTTGAGGCAATGTTACAATTGCCTCATGTACACAGACAACCCACTCCTTCTCCCACAAAACACAAATACATGTGAGAGATGCAACTATATAGCCAAACTGGAGGCTGAGCTCTCTCAACTCAGGACTGGCAAGACCAGACAGGAGGAGAAGGATACCACACACACCACAAACCCAGTTTCACATAGAACTATCACACCTGCAAAACAAACACATAAACACACAAAGACATACTCGGAGGCACTGATCAAAAATCTACCAAAACTACAGAGGCCTCCAAAGCAGACACCCAAGCAACTGCCACCTCAATATATAAGACATGCAACACATAGTTCTCAAAGTCAGTGTGCTAAACAATCACAGCCCTTAAGGCCAAACACAATGCCAGACACACTTGTTATAGGTGACTCCATAGTCCGACACACTGACGTCCCACTCACCAGACTGAACAAGGAAAAGATCACAGTAAGCTGCCTGTCAGGCGCTAGAATCTGCCACATAACACAAGCACTCAGGTCACTCCACAGCAAGTACAAGTATGACTCAGTCATTGTCCATGCCGGTGTGAACGACCTGAGACGTACTTCCCTGGACTACATGAAAAGAGACATAGAGGAGCTCTCAGATTATGTAGCCCAGGCCGGTATGACCCTGACCCTGAGCAGTATCCTACCCTCACCAAGAATGATGCCACAATACAGAGACAAAATGATCAGCTTTAATAATTGGCTTAATTACTGGTGTCATTCTAAGGGGATCCAATGTCTGTCTGCCTGGGATGACATGCTTGACAAGCCACGCTGCTTCGCAAGGGACGGCTTGCACCTGTCACCCCTGGGCTTCTGGATATTGGCAAAGGCTCTTGCCACCCCATAGTGCCTTTTTAGGCAAGGCTCAAATGATAAACCTACACCTAGAAAACAAAAATGGAGAAAAACTAAGGGTAATATTGCTCAATGCCAGAAGTCTAAACCTAAAGATGCACGCCCTCAAAGCCCTCCTCAGTATGGAGAACATCGATGTCTGTGCTGTGACTGAAACCTGGTTCAAGGCTCCTGAGAGCACCCCAGCACTATCAGGTTATACCTCATATCATGCGTTCCGGCCCCAAAATCCGGACCGAACCACAAAAGGAGGGGGAGTATCCATATTCATAAAGGATACCCACACTTCCAGGTTAGTGGCAATGCACGAAGCATCGGAGACCATCCAGGTGCAATTAACCATAGGTAAAACTGCCCTACAGTTTGTAACATACTACAGACCACCTTCTCAAACTCAGGAAACCCACACAGCCTTCCTGAAGACACTGGAGAGTATGAATGTCTCTCCAAACACCATCATATTGGGTGACTTCAACTACCCAAACATAGACTGGGAACATTACACAAGCCCCAACACCCTAGCCCAAAGGTTCCTTGAGTTCATAAACTCAAATGCTATGGAACAACTAGTCACCATTCCCACAAGAGGAGAAAATATACTAGACCTGATCATCACAAACATGGGGACAAAATGCTCCACACGAAGTATATCCCTCTTTGGTGAGATCAGACCATAAATTAATCTCACTGGAGTTCCACATCCGCCCCACCCCAGCAAAAAGACCACAGTGAAGAACTTCTCAAAAGCAAACTTCACACTTCTTAAGACTGGAGTGGTATCCTTCAAGGCCCCGAGCCAGTGGAAACCACAACCCACGCTGCTGAAACCCTTACAAATGCCTTCTCTGAGCACCTCCAGGAATGTATGGATCAAGCAATCCCTAATAAAATCAAGACCCTTTCCACCAAAGGCAGGTGCCGGTCTGGTGGACTCCAGCCATAAACAAACTCTACAACAAGAGGAGAAAGCTACTACATGACAGAGCAAAATCCTAAATGGGAAGGCATCTCTGATCAATACTAGCAAAAACTACGATCACTCATAAAATCATCCAAGGCCAACTTTGAGAGAAAAATCGCTAATGACACAAAAGACAATCATAAAGCCTTCTTTAGCTATGTTAGAAACCTGGGTGGAAACTCCTAGATATGCTCAGAATTAGTCCAAAATGATAAAAAATCACTGAACCCACAGACATTGCCAACATACTGGCAGACAGGTTCAGTGCAAATTTCCCTCCCTCCTCCCCAAAGGAGAAATATCTATCCCACCAGAGTCTAGCCTCCCAAACATCTCAGATGCCCAGGTGAGAGCTGCTCTCTCTAAAGCAAAAACACAGCATCAATGGGACGGACGATGTCCCTGGCTGTGTGCTACACGAACTCAATGAGGAACTAAATCCACACATAAGGCTGCTGTTTAATCTTAGTCTTACTACAGGATACGTACCCAAAGAATGGCGTATGGCAACTGTGGTCCCACTCCACAAAGGCGGTGCTTCTCACGGACCCTGGAAATTGCCGCCCATAAGCTTGACGAGCCTTGTCTGCAAAGCTATGGAGAGGATTATAATGGAACTCATAAATAAAGACATTGGGGACCTACAGACACTGGATCCTACCCAATTTGGCTTTGTCAAGGGCAGATCCTGCCTCTTGAACTTGGTCGACTTTTTCGAAACAGTCACTAAGGCCATTGATGAGGGTAAGGCAGTTCACACAGCCTACCTTGACCTAGCAAAAGCGTTCAACACAATACCCCACTCGGGCATCATAGAAAAGCTCACCAGCTTAGATGTAAACCCATATGTCACAAGATGGGTTGCAAACTGGCTCAAGGACAGAACGCACAGGGTTAGAGTTGCTGGTGCCATGTCAGACTCTAAGCCGGTCATGAGCGGTGTCCCACAGGGCTCAGTCCTGGGCTCCCTCTTGTTCGGCATTTATTTTCTGAAGTGCAGGCAAACATAGGGGATTGTGGCTGACAAAATTTGCAGATGACTGCAAACTGGGCACCATAATTGACACTCCATCAGACACAGACATCCTCCAGAAAGGTCTCATAGAAATGGATAACTGGTGCCAGAGCCATGGCCTTAAGCTAAATGCCAAAAATGTATAGTCATACCCTTTGGGAAAAACAAGGTAACCCCTAATTACCACATAGGTGGTAATCCATTAAACACGGAAGAAGTTATCAGGGACCTGGGGACCCAAGTTGACAGTAACCTCTCTTTTGACACTGACATTGCCAAAGTGGTTAGGAAGACCTTCTACATTGCCCACCTGATCATGAAGGGATTCACATCCAGATCAGGAGAGGTCATTGTACCCCTGTACTCTTCACTTATCAGACCAATGATTGAGTACAACGCCCCATTCGGAATGTACCTTACCCGACACCTGCAGCAGTTGGAAAGACCCCAAAAGTTCCTCACCAAAAGGATAAAGGGGCTCAAACATATGTCATACGATGCCCGACTGAAGAAACTCCAGCTCTAATCAGTCACATACCGTCTGCTCAGAGGTGATCTGTGCCTGACATACAAGGCCATGTCCAACCCGGAATTAATGGACATGCTCCACCTCAAAAATCCAAATCCACCAGAGCCACGAGAGCAAGAGACTTAAACCTCAACACGGATATAAATAGGACGTGCTGGAGGGACAGATTCATCACCCAGAGACTCCCTACACTATGGAACAGAATCCCAGTCCATGTGAGGCAGAGCCCCTCACTGACTCTGTTCAAGAGAAATCTTGACGAGTGGATGGGAGATCGTAGGTTTACCCTGGGAATCATCTCTGTATCACTGCTGGACAGAGGCACAGCAAACTAATGGGTATAGTATTCTCATCCTAAGGGGTGGTGAAAGCCACACACACTCTGGCTAGGCTTATAAATGCCCTAGGGCAGATAGCCTAGTATGAACCTATGAACCTATAAAGCTGAGGAGGTATTAAAGAAAATGGAGGAAAAGGCTAAATCAATGCAAACAGTGAAAGATTTTCTACAGGTACAACCTCCACGTTTCAGTAGAAATTGGTCCTTTCCAGCCACGGACAGATCCCAAAGAGGTAGATACAGGCGCCCGGGGGGCAGAGGGCAATCTCAAGGATCGTTTAGAGGCAGACAATGGCAAGCTCCTACACAAAGAGGTGGTGAGGATAGTTCGCAGACATTCAGAAAGCAAGCCCAATGACTTTCCCCTTTGCATGCCAAGCAAGGCTCAAATGGCAGCACCCTTAGGCGGAAAACTGGCATTATTTTCAAAAAATTGGCATATTGTCACCAAAGACAAATGGATCCTGGACATTATAAACAGAGGCTACAGATTCCATTTTCACAGCCTTCCAAAAATGAGAGGCATGCCAAACCTGCCACACAATCAAAGGGCAGAGGCACAAAGACAAATTTCAGATCTCATGGACATGAAAGCTATTCAAGAGGTACCTACTCACGAACAAGGTCAAGGATTTTATTCCAGACTATTCCTGGTACCAAGGAAGGGAAAAGATTGGAGACCTATTTTGGACCTATCCATCCTAAACACATTTTTACTCGTACCAAAATTCAAGATGCTCACATTACAGCAGCTTCTTCCCATGCTGGGCAAGGAATCTTGGCTGGTAACATTGGACCTCAAGGAGGCATACCTGCATGTCCCAATCAGACAAAATTGCAGAAGATACCTCAGATTTCTTGCAGGTTCAACCCATTATCAATTCCCTGCATTGCCCTTTGGCTTATCTACTGCACCCAGAGTATTCACGAAATGCCTGGCATCAGTAATTGCCTACTGCAGACTTCAAGGGATACAAATATACCCATATTTGGACGACTGCCTGATCCAAGCGGACAGCAAGCACATACTTCTGAAACATCTGGCTTTTGTAATAATGTTGTTGAATTCTCTGGGATACACAGTCAACAAAAAGAAATCAAGGCTAATACCCTCTCAGAAAATAATTTTCCTGGGTGCCAACTTGCCACAAACACCCAGATGGCCTACCTCATGCCAGAGAAGCAGGGGCAACTAACTCAATACTTCAGAGCACTAGCAAATTTCACCAGGCTGACTGCAAGGAAAATCCTGCAGGCTCTGGGATTCATGGCATCTTGCATCCTACTAATCCCATGTGCAAAGCTGCATATGAGGAAACTTCAATGGTACCTGAAAAACCTATGGTCTCAACACAGCCACAGTTTGGAAACAATAATAGCACTAATTCCATGTCTTCAAAAGGAATTTCTGTGGTGGGCTCAAGCATGCCAAACAAACACAGGTCTCCCATTCTGCAAGCCTCAAGCAAATCAAGTCATCACAACAGACGCCTCGGACTACGCCTGGGGGGCGCACATGACAGATCGGTGCATTCAGGGCAAATGGTTCCAAAAAGAAAAGCACCTTCACATCAATCAAAAGGAAATGCTAGCAGTAATAAATGCTATTATAGCTTTCAAAGACCTTCTGCATCCAGGTCAGCTATTGATAAGGACAGACAACACCACAGTAATGTGGTACATAAACAAACAGGGAGGAACCCATTCATACCCCCTATGCAGGCTGGCCATGTCACTTTGGAACATGGCTCTGGAATTACAAATCGAACTTCAAGTTTTTACAGAGATAATTCAAGCATGGGGAAGGCCAGACATAGATCTCTTTGCCTCCCACAAAAATCGCCAATTGACAAAATTCTGCTCAAGGACTTTTCATCCACAGGCCTGGAGAGTGGACGCTCTCTCTTTCAGTTGGGAAACAATGACAGTTTATGCCTTTCCACCTCTTCCTCTGCTGCCCAAAGTTCTATTAAAAACCAGAGCAGACAGACCAAAGATGATTCTCATATTGCTCCAGACTGGCCAAGACAGCACTGGTACCCACTCCTGAGGAGCCTGACGCATTCCCCTCCATGGACCCTATCTCTTATGCCTCTTCTTCTGACTCAGCACAGCTTCAAAACTCTTCACAGTTAGCTGAAAACACTCAATCTGGCCGCATGGAAGATTCCTTAACATCACAACAGACCCTACTCTCCAAGGAGGTGCAGGATGTCATTTTGGAGGCCAGAAGGCCGTCTACTAGAAAAGCTTATTCCGCAAAATGGAAACGGTTTTGTGCCTGGAATGAGAAAAAGGGCCAGAATCCTGGAAAACTGAATTTACCTCAGATATTACAGTATCTAGCTGAGCTGCTAAGCAGTGGACTTTCATTCTCCTCCATCAAAATCCATGCCTCAGCCATTTCTGCAGAATACAACACTGATCCACCTTTATTCTCTCACCCCCTCTTAAGACAGTTCCTCAGAGGGGCTAACCAATACCTGCTTGGGATCTGAATTTCATTCTAGAAAAGCTGACCTTGCCTCCTTTTGAGCCAGCTGCCTCAACAGATTTGCAATATTTGTCCTGGAAAACAGCTTTCCTTCTGGCTATCACCTCAGCTCGTAGGGTATCGGAACTACAAGCCCTCATGGCTGTGCAGCCTTTTATCATCTTCCATCAGGACAGAGTTTCCTTACGAACCAACCCGTCCTTTATGCCAAAGGTGGTATCCAGGGTAGCTTTGAATCAGGCTATACACTTACCTACCTTCTACCCTAATCCTCAAAACAAAGGAGAGACTACTACATTCCTTGGACATCCACAGACAGCTGCGTTATTATTTGGACAGAACAAAGCCTTTCAGAAAATCAGAACAGCTCTTTGTGTCCTATGCTATAGGAGCTCAAGGTAAGCCAATTTCCAAACAGACAATCTCAAAATGGATAGCCCACTGCATACGCTTTTGTTACTCTTTTCATGGTAAAACTGTACCTGCAGGCATCAGATCTCACTCCACAAGGGCCACAGCTACCTCTGCAGCTTTCCTCAGAGGAGTTCCTACCAAAGATATTTTGGAAGCAGCCACTTGGAGTTCTGTGCATACCTTCTCCAAGCACTACCTCCTACCATTATACTCCAAAACTAGAGCAGGCTTTGCCACTGCAGTCTTGCAGGGCATTCTGGCTCCTCCTAGTTCCACCTAGTGCCTACCACCCCTTTCTTAGCTTTGGGATTCTACCCATCTGTTATGACTGCAGCTGTATGCACGATGAACATAGTACAGTTTTGTACCTACCATAAATGTAGATGTTCGAGTGCTAATACAGCTGCAATCCAGGTTTCCCTCCCTCCTTCCCCTCTTGGGACAGGCCTATTGGCTAACACCTCCTCATACAACCTGATTGGGGTATTCTTTTATGGTGTATTTGCTTGCAACTACTGTATTTTGATTATATTGCATTGCTTTATTACACAAATTTATGTATTGCCTTCCTTCTGGGGGCACCTGACATCTGGGGCAAGAAAAACTGAAGAAAATGGCGTCGGCTGGTTCTTTTATACCCCTGGCGCACTGACGTCAGGGAAGAAGCAACGACAACCGATGCCGGACCTAGACTTTGGAATTCGGTCGACCGAGGACCCGCCTGACGGCAGGAGATCCCATCTGTTATGACTGCAGCTGTATTAGCACTCTAACATCTACATTTATGGTAGGTACAAAACTGTACTTTCAACCCCCTCGTTTCAGCAGAAATTGGCCAACCAACAACTGGTCCTTTCCAACTTCTGACAGACCACAGAGGGGCAAATACAGATGCCCAAGGGGCGTCAGCCACAAGGCTCTTACAAGCCACGACAATGGGGTGCCACAACCCAGAAAGGAGGAGATGACTGGTCTCAAACTATCAGAAGACAATCACAATGACATACCCCTCAGACTGCCAAGCAAATCACTCTTGGCAGCTCCATTGTGAGGAAAACTTGCACTTTTTGCAGACAATTGGTACATCATCACAAAAGACAAATAGGATTCTAAATATCATAACTCAAGGATACAGGTTCCACTTTCACACTTTACCAAGGATAAAAGGAATGCCAAACCTGCCATCAAATCAACGGGCAGAGGCTCAAAGACAAATTACAGCACTCATTGACATGAGAGCCATTCAACAAGTTCCTACACAGGAGCAAGGACAAGGATTTTACTCAAGACTCTTTCTGGTTCCCTGAAAGGACAAAGCCTGGAGACCCATTCTGGACCTTTCAATTCTAAACACATACCTGGAAGTACCCAAATTCCAGATGCTCACACTACAGCAACTTCTTCCCATGCTGGGCAAGAAGGCTTGGCTAGTAACGTTGGACATCAAGGAGGCATACCTGCATGTCCCTATCAAGACAAAATTGCAGAAGATACCTCCGATTTATAGCAGGTACAACTCATTACCAATTCTCTGCACTGCCCTTTGTCTTATCTACTGCGCCCAGGGTCTTCACAAAATGCCTGGCACCAGTAATTGCATACTGCAGACAAAGAGGAATCCAAATATATCCTTACCTGGACGACTGCCTTATTCAAGCAGACAGCAAGGACGTTCTTTTAAAACATCTGGCGTTTGTAAAAAACCTACTAAGTTGCCTAGGGTACACAGTAAACGAAAAGAAGTCAAAACTAGTGCCCTCACAAGACATAATATTCCTGGTTGCCAGCTTAAATACAGTGGCCCAGATGGCTTATTTCATGCCAGACAAGCAAGGACAACTGACTCAGTATTTCAAAATGATGGCAACAAAGACCCAACTCCCTGCAAGAAAAAATTTGCAGGCCTTGGGATTCATGGCATCATGCATACTACTAATACCATATGCCAAACTGCATATGAGGAAATTACAATGGTACCTGAAAAGCGTATGGACTCAACACAGCCACAGCTTGGAAACAATAATACCACTCATTCCCTGCCTTCAACGGGAGTTTCTATGGTGGGCTCAGGCATGTCACCTCAACAAGGGTCAGCCTTTCACCTTGCCCACAGCCAGGCAAACAATGACAACAGATGCATCAGATTATGCCTGGGGAGCACACATGGCAAGACAGTGTATTCAGGGCAAATGGTCTGCAGATCAAATGCATCTCCACATCAATCAAAAAGAGAGGCTAGCTGTACAAAATGCCCTAACAGCTTTCAAGGACTTCCTACATCCAGGACAACTTCTAATAAAGACGGACAACACCACAGTGATGTGGTACATAAACAAACAAGGGGGCACACATTCCTACCCCCTATGCAGGCAAGCAGTGACCTTGTGGAACACAGGACTGACCTACCAAGTTCAACTACAAGAACAATTCCTGCCAGGAAAGAAAAATACATTGGCAGACAAACTAAGCAGAAATATCATGGATCCTCACGAGTGGAAACTAGACCCACAAGTATTCACAATGATAACTCAAAAATGGGGTAGCCCAGACATAGATCTGTTTGCCTCCCCCCAAAACTACCAACTGCGAAAGTTTTGCACAAGGACATACCACACACTAGCTTGGAAAGTGGACACCCTTTCATTCAGTTGGAAAACACTAACAGTGTATGCCTTTCCTCCACTGCCTCTTCTGGCAAAGGTGCTGCTAAAAGCCAGATTAGAGAGGCCACAAATGATACTCATTGTTCCAGACTGGCCACGCCAACACTGGTATCCAATATTAAGGAACATGGCTCAAGGCCCACCATGGATTTTACCTCAAATTCCTCACCTGCTGACTCAACAAAACAATCCGATTCTACACAGCCAGCTCAAGACTTTAAATCTGGCTGCATGGCAGATTATCAACACAACCAGTCAACACTTCTCTTTACAGCTGTTATGGATGTCATTCTGGAGGCCAGGAGACCCAGCACCAGGAAAATCTACTCAGACAAATGGAAAAGATTCTGCGCCTGGAACCAGGCTAAAGGCCAAAATCCTCTTGTCCCAAATATTCCTCAGATTCTGCAATATTTAACTGAGATGTTGCACAAAGGCCTTTCCTTTTCATCTATAAAGATCCACGCTTCAGCTATTTCAGCTCATTACAACACGGATCCTCCTATTTTTTCACATCCATTATTAAGACAGTACCTCAGAGGGGCTAAGAACATAAGACCGCCCCGAAGAGCACCAACACCAACTTGGGACCTCAATTTTGTTTTGGGGAAACTTACACTACCACCCTTCGAGCCATTTCAGCTGATTTACAGTTTTTATCATGGAAAACTGCCCTGCTGCTAGCAATAACCTCAGCACGAAGAGTCTCAGAGCTACAGGCCCTAATGGCAGTGGAGCCTTTCATAATTTTTCATCAAGACAGAGTCTCTTTACGAACTAACTCTTCCTTTATGCCAAAGGTAGTATCCAGTGTGGCTCTAAACCAAACCATTCATTTACCCACCTTTTATCCAAACCCCCAGAATAAAGGGGAAAGGCTCCTACACTCTTTGGACATTCACAGGCAATTACGTTTCTACTTAGCTAAAACAAAGGTTTTCAGAAAATCTGATCAGCTCTTTGTATCCTATGCTGCAGGATCTCAAGGAAAACCTGTATCAAAACAGACCATTTCAAAATGGATAGGGCATTGTATCCATTTCTGCTACACACACCATGGGAAACCTGTATCTGGTAACATTAGGCCTCATTCCACCAGGGCTACAGCAACATCAGCAGCCTTCCTCAGAGGGGTACCAACCAAGGATATTTTGGAAGCTGCAACTTGGAGTTCAGTGCACACCTTCACCAAGCACTACCACTTACCTCTATACTCAAAAACCAGAGCTGGCTTTGCCACTGCAGTTTTGCAGGGCCTACTAGCTTCTCCAAACCCTGTTTAGTACCAACCGCCCAGCCTTAGCTTTGGGATTCAACCCAAGTTTGATGACTGCAGCAGTGTAACACGATGAACATAGTACAGTTTTGTACCTACCATATATGTAGATGTTCGAGTGTTCGCACTGCTGCAGTCCAGGTTGCCCTCCCACCTTCCCATCTTCTTACCTGGGTTTTATCTTTAGCTCCCTGTTTATACAATCTCTGAGATGTATTTCTATATGGTGTATTTGCTTACAGCTGTAGCTATTGTTTTCTACTTCTGTAATTTACTTAGGATTATGTATTGCCTTCCTATTGGGGACACCTGACATCTGGGGCAAGAAAAACTGAAGAAAATGGCGTCGGCTCCCTCTTTTATACCCCTGTCGCACTGACGTTGGGGAAGAAGTGACAGCAACCGACGCCGGACCAAGACTTTGGAACTCGGGCCAACTGTGGGACCGCCTGACGGCAGATAACCCAAGTGTGATGACTGCAGCAGTGTGAACACTCGAACATCTACATTTATGGTAGGTACAAAACTGTACTATGTCTCTACCTTGGATGGGTCTGGAGCCGCTGTGCAGGCACCGGCTTCTGATGGTGTATTTAGGCCTATGGACATGCATATTAAACCGCCTCCTTCTTCATTTAGGCCTAAATCTTGAACCATGCCTAAGAAACCGACACCCAGGCCGCATGCTCAGGCCTCTATGCCTAAAAACAAATAAGAATGGATGAAGATCTTATAACTTTAATCAGGGGAAGCCAACCTCCCCCTTCTAAGATACTTAGGACTGAAGTTGTTTATGAATCTTCTGACCAGGATTCTGATTTTTCTGATGATCTGGATTTGCCCTTGTATACTTATGAGGATTCTGATGCATAGGACCCTATTCCCTCTGCTTCCTCTCCAGTGGATTTTTCTTTAGGTGAAACCTTACATATACTATACGGGAGCATTTCCACTGGGAAAGCCAGGATTTTTCCAATTCAAAAAAGAGGCTTAGAGATTTCTTACTCCTGCCTCAGCATAGGCCTTTAGCTATACCTCCTGTACTCGACATTGTTGGTGATGCCTTTTCGGAATCTAGTTTGGCCTCTGATTCTTTGCCTCCTGCTCACAGAAAACCTGATAGATATTACAGGGTTCCTGATTCACACAAGTTTCTTTTTAAAAATCCTATTGTGAATCCAGAGACTATTTCACAGGGACTCAAGGGCATTAAGGCTTCTACTGCTAAAAATCCTACCCCTTCTGATAGAGAATCCAGGGAGCTGGATAGATGGGGTAAGAAGGTTTACACTTCTGCAACCTTGGCCGTTAGGGCTTTAAACTACCAGTTTCATATGTGAAAGTATCAACAACATGTTATTGGGTTGCTTAAGCAGAAAATTATGTTGATTCCTGATTGTGCTGAAAATAAAGAATTACAGGATTTAATGCATTCTGCTGAACAGGTTGGTAAACATACTTTGCAATGTGGATTTTATTCATTAGAGGCCTCTTGCAAAGCTGCTGTTACTGGGTCTATGCTCAGAAGGCATGCTTGGCTTAAGGAGCAATCTTTGCCTGATCATGTTAAAGCTAAACTATTGGATGCTCCCTTAAATCAGGACCGCCTGTTTGGTAACAAAGCTGAGGAAGTTCTTAAAAAGATGGAAGATAAAGCTAAATCTATGCAAACTGTTAAAGATTTCTTGCAAGTTTAGCCTCCTAGATTTAGTAGGCATTGGCCCTCTAAGAATTGGTCCTTTCCAGCCCCTTCCAGGTCTTCTCAAGCCAAACCCAGACACAGCAGAAATCCCAGATTTCAGTCCCAGGGGACACACAAGACTAAGCAGTGGGGGATTTCTGCACCCAAATCTGGGAGTAGTAAGACTCCCCCCTATGGAAAACTGTCTCAATGACTTGCTTTTAAAACTTCCAAGCACTTCCCAACTGAATGCTCCTTTAGGAGGAAAGATTGGTCTGCAGGCCAAAAACTGGGAACTCATTACCCAGGACAAATGGGTTTTAAATATAGTGTCCCAAGGATACAGATTTCACTTCCACACATTACCAACACCAAGCGGGCGGCCAGATCTACCTCCAAATCAGTGGGCAGAGGCCCAAAATCAAGTAATCTCTCTCTTAAGCATGGGGGCTATTCAGTTGGTACCAGAATAGGAAAGGGACAAGGCTTCTATTCGAGACTTTTCCTGGTAGCCAGAAAAGGCAGTACATGGCATCCTATCCTGGATCTTTCTACTCTAAACACCTTTCTGGTGATTCCAAAATTCAAAATGCTGACTCTTCACCAGCTGCTTCCTGTGCTAGGCAAAGATGCATGGTTGGCAACACTAGTCTTAAAAGAAGCATACCTGCACAATCCCGATCAGGGAGTCTTGCAGAAAATACCTACGCTTCAAAGCAGGCTTCATGCACTATCAGTTCTCTGCACTGCCCTATGGCTTATCTACTGCGCCCAGGGTATTCACAAAGTGCCTAGCTCCTGCCATTGCATTTTGCAGGCAAAGAAATATTCAAATATACCCATACCTGGACGATTGTCTAATTCATGCAGAAAGCCAGGACATACTTTTGAATCATCTGGCCTTTGCTCAAAAGGTGCTGACTTGTCTGGGATACACCATAAAAGAAAATAAATCACATCTGGTACCCTGTCAGCAAATTATATTCCTGGGAGCAAGCTTGAATACATCTTCCCAGATGGCTTTCCTGACGTCAGAGAAATGGATTCATTTGACAGCCTATTTCAAACAACTGGCCGCAAAAAACAGTTATCTGCAAGGCAAATACTGCAAGCCTTGGGGTTCATGGCCTCCTGCATTCTTCTAATTCCATATACAAGGCTGCGTATGAGGAAACTACAGTGGTATCTCAAAAGCCTATGATGTCAACATTCACAGGACCTAGAAGCAATGATTCCTATCATTTCTTGCCTGCGAAGGGAGTTCCTTTGGTGGGCAGAGGCCTGCCACCAAAACAGGAGTCTACCATTCACACTAACCCCTGCCGCCCAAACCTTAACAACAGACTCATCAGACTATGCATGGGGGGCTCACCTGACAGGGAAGTGCATTCAGGGCAAATGGAACCCAAGTCAAATGCACCTGCACATAAATCAAAAGGAAATGTTAGCTGTACAGAATACTCTGACAGCCTTCAAGGACCACATTCTTCCAGGACAACTAATGGTAAAGATGGACAACACCACAGTCATGTGGTACATAAATGAGCAGGGGGGTGCACATTCTTACCCCCTCTGCAGACTAGCCATGGCATTGCGGAACACAGCCTTGAGCTACCAAGTGAATCTACAAGCTCAGTTCCTGCCAGGAAAACTAAATACACTGGCAGGCGGACTAAGCAGAAACCTCATGGACCCACACGAGTGGAAACTGGAACCAAGGATTTTCAACATGTTGACAAGCAAATGGGGGAGCCCAGATATATATCTGTTTGCCTCCCCCCCAGAACCATCAATTGGACAAATTTTGCACAAGGATTCCCCACAAGCTAGCTTGGAAAGTGGATGCTCTTTCCTTCAGCTGGAAAAATCAATCAGTTTATGCCTTTCCTCCTCTGCCTCTGCTCTCCAAGGTACTTCTAAAGATCAAACAGGACAAGCCAAGCACGATTTTAATTGCACCAGACTGGCCACGCCAACACTGGTACTCCCTCTTGTGCAGTGTGTCACGCTTGGCCCCATGGCACCTACCTCAGACTCCTTCCCTGTTGTCTCAGCAAGAGAACCAGATCCTGCACCCTCAGCTGCAAACCCTGAACCTAGCAGCCTGGCTAATTACCTAATCTCTCCTTTACCATCCCTCAGTAAATCAGTGATGGATATCATTTTAGAGGCAAGAAGGCCTAGTACTAGAAAATCTTATGCTGCAAAATAGAAAAGATTTTGTGCCTGGAGTCAGTCTCAAGGGATGAGCGCAGCAGTGCCCAATTTACCTCAGATTCTACAATACTTCACTGAGATACACTTCATAGGGGCTTGTCCTTTCCCTCCATCAAAATTCATGCCTCAGCCATTTCAGCTCATTATAGCACAGAGCCTCCCCTCCTCTCTCACCCACTGCTCAAGCAGTTCCTCAGAGGGGCCAAAAATTTAAGGCCACCCAGGAGTGCTCTAACTCCAGCCTGGGACCTTAACTTTGTCTTGGAGAAACTCACTCTTCCTCCTTTTGAGCCAGCTGTTACTGCAGATTTAAAATTCCTTTCCTGGAAAACAGCTTTCCTTTTATCAATCACTTTTGCAAGAATGGTATCTGAATTATAGGCCCTTATGGCAGTGGAGCCTTTCATCATCTTTCATGTGGACAGGGTGTCCCTCAGAACCAGTCCCTCCTTCATGCCCAAGGTGGTATCCACTGTGGCTCTTAATCAGTCCATTCATTTGCCTACCTTCTTTTCTATCCCACAGAACAAAGGGGAATGGATACTGCACTCCTTAGATGCGCACCATCAACTTAGATTCTACTTGGACAGGACTAAACCTCAAAGTAAATCTGAACAACTGCTGGTTGCATTTGCTGCAGGGACAGAGGGGAAAACTAGTTCAGAGCAAACCATTTCAAAATGGATAGGCCACTGCATTCATTTCTGCTATAAGCACCATGGAAAACCTATCCCACAGGGCATCAGACCCCATTCAACCAGGGCTGCATCTACCTCTACAGCCTTTCTCAGGGGTGTCCCTGCCAGGGACATCCTAGAAGCTGCTACCTGGAGTTCTGTACATACTTTCACCAAGCATTATCATTTGACAATTTTCTCTAATTCCAGAGCTGGCTTTGCCACTGCAGTCTTGCAGGGCCTTATAGCTGGTACTAATTCTATTTAAATTCCTCCTCCCAACCTTAGCTTTGGGAATCTACCCAAATGTAATGACTGCAACAGTGAAACAGGAAGAACATAGTACAGTTGTGTACACTTACCATAAATGTAGATGTTCAAGTGTATTCACTGTTGAAGTTCTGGTTACCCTCCCTCTAGCCCCCTTTCGTCTTTTGGCTATACCTCTACTCTCCCTCACTATGCTCAAAAAGCTTTTCGGTGCATTTGCTTTTTGTTGGAGGTATATCCTTGTATTTATAGATTTAATTGCTTCCCATTAAAGGGGCACCTGACATCAGGGGCAAGAAAAAACTGATGTAATGACGGCTGCATGTTTTATACCCCTGACAACCTGACATCATGGAGGAAGGGACAGTATCCGACGCAGGACTCAAGATTTTGTTAATCAGGCTGACTGAGGGCTACTGCAAGCAGATAACCCAAATGTAATGACTGCAACAGTGAATACACTCGAGCATTTACATTTATGGTAAGTGTACACGACTGTACTTTATAAACATTGTATCCCAGGGATACAGATTCTACTTATACTCACTGCCAACCCCAAGCGGGTTGCCTGACCTTCCTCCAAACCAGTGGGCAGAGGCTCAAAAGTAAGTACTTTCCCTTCTCAGTATCAGGGCTATTCAGCCTGTTCCAGTAGAACAAAGAGGACAGGGTTTCTACTCCAGATTGTTCTTGGTGCCCAGAAAAGAGGGCTTTTCGTGCCCTGTCCTGGATCTATCAATCCTCATCACCTTTCTGGTGGTCCCAAAATTCAAAATGCTTACACTGCAGCAGCTTCTTCCTAAGCTAGCCAAGGATTCTTGGTTAGTCACCCTAGACTTAAAAGAAGCTTATCCACACATCCCCATAAGGGAGTCTTGCAGGAAATATCTACATTTCAGGGCAGGCTCTGTGCACTATCAGTTCTTTGCACTTCCCTTTGGCTTATCTATTGTGCCCAGAGTATTCAAAAAGTGCCTGGCTCCAGTCATTGCATTCTGCCGGCAGAGAAATATTTAAATTTACCCATACTTGGACGATTGACTGATTTAGGCAGAAAGTCAGGAATTGCTACTTCAGCACCTGGTATTTGTAAAAAGACTCCTAACTTCACTGGGGGTACACCATCAATGAAATTAAATCACAACTGGTGCCCAGTCAAAAAAATTGTATTCCTGGGAGCAAGCTTGAGCACAACTTCCCAGATGGCATTCTTCATTCTAGAAAATCCGGTCTATTTGACAAACTACTTCAAACTTATATCTACCAAAACCCAGCTATCTGCAAGGAAAAATACTGCAAGCCCTAGTGTTCATGGCCTCATCCATTCTGCTAATTCCATATCAAGACTGCATATGAGGAAACTTCAGTGGTGCTTAAAAAGTCTCTGGTGTCAGCATTCTCAAGACCTGGAAACAGTGTTTCCTATCATACCTTGTCTAAGGGCAGAGTTCCTTTGGTGGGCAGAAGCATGCAACCACACAAGGGGCTCCCTTTCACTCAACCCCTCGCCACCCAAACCCTGACAATAGACGCATCAGACTATGCATGGGGGGCTCACATGGCAGGCAAATGCATTCAAGGCAAATGGAGCCCAGGACAAATTCTCCTGCATATCAATCAAAAAGAGATGCTAGCTGTACAGAGTGCTCTGACTGCCTTCGCATACCTTATCCTTTCAGGACAGCTCCTACTAAAGACAGACAGCACCACAGTTATGTGGTACATAAACAAGCAGGGGGGATCCCATTCTTACCCACTCTGCAGGTTTGCCATGGCCCTGTGGAACACAGCGTTGAGCAACCAAGTGCACCTACAAGCTCAATTCCTGCCAGGCAAACAAAATTCACTGGCAGATGACTTAAGCAGAAATTTACTGGACCCACGAGTGGAAACTGGAACCCAACTCATTCAAACTTCTCCTCCAGAGGTGGGGGATACTGGAGGTGGACCTCTTTGCCTCTCTCCAAAACCACCAATTAAGCAAATTCTACACCAGGAACCCTCAAAGCAGAGCCTAGAAGGTGAATGGCCCTATCCTTCTCATGGGAAAACCTCTCCATTTATGCCTTTCCCCCTCTGCCCCTCCTCTCAAAAGTACTACTCAAGATCAAACAGGACAGGCCAAGAGCAATCCTTATTGCCCCAGACTAGCCACGCCAGCACTGGTACCCACTCCAGCGCAGTCTGACAGCAGTGCCACCCTGGCACCTACATCAGACACCTTCCCTGCTGTCTCAGCAGGAGGGACAGATTTTACATCCATAGCTGCAAACCCTAAACCTTGCAGCCTGGCTTATCCCCTGAATACACCACCAGCAACCTTCAGCAAACAGGTGCTGGATGTCATCCTTCAGGTCAGAAGGCCTAGTACTAGGAAATCCTATGCTGAAAAGTGGAAAAGATATTGTTCTTGGAGTCCATCTCAAGGAAAGGACACAGCCGTGCCCACCTTACCTCAAATCCTTGATTACCTATCATAGCTGCTCCACAGAGGCCTATCCTTCTCATCCATTAAGATTCATGCCTCTGCCATCTCAGCTCATTATAATACTGAGCACCTCTCTTTTCTTACCCTCTCATCAAACAGTTTCTAAGAGGGCTAACAATTTAAGGCCCCCTAGGAGAGCTCCCACCCCTGCCTGGGTCCTTACCTTTCTACTGGAAAAGCTCACGCTTCCCCCCTTTGAACCTGCTGCTTCAGCAGAGTTAAAATTCCTCTCTTGGAAAACAGCTTTGCTTCTAGCCATTACTTAGCAAGAAGAGTGTTTGAGTTTCAGGCACTAATGGCTGTGGAACCCTTCATTATTTTTCATGCTGACAGGGTTTTCGTCAGGACTAATCCATCCTTTATGCCCAAGGTGGTATCCAGTGTGGCTCTAAACCAATCCATCCATTTGCCAACCTTCTTCCCTAATCCTCAGAATAAAGGGGAAAGGATCCTGCACTCCTTGGATGTGCACAGACAGCTCAGGTTCTACCTTGACAGGACTAAACCTTTCAGAAAATCTGACCAGCTGCTAGTCAGCTTTGCTACAGGGGCAGAAGGCAAGGCCATTTCAAAACAAACCATTTCCAAATGGATAGCACACTGCATCCATTTCTGCTACAAGCACCATGGAAAACCTATCCCACAGGGGATCAGAACGCATTCCACTAGGACTACTTCAACCTCTGCAGCATTAATCCGGGGAGTCCCTACCAGGGGCATCCTGGAAGCTGCAACCTGGAGTTCTGTACACACCTTCACCAAGCTTTACCACTTACCTATTTTTTCTAAATCCAGAGCTGGATTTGATACAGCAGTCTTACAAGGCCTGCTAGCCAGCCCTAACACTTCTTGACTGCCTCCACCCTTCCTCAGCTTTGGGAATTAACCCGTGTGTGATGACTGCAACAGTGAAACACGAAACAGTTAGCAGTTTGTACGCGCCAACATATGTAGATGTGTTAAAGTGTATTCACTGTTGCCTGCTTTCCTCCTTCACCCAGCCGGCTTTTGTTCTTCTCTCTGCCAATCCTCTTTCATCATCTTTCTTTATGGGTATTTACTTTTTACTGAAGGTGTTTCACACCATGTAATAGCTTCCTATTTTGGGGGCTGCTGACATTTGGGGCTTGAAAAACTGGTGTAATGGCATCAGCTGCATGTTTTATACCCCTGACAACCTGAGATTATGGAAGAGGTGATGGCGTCCGACGCAGAAATCCCAAGACTCTGGTATTCGGGCCGACTGAGGGCTATCTGCAGGCAGATAACCCAAGTCTGATGACTGCAACAGTGAATTACACTTGAAAATCTACATTTATGGTAAGTGTATACAACTGTACTTTTTGAAAGCAGGCCAGTTGTTATATTCTTGGCAGGATATAAACCATATAGCTAAGGCTAGTGCAGCAGTTATCATTTGAACATCTTCTGATCTGATGTTGCCTTCATTTGCTCTTCAACCTGCTTGGCCGCATACTAAAGCTCTAGGATCCGAAATCGGAGTTCCTCCCCTACCTATAATGCTCCTCTCCCCCACATCCTCCAGATCTCATTTGCCACACTTCGGTCAAGCATTGGGATTACATTTATCTCAGTTCCTCGGGGTTTCAGTGTGTTTTTCAGAAGTTGTCTTATAATATTTCCTTCATACTCCTTTAATAATTTAATCTTTTATAACAGTTTTTTTTTTTGGTTCTTTGTAGTTTTCTTTGACAAAAGTTTCTGTCTTTTCTCCCTACCCTTTCTTGTTGTATTACTTTCTCTTCTGATTTTTGTATTAAAAAATAAGTAGTAGGTAGAAGTTTTCTTATTAGACTCTCCTGTTGTGTGCGAGCTCGTGTTTTACTGATCGTGGAATTGCTGACTCAAAGTCCACAGGGTTTAAGAAATGTGTGTCTTGTGGTCACAAGATTCCTCTCTCAGATGTCCACTCTGATTGTGTTGTGTGTCCCGGTGCTGCGCACTTGGACTCTACCTGCTCAATATGTGCTGGCTTTAACCAAAGAGCGTTGATCGATAGGAGGAGCAAGTTGATCCTCAAACACCTCCTTCCTTCCATGGCTGCTTCGGCTGCGACACCGTCTACTTCAGGGGCTCACACCCCTTCTAAGAAGCACAAAGAATGCAAGAGGTCTCCCAGTAGGTCCTGCCAGGTCAGGGAACCTCCTGCCAAGTTTTCCAAGCCATTGGACTAGCTGAGCTCATAGTTATTCAGGACTTCCCTCAGCACCGAGCTTAAAGTTTTTCCCCAGAGCCGGTTGCCTCGAGGCCTAAGTCCCCTCTTCTGTAACCCGCGAGACGGGTTTCCAGGCCTTCCTCTGTTGCCTATTCTGCTATGTCCTCCTGCAGCCTTTCCAAAGCTGAGGTAGACAGCATGATGGTAAAATTCCTCAAGGCACACATCCATCTTGGGATCTTGCCTGCTCCACCCCCTCCCCCCGGATCCGTGTGCAATATCCCTGCCTTTGCTCCAATGTCTACTTCTCTGATACCACCACACGTTTTGGAGTTATCGGGCCCGAACATACCTGGAGTGAAGACATTGGAGCCGACAGGTATAGCTACATTGTCTCCAGTCTCCCTGATTCACCTGGCTCCAACCATTTTGGAGCAGAGCGGCTTGTGGAGCTGTAGCTTTGGCGTCAGGGTTGACAGCAGCCACAAAAAAAGTTGGGGCTTCGGCGCTTGATAGCTCGGCTCCATCTCCTGACTCGGATCTGGGGGCTGTCGGGATTCATGGAACTTTTCCATTGACAGCTTCAGCTCTGTTGGGGTTGACTTCGGTGTCTCAATCTCCCTTGGCATTGGAGGTGTTGGGGAGGGTTCTTTCTCTGCCCAGAAGAGCCTTGACTCTTCCTGTTTTGGAGCCCGGCCCCATTCCAGCAGATTTTATGTCTGAGCTATCTACCCTGTCACCTTTGGGACCACCTACCTAGAAAGACTTCTAGACTGTTTTGCTTGTGGAACTCTCAGAGTCTTCATTTACCTCCTTGGAGCAGGTTCTTCAGAAATGTCAGTCCAAAAGGAGACACTTGGGATTCCCTTTTGGAATCCCTCACTGAAGACACTGATCTCGATAAAGGGGGAAGGGTCCCCTAGATCACCACTTGAGGATGTCTCCTTTGGGGACATCCTGGAGATACTTTGCCAAAAAGGTGGCTGGTCTTCCCAAAACCCTAACCCAAAGGAATCGAGGTTTCTGGAAGCTTTTCGGTCAAGCCCATCTTCTACTTGGGTGTCCTCCCCTATGGATCCCCTTATCGACCTTGCCACGCAGGGTGTGGAAGAAACCAGACGCAGTGGAACCTATCCCAAAATGACCTGACAGATTTCTTAGCTCCCCTTCAGACCGACCCCAATTGACAAAAGGTGCTATTGTCGATGCCATGGTGGTAGCAGCAGCCACCAAAAAGGAGTTCTGTCAGCAAAACTCCACTGCCCATCCCTCTAACAGAGAGCCTGGACCTTGGACAGGTATAGTAAGCAGGTATACACTTCAGCGAACTTTGCATTATGAGTGCTGAATTATTTGGCACATATAACCAGACTACACAGGGACTTAGCCAAGGAACTCTCTAGTGCTGTCCCAGGGTCCATATCTGCTGAGAAACAGAAGACCTTTTCCTCCATGATGGCCACCCTACAGTCTGTATCAAACACGTCCATGTGGTTAATTTCTCATGCTGCAGAAGGTGCCTCACAGGTGGCCGGATCAGGCATTGCTACTGGATGCGGCTGTGTGATGTCTAGGGACCCTACAAGGCATCCTTCACCAATACCCTTTTTGGCATATCTACTCTTTTTGGTCAAACGGTCAGAGGCACTCTTTCTCAAAGTGAAAAAGATGGGAATCCACTTTACTACCCCACAGTGGACCTTTTCCAGGAATCAGCATGGAGGTAAGAAGGTGTGGTTCCAAAGATCTCAAGGTCCTTTTCAGGATTCACAGGGAGACCCTTCCTCCCAGAGGAAGAGGGGAAATGGTAACAATGGCAGACACTGCCATGGTGGCAGGGGGGGTGGGGGTCAAGTGAATCAAGGCTGTCAAGATACTTTCTTGGACAAACCCAATCAGGGATCTTGAAGGCTTGCCTAACTGTTCATCCTTGGAGGCAGTTGGGGGACATTTGTCTTTACACCTAGCAACCTGAGAAGTCATCACAAAAGGTTGTTGGGTGTTAAAAGATTATATCCAGAGGTTTTTCAGTCCCCTTTCTACAAAACCCCTGGCCAGACATGGTCCTCCCCAATGTTCCACCCAAGCAGAGGGAATCTGCAGCCTTAGAAATTTCAAAGCTGCTCTCAAAAAGAGTCATCCAGAGTGCCCCCCCAGACCAACTCAGATGAGACATCTACTCCATATTCTTTTTAGTGCCCACAAAGACAGGGGACCTCAGGCTTATTCTGAACCTTATGATTGTCAACAAATCAGCTGCCAATTCAAAGTTCCAAATGGCCACAATTCAGTCCATTCTGCCCTTCCTGCAGAAGAACTAGTGGATGTGTTCTGTAGAACTTCAGGACAGGTAAAATCACATCAAAATCAACAGATACTCTGGAAGGTTCCTCCGCTTCTGCCTTGGGAGCCAGTCACTATCAGTTCAGAGTACACCCATTTGGTCTCACCACAGCCCCCAGGGCATTCACCAAATGCATGGCAGTAGTGACAGCTTACCTGATACTGCAAGGTTTCCAGGTGTTTCCAAATCTGAACAATTGGCTCCTAACTGCTTCCCACCAAACTGCTCCCACCAAACATAGACTCCAAGAAGCCAGAAATTTCCTCCTCTTTGTAGCCTCATCCTTGGGCATCCCCATCAGTCTATAAAAGACTCAACTCCAAATGGTGCAAATCATAGACTTCATCAAGGCCCGCCTGAACACCATTCATTCTTTAGTGCTTCTCCCTCTGGACAGAATCTCCACCTTCAGGTCTAATATCAAGCAAATCATGGATATTTCTTCTCCCACTGCAAGTCTTATTCTAAGAGCCTTGGGATCCATGATGGCCACGATTACCTTGGTTCTGGTACCACACCTTCATATGAGAGTACTTCAGTGTTCCTTTGACGGTCTAGTGGTCCCTTCTTTACTCTCCATTGAATCATCCGATCAGAATATCTCGAGCATGCATACAGTCTCTCCTCTGGTAGCTCCAGTCGGAGGACCTCCTTCAAGGCCGAGCATTCATTCATCCTTCCCCCTCCTAAGGCCATTGTGACCACGGATGCATCCCAGTTTGGGTGTTGGGGCATTATCTAGGACAAACAGTCCAAGGCACATGGTCCCCTCTAGAGACCAGTTTGTATGTAAACATTTTGGAGATGAGTGGTGTTCCTTGCTTTGCAAGCCCTTCATCCCTCTCTTCCCACAGGAACTGTATATATGTATATGCACAACTTCCTTGCTATTTACGCTCCTGAAGTATTCATTTCTGACTTTCTCCGATTCCTTGTGTGATTTATTTACAGTTGTATGATAAGATGATACGTAGTTATGCAGCAGATTTGATTTGAAGGATGTGGCGGAGCATTATGGGTAGGGGAAGAGGGAAGAGCTCAGATTTCAGATACTAGAGCTTTAGTATGCAACTGAGTCAGATCCGATCCTCGAATCTGAACCTACAGGATGAAGAGCAAATGAAAGGCAACAACTCAGATGGAACATTGTGGTGAATACACAACTTCTTTTTATGGTTAGTTTACTTGCACAGCTGTACTTTCTTCTTCTGAATGTCATAAAGTATCTTTAAGATAAGTGTTTGGCAGTTGTAAAGTTATGGATTTCCTAATGTTGCTTTGGGCCATCTAGATTGTTTGAGACTGGACAGTGTTTAGTCTGCTGTTTGTTACACTGATCAAATGAACAACCGGCATAAATGCTGAAAGAGTGTACGTTGGCTTTTGCACTATTTGAACAGAATTATATGGATTAAGACAGAATGCTTATCAGATAGGAGGTTTCTGTTGGCTTTTGAGGAAAAAAGAAGCACTTGGAGACCAGCTGAGATTTGAATTACAAGATTGACATTAGACTCATTGTATTGTTTTAATGAGCTTTATAAATGAGTGTTAATTTAAAAAAATATTTTTTCTAGGGGGTTATACTCTGGGTTTATTAAATAAGTTGTTATGAAGTACTCTGATATTAATAGGCTGACTATATTAATATTTAGAGACAAGGAACTAGGGAACTGAAGAGGAGAGACACACTTGTGCAAAAAGCAGTAGTGATGGTTATAACTAGAATGGGGCAAAGAAGGAACAACATTAGAGAAAAAAGATCTCCAGTCTTGGAAGGAAAACTTGTATGTATATAGCTGTTGAGCAGTCTGCATATAGCTGTTGAGCAGTCTGCATATGCAAAGAAACTTGTGTACAAGGAGTGGAGAATCTGTTGTAGTCCAAATTTAGAGTCAACATTTTGATCATAGGAGACTCTATTGTGAAGCATACCAATGTTCCATTTACCAGGCTAAGCAGGGAGAGTTAAGGTCAGTTGCTTGTCACAGGCCAGGATCCTTCAGATCACACATCCACTTGGATCATTGATTACAAATACCAGAATGAATCATTCATAGTCCATGTGGGAGTAAATGATCTGAGATGTACATTGAACAATATTCTGCCTTTTCTAAGAATAATGCCACAGTATGAACAAAAAATAATTGATTTTAATAATTTGGTTAGTTTTTGATGTGATTCAAAAGGGGTACAATATTTGTTGGTTTGGAAGAGTATGGTGTAGAGACCACTTTGCTTTGCTATGGATTGTTTGCATCTGTCCCCCTATAGGCTTCACCTGTCAAACCTTCCAACATAGCAAAACCAGCCCAATAAAATCTTAAGTTGTGACTGCTCACTCCTAAGAGTATAAACAAGTTCTCCTCACGCTAGAGAATGTAGACATCCGTGCATGCTCCACATGCTTAAAGTCACAGAGAGTTCCTGTCAATGTAGGAGTGCAATGCTTTCCACACATGTAGATTTGTTACCGCACGTGAAGGGACAAAAGGTGGAGGTGTCTCAATTTATATCCAAAACAAACATGTCCCAAGGCTGGTCAAACGGTATGACAAGTAGTTTATCAACATCCAAATTACCATAGAGCAATGCCCAGCAAGGTAGGAACTCCCTCATTAAACGAAGTAAACAACTCATAGGACTAATTAAGTCTACCAAAGCCAAATTTCAGGTAAAAATGTCTTCCTATTCTAAAGACAACCACATAGCACTCCTCTTCAACTGAAAGAATGTATAATTTTATTATGGTCCCAAGAGATTCTTAGAATAGCTTGGAGCAAGTTTGTCTTACCTGCAGGGCATAGAATACCTGACATAGAGCTATATGGAGTAGCAGCAACCTTCAAAAATGAGTACTGCTTAGTAAACATATGCTGTCAAGCGATTTGGAAAACTTTATCTTCCTTTGGTGGGTTACAGGGCTATTATTGACATGTCTTTGAGAAAAGTTTAGCGTGTAGGATAACAAACTCAAAATTAGCAGATTTTTATATGTAAAGTGATTAATACCGTAATGGATAAACACATGTTAATATCATAGAAAAAAATAATTCTTGCCAATGTTCTTGGCTTCATTTTGGGGACTGCAAGATCTTAAGGACATTAGATGGCTTAAGAAGGAATTTTAATTAAAATATTTGGGCCAACTTTCTGATGGAGCAGTTGTGAATAATTGGGATACTGTAATTCAGGAGTTCTGTTTAAGCCCGGGAGTTCATTGCCTTATTACTAGAGAAATAGAAATTGCTAAAATGTTCTGAGATGGTGAATAATGATGAACCAGACTTACTTAACTGCTTCTTAGAATCTAGAAGTGCCCCCTGCTTCCAAAACATATTATAAGCTTTATTTACTGTACATTTATATCAATTCAGTTTCTACAGGTGAACAGATTTAAAAGGGTCTGCAAGAGAGAGAAATAGGCCTGCTCTTCTCAGACCTGGTATGACATTGCATTTTAACTATTTCCAGCATACCTCTCAACTGCACAGATTTTTGCAGAATGTCCAGAGTTTTGCCTCGTAATTTTTGTCTGTTTCTCATAAAATTGTAGTTTTCTGGCAAATCATTGGAAAGTAGTTAACAGTTAAAGTCAGAAAATGATGGGCATTTGAGTTTAGACTTCATGCCCCTCAGAAAATTCATGCTAATGCAAAATCTGTTGTTCTAGCTACTTTCTAAGTTTGTAAGAGAATATTTTAAAAGTTTCCCTATTTTTGAGCCTTTGTTCCCCCATTGTTTATGGCTGTGTCCAGATTTCTTGCTGTAAGAGGTTGAGAGGTATGATTGCCAGTTATGCTACTATCTCACAAAAAGGCAGATTTTTTTTGGCTGGCAGTGTTAATGTAAATATTTTTGTACACCCTCTGTCCGTCCTTCCATCCATCCTCAACCCCCTTTCCCATTTTGCACATGGGGTTGGCGTGTCACTTCCGCAGTGACAATCATCTTGAGCAAAGGTTCGTATTTTTTCCCAAGCCTCCTGACATTGTTGTATATTTGAGGTACATAGATGTTCTTCATTCCACATTGCTGCAGTCCTAACTATTGGGTAGTCCGCTGTCCAGTCGGCCCGAATACCAAAGTATATGGCTGACGTCGGTCACGGCGCATTAGACTGACGTCAGTACGTCAGGGTACTAATGCGCATGACCGACGTCATATCCTCAGTCTTTTTTGCCGCATGGTCCGATGCAGAAGCAATTTTGCGAGTGCAGGTTGGTGTTCTGAAAGTTTCTGAAGTCAGAGTTTCAGACCGAATCAAACTTGGCTAAGTACCCGTTAGAATATTTTGGTTTTTTCTTGCCTCAGTATTTAACCGGATGTCAGAAAAAGTGACTAACTGTATTTCTTGTGGGAAACAGATACCTCATAGGGATTACCATACTTTGTGTATACCTTGTTTAGGGCCTGAGCACGACGTTGTTGGATGCCGCTCTTGTGCTAGATTTAACAAACGCACTATTAAGAGAAGGTTAGACTGTGCCAGGTTAGTGTTTGGGAAGCGTTGTAATTATAAAATGCCGTCGGATGCTCCGACGCCCGCTTCAGCCAAAAAGCGCAAGGACAAAGCAGCGATGCCTAGAGTGGAAGAACCGACAGTCCCGGACGTCGGTTCTTTAGAGGGCTCAGTGGAGCCGGAGGTTCTGCCAGGAGTTTCTTTGGAGTCTCAGGGAGAAACTTTATTGTTACAGGATGTGTCCTCTCAGGAAGTAGGCCAGGCTGAAGGGGCTTCTCAGGTAGCTGTTCTTCCCTCTCTTCCTAAGGTGGTTAGGGCCTCGCCTTCTGTTGCCAAGGCTTCTTTAAGAGGCAGGCCTACTTTAGCTTCAGTGGGGGTTTCTCCGAGTGTTTCAGGGTCTTTGCCTAAGAAGCATATGCTAAAAATGGCAGAGGATTTGATTACTATGATTAGAGGTTCTATGCCCCCTCCTGATAAGAGGCCTAGGGTGGAACCTGAGTTTGAGAGTTTTGAGCAATGTTCGAGGCTTCTGAGTCTTCGGCTGAAGACTTGCAGGAGTATCCTCCTTATTCTGATTCTGATGTGGATGATTCTACTCCTTCAGCTTCGCCTCCTGAGGATTTTCTTTTTCAGAGACTCTGCATTCCATGAGGGAGCATTTTAAATGGGAAGGTCAAGATTTCTCTGATTCCAGGAAGAGGCTTAGAGAATTCTTGTTTTACCCCAGCATAGGCCTTTAGCTATACCTCCTGTTCTGAATGTGGTAGAAGATGTTTTTGCAGAGGCTTCACTAAATCCTGATTCTTTGCCTCCTGCCCCAGTTGAACCGGATAGGTACTATAGGGTGCCTGACGCCCATAAGTATCTTTTTAAGAGTCCTAGGGCAGTCCCAGAAACTGTCTCTCAGGGGCCTAAAGGTGTGAAGGCTTCTGTGGTTAAAAATCCTGTTCCTCCTGATAAAGAGGCAAGGGCTTTGGATAGATGGGGAAAGAAAGTGTACACTTCTTCCACTTTAGCCATGTGGGCGTTGAATTGTCAGTTTCATATGTTAAAATATCAGAATTATCTCCTTTCACAATTGAAGTCTAAGGTGGATGCTCTGGCTGAAGGTATTGAGTGTAAAGAGTTGCAGGATTTAGTTCATGTTTCTGAACAAGTGGGAAAGCATTCTTTGCAGTGTGGTTTTGATGCTGTGCAGGCCTCCTCGAGGGTGGCTGCCACTGGTTCTGTTCTTCAGAGGCACGCCTGGTTGAGAGATCAGAACTTAGCTGAGCATGTTAAGACAAGGATTTTGGATGCTCCTTTACAGTCTGATGTGTTGTTTGGTTCGCCTGTGGAAGCAGTTTTAAAGAAAATGGAGGACAAGGCTAAGTCTATGCAAACTGTTAAGGATTTTTGCAGGTGCAGCCTCCAAGTTTAGTAGAAATTGGCCTACTAAGGGGTGGACTTATCCTGCTTATGATTCCCAGTCTAGGGGTAGGTCTAGACGTGGTAGGGGCAGAGCTCAAGGTTCTTTTAGGCCTAGGACAGGAGTTCACCTGCTCAGACTTCTGGTGAGGGCAGGGGTCAGTCCTTTCGTAAGCAGACCCAATGACCTGCCTTTTCAGCTGCCAGTACATTCTCGCCTGGCAGCACCTCTGGGAGGAAGGCTGTCTCTTTTCAAAGAAAATTGGGATTTAATTACCCAAGACAAATGGGTTCTGGATATCATTCACCATGGTTACAGGTTTTATTTCCATACCTTGCCTCCTTTCAATGGCATGCCAGACATTCCTCCTCTACAAAGAACAGAGGCTCACAAGCAAATTTCTCTGTTGCTCCAAATAGGAGCCATTCAGTCAGTTCCTGTGCCAGAAAGGGGCCTAGGATTTTATTCTCGCCTGTTCCTAGTACCAAAGAAGGGGAACACGTGGAGACCAATTTTGGATTTACCTATCCTCAACACTTATCTGGACATTCCCAAGTTCAAAATGTTGATGTTACAACAGCTTTTACCTCTGCTGGGCAAAGATCACTGGCTGGTAACTTTAGATCTCAAGGAAGCTTACCTTCATGTGCCTATAAGGCTAAGTTGCAGGAAGTAGCTGCGTTTTCGAGCTGGAAATTCTCATTATCAGTTCTCTGCATTGCCCTTTGGCTTATCTACTGCGCCCAGAGTATTCACAAAGGTTCTGGCTCCAGTGATAGCTTACTTCAGGCTAAAAGGAATTCAAATCTATCCTTACTTGGACGACTGCCTGATTCTGGCTCAAGAAAAGGAAGACCTTCTACAGCATTTGGAATATGTCATAGCAGTGCTAAGATGCCTAGGGTATTCTGTGAACGAAATAAAGTCCAGTCTAGTACCCTCTCAAGACATGTGCTTTCTGGGTGTGAGACTGAATACAGCAGCCCTGATGGCCTTTTTGACCCCGGACAAACAAAAGAATCTTTCCAGTTACTTCCATCAACTATCTCTTCAGTCCGTGCTGACTGCAAGGACAGTCCTTCAAGCCTTAGGGTTCATGGCATCTTGTATTCTAGTGCTTCCCAATGCCAAACTGCATATGAGGAAGCTACAATGGTATCTCAAAAATCTATGGACACAGCACTGCCAGGATTTGGACACTGTCATTCAAATAATACCTTGCATTCAAAAGGAATTTTTGTGGTGGGCTCAGGAATGTCACCTAAACAAGGGACTCTCTGTGACCCGCCAGAGGCAAGTCAGATTCTAACGACAGATGCCTCAGACATTGCTTGGGGAGCTCATCTAGATGGAAAGTGGATACAAGACAAGTGGCCTGCCAGACTACAGCATCTACATATCAACATGAAAGAGATGTTAGCAGTCCAGTTTGCATTAATGGCTTTCAAGGAGTTACTTCTTCCAGGGCAGGTGTTGATTCTAACAGACAACACAACTGTCATGTGGTACATCAACAAACAAGGGGAACACATTCTTACCCATTGTGCAGGCAAGCAATGATTTTATGGGAGACTGCGCTCAGCTTGCAACTAACTCTTCAGGCAAGGTTTCTGCCGGGAGCACAGAACTCCTTAGCAGATGTGTTAAGCAGACAAATCATGGATCCCCACGAGTGGAAACTGGATCTTCATGTATTTCAAAAATTGACAGTGTCATGGGGAACTCCAGACATAGATCTGTTCGCTTCTCCACTAAACCACCAGCTGCCAAAGTTTTGCACGGGATTTCATCACACAGCTTGGAAAGTGGATGCTCTTTCTTTCAGTTGGAAAAATCTTCATGTGTATGCTTTTCCACCTCTGCCTCTTCTCCCAAAGGTGCTTCTAAAGGTCAGACAAGACAAGCCAAGGATGATTTTAATAGCTCCAGATTGGCCTCGGCAGCACTGGTACCCATTACTGAGGAGTCTGGTAAGGAAGCCTCCATGGCCTTTACCCTTGATTCCACACCTGTTGTCTCAGAGGGACGGTCATCTGCTCAATGTCAAGCTTCACTCTCTTCATCTAACAGCCTGGCATATTCTGTTTTGAAAGACAGCAGGTCTCAACTTCCTCAACAAGTTTTAAATGTGATTATGGAAGCCGGAAGACCTAGTACAAGGAAAGTGTACGCAGAAAAATGGAAGAGATTTTTATTTTGGACTGCAGCAAAGAATTTGGAGATTTCGGAGCCTAATTTGAGTGTGGCTCTTCAATATCTTACTGAGTTATTGGACAAAGGTTTGTCTTTCTCTTCCATTAAGATTCATGCTGCAGCAATTTCAGCTCACTATGATTGTGACCCACCATTGTTTTCACATCCTTTGTTCAAGCAATTTCTTAGAGGGGCAAAGAATATAAGACCCCACGTAGAGCTCCTACTCCTGCTTGGGATCTCAATTTTGTGTTGGAGAAACTTACTCTACAACCTTTTGAGCCTCAAGGCTACTGCTGAACTGAAATACTTGTCATGGAAGACTGCTTTTGTTGGCCATTACTTCTGCAAGAAGGGTTTCTGAGTTACAGGCCCTTATGGCGGTTGAGCCTTTTTGATTTTTCATAAGGATAGGGTATCATTACGTACTAACCCTTCCTTTATGCCTAAGGTGGTTTCTAGTGTGGCTTTAAACCAAACTATTCATTTGCCTACTTTCTATGCAGATCCCCAAAATAAAGGGGAAAAGATTTTGCACACTTTAGATGTACACAGGCAATTGCGTTATTATTTAAGCAGGACTAAGGATTTTAGGCAGTCTCAGCAGTTGTTTGTTTCTTTTGCTTTGAGTTCGCAGGGCAAGCCTGTGTCAAAACAAACTATTTCTAGGTGGATTGGGTTTTGCATTGCATTTTGTTATTCCCATCATGGCAAGGAGATTCCAGCTGGGATTAGGCCTCATTCCACTAGGGCTACTGCCACTTCAACAGCATTTCTAAGGGGGTGGCAACTAAGGATATTTTGGAGGCAGCTACTTGGAGTTCAGTGCATACTTTCTCTAAGCATTACCACCTTCCTCTCTACTCTAAGTCTAGGGCTGGTTTTGCCACAGCTATTTTGCAAGGCATGTTATCAGCTCCTGCTTCCTTATGATTTGCCAGCCTCCCTTACCTCTGCTTTGGGATTCTACCCAATAGTTAGGACTGCAGCAATGTGGAATGAAGAACATAGTACAGTTTTGTACCTACCATAAATGTAGATGTTCGAGGATCCACATTGCTGCAGTCCAATTTACCCTCCCTCCTTCCCCTCTGTGTTTAGGGGTGGTTGTGTAGGTGAGATTATATTCTGGTACCTTTGTATATATTGTATATATTTTTGGTGCAGGTATGTTTGGTGTGTTTTGGTTTTGGTCTTGTCTTTTTAGGGTCTTCTGACATCTGGGGCAAGAAAAGACTGAGGATATGACGTCGGTCATGCGCATTAGTACCCTGACGTACTGACGTCAGTCTAATGCGCCGTGACCGACGTCAGCCATATACTTTGGTATTCGGGCCGACTGGACAGCGGACTACCCAATAGTTAGGACTGCAGCAATGTGGATCCTCGAACATCTACATTTATGGTAGGTACAAAACTGTACTTTTTGTTGACCAGTCACACACATTTGCAGAATACCTAATATTAGCCCAGTTTTAAAATGATCTCCAGTCACTTTTACATAAATTATGGGAGAGAAAACTGAGGTTGGATAAACTTTTGTTGTTATTTGCAGTTCAAGAAGTTTATGACTAATTACCTTAGTGTATTAAGAAATGCATAAGTTAGAGGTAGAAACTAAGCAACCCCCCTTACTATATAAGAATTAATTGCTATTTTGGAGATGTCCGATAAATGGAGGAACTTGCAGGTGACCTAAGGATTAGGGAAAAAGTGATATTGAAATGCTCCATTTGGGCTAGATATTGGATTATCCATTTAAATAATGGTGAGGCAAGTTGAAAAATAGATTGAATGTTGTTTATATCTACAACAAGAAATTGTGTTTTATTATTATTATTTTTTTTTTTTGCACTGTAAGTTTTCTACTGACTGTTTTTGTAAAAAAAAGAAGTTCTGTGTTTGTTTCCTTGTTATCAGTTTTATTAAGTTCAGCAAATAAAGTTTTAAGTTGAAGAAAGTGTTATTTTTAATCAGGAATTTGCAAAGGGGAAAAGACTGTATTTCTAATTTATGTTCTATAGCACTGACAGTTTGTCAGGTCAATGGTGGATTGCTCTTGGCTTTTTTAAAGGGTTTTAATTTTATCTTGACAGTTTTAACCATTCCTTGTGAAGTAGTGCATTGCAGAAGAATTAGAAGCAAATTTTGTCTGAAGTGCTCTTTGTGCCCTTCCTAAGTTAAAGGATTCTTTTGCCTTTACTTTTCCAATAAGCTTGAAGAAAAGGGGGTTGTTTTGGTGGTGTAAAGGGATAAAGCTTCAATTATTGCCCAGTCGACCCAGGCTTGATTAGAAGCTTGGGTGACTGATGGAGTGGCTAGAAGGGTGCTCACTGGTAAACGCTCCCTAAGAATGAGGCATAGTCCAAAGAGGGGAGTTGCTCTTAGGCACAACCAGGGAGTGTGTTGGGCAGGGAAAGGTATAAGTTGCTAGAGCATATAAAATAAAGTAAAAAACAAAAAAAAAAAAAAAACGCCAGACGAAAATGCAGACAGCCAAGTCCCCAGGATGCACTTAATATCCACGACTGGCACGTGCAATACCGGAGTAAGTTTGTGGGGGTAGCATAGACATGTGCCAGGCCTGTATAAATGTGGCTCAAGTGGACCAAAAATTACAAAAAAAAAAAAAAAAAAAGGGAAGAAAATGTCTTGAATAGCATCTGGTAGGTTGAAAGACTGAGAGTCGTACTTTTTAGTGAAATCCCATGTGAGAAAATTATTACATCTACTTCTTGCTTCAAGTCCATCTTTTTCTTTTCGTAAATGCCATTTCATTTGAATGCATATCAGTTTTGGATGTAACATTGGAAATATTTTTCACACAGGTTGAATTCCTTGTCTGAGTCCATAATCCTCCGAAACTAATTCAGCCAAAGACATGTTAATACTTAAGTTGTGCAGACATTTTCTCCAGAGCTAAGCTTAATGCCTGTAATGCTACTTTTAAGTTAATTTCAGACGGACTCTTGACATTCTGTGCTTTTTAGGTGTAGGTTCTTTCTCTGATAATGAACTTGATTTTTTTTTCTTTGTAAATTGAGATCTCTCCTCCAGTTTTGCTAGCCATGCTGATAAAAAGACAAACAATAAGTAATCTTATAACATGTACAGTATTGAAGTAAATAAAACAGCTGTAAATCCAAAGGAGAAAAGAAAAAAAGCTGAAAAAGTAAGAGCAGTGTACAATGAAATATTGTGAAGGTAACAGAAGTCCAGCTGAGAATCCAAGGTAGCAAAAATACACCCTCATAAATTAAACAGCAGCTTTATAACGTCTCAAGGTTTTGATCAAGTAGATGGCCTTTTGTTTTTTCATTCTCCATCTTAAAATCTCAGAGGTTGTTGATGTAATAATTAACAGGTTTTGTGTTACATTACAGCCTAAGTATTTTTTGATGTGAAAAGTAACTGTATCAGTGACTACCAGAAAAAACATTTCTAGATATAATTGTAATGCATGGTGTTTCCTGCCAATTATTGCAGCAGTTATTAGTATCTGGTTAGGAGACGGTTCTAAATTGATCAACCTTACAAGTCTTGTTGGCGTCTTTTTACCTTAATGCCCTGATTAGTGATGATATCATTGCCTCATTATCTAGGTGCAGTATGACCTCTGTGTTATGTATGTAATAGATCAGTGATGTTCATCGTGCATACAGCTGCAGTAATCACAGATGGGTTTTCAGCCGTCAGGCGGTCCCTCGGTCGGCCGAATTCCAAAGTCTTGGTCCGGCCGGTTGTCGCCGCCACTCTTCTGACGTCAGTAAGGCCAGAGTATATAAGACACAGCCGACGCCATGTTCTTCAGTCTTTTTTGCCGCGCGGTGCCCGAAGCAGAAGCAGTTCGCAAGTGCCGGTCAGCCAGCTCCTGAATTACGAAAAAAATTTGGAACCGAAGTCTTCTTTAAAGCTAAGTACCCCGTTGGGGAAACTTTTCTTACCTCAGACCGATGTCAGAAAAAGTTAATAATTGTATTTCTTGTGGGAAGCAAATACCGCATAAGGATTTCCATTCCCGTTGCATACCTTGTTTGGGCCCAGACCACGACGTCTCAGGCTGTCGCTTTTGCGCTACCTTCAATAAACGCACTATCAAGCGTCGGGCAGAGTTTGCCCAACACTACTTTGGTAAAGCTTTTGATTATAAGATGTCGTCGGACACTCCGACTACCGTTTTGTCCAAAAAACGCAAGGAAAAGGACCGACACGCGAGACCCGCGGTCCCCGACGACACCACGCCAAAACAGGCTGCACGTGGTCCGGTTCTCAGCGAGACGCCTTTGCAGTCCCTGACTACCGACGACACTCCTTTGGCGGTGCTCTCTGTACCCGAGACCGCTGGGTCCTCTGCCCTTTCCCAGACTACAACCGAAGCCTCTGCTAATGTCGAGCCTACTAATGTGGACAGGTCCACCTCCACCTATGGTGTATTTAGGCCCTCATCTTCTTTTTCAATAAAGGCTTTTACTAAATCCAAAGCAGCCAGGCATCCCACGAGGCCTGTTGCACAGGGCCCATCTCCTGGACCCATGCCTAAGAAACAGATGCTTAAAATGGCTGAGGATTTAATTACTCTTATCAGAGGTTCTCAGCCCTCCTGACAAGAGACCCAGAGTGGAGGAAGAATCTCCCTCTTCTGATCAGGGATCCATTTTATCAGAACATTCTGATGCAGACGAACACTCTTACTCCCTTTGAGGATTCGGATGCAGAACAGTCCATTCCTTCTGTATCCCTCCTGAGGATTTTTCCTTTGGGGAAACCTTGCACATTTTGAGGAACACTTCCATTGGGAAGGCCAAGACTTTTCAGATTCCAAGAAAAGACTTAGGAATTTCTTTGGTTACCTCAGCACAGACCTCTGGCTATACCCCTGTTTTGGATGTACTGGATGATGTCTATTCGAGGCTTGCCTTAACCCTGATTTTCTGCCTCCTGCACCAGTAAAACCTGATAGGTATTACAGAGTACCCAGCTCTCACCAATTTCTCTACAAAGGCCATAATGCTGACCCTGAAACCATTTCACAAGGCCCCAAGGGATTAAAGGCCTCCACTGCCAAGAATCCACTCCCTGCAGAAAGGGAATCCAGATCTCTAGAAAGGTGGGGTAAAAAGGTATATGCCTCGGCCACCCTAGCCATGAGGGCCTTAAACTGTCAGTTTCATATGATTAAATATCAACAGTACCGGTTATCACAATTAAGGAACAGAATGTCTTAACCTGAACAACCAGATTTAAAAGAGTTGCAGGATATGATGCATAGTGCGGAGCAAGTGGGTAAACACACCTTACAATGTGGTTATGATGCCCTAGAGGCTTCCAGTAGAGCGGCTGCTACAGGATCAGTCATTCGCAGACATGCCTGGCTTAGGGAACAAAATTTACCTGATCATGTGAAAGCTAAACTTCTTGATGCTCCTTTACAAAAGGATGTACTATTTGGTACTAATGCTGAGGACATACTACGGAAAATGGAAGAAAAAGCCAAATCTATGCAAACTGTCAAGGCTTTCTTACAGGTCCAACCACCACGTTTTAGCAGAAATTGGCCTTCAAAAAAACTGGTCCTTTCCAGCCACTGACAAGCCCCAAAGAGGTAGATACAGACGACAAGGGGCAGAGGACAATCACAAGGATCATATAGAGGCAGACAATGGCAATCTCCAGCACCAAGAGGTGGTGAAGACAGTGCACAACAATACAGGAAACAAACCCAATGACTCCCTCATTTCCATGCCAAGCAAGTCTCAGCTGACAGCACCTTTGGGAGGGAAACTAGAATTATTTGCAAGCAATTGGCATATTGTCACAACAGACAAATGGATACTGGACATTATAAACAGAGGCTACAAATTTCAATTTCACACTCTTCCAAAATGAGAGGCATGCCAAACCTGCCACAAAATCAAAGGGCAGAGGCACAACTGCAAATTTCAAAGCTCCTAAACATGAGAGCTATACAAAAGGTACCTACACACCAACAAGGTCAAGGTTTTTATTCAAGACTTTTTCTGGTACCAAGAAAAGGAACCGACTGGAGACCCATTTTGGACGTATCCATCCTAAACACATTCCTACTGTGCCAAAATTCAAGATGCTCACATTACAGCAACTTCTTCCCATGCTGGGCAAGGAGTTTTGGCTGGTAACATTGGACCTCAAGGAGGCATACCTGCATGTCCCAATCAGACAAAGCTGCAGAGGATACCTCAGATTTCTTGCAGGTTCAATCCACTATCAATTCTCTGCATTGCCCTTTGGCTTATCTACTGCCCAGAGTATTCACAAAGTGCCTGGCATCAGTGATTGCCTACTGCAGACTTCAAGGGATACAAATTTACCCTTATCTGGACGACTGCCTGATCCAAGCGGACAGCAAACGCATACTACTGGAACATCTGGCATATGTGACACGGTTACTGCTTTCTCTGGGATATACCATCAACAAGGAAAAATCAAGACTAACACCATCTCAGAAAATAACCTTCCTGTGTGCCAACTTGGACACAAACACCCAGATGGCATATCTTACGCCAGAAAAACAAGGGCAACTATCTCAGTACTTCAAAACACTAGCAAAAAGTACCAGGCTTACTGCAAGGAAAATCCTGCAGGCTCTGGGATTCATGGCATCTTGCATTCTTCTAATCCCATGTGCAAAGCTGCATATGAGGAAACTTCAATGGCACCTAAAAAATCTATGGTCTCAACACAGTCACAGTTTGGAAGCAATTATACCAATAATTCCATGTTTGCAAAATGAATTTCTATGGTGGGCCCAAGCATGTCAAGTAAACACAGGCCTTCCATTCTGCAAGCCTCAAGCAAAACAAGTCATAACCACAGACGCCTCAGATTACGCCTGGGGGGTGCACATGAAGGACAGGTACATTCAGGGCAGATGGTCCCAAAAGGAAAAGCACCTTCACATCAATCAAAAAGAAATGCTAGCAGTAATAAATGCAATTACAGCTTTCAAGGACTTCCTGCATCCAGGACAATTACAGATAAGAACAGACAACACCACAGTAATGTGGTACATAAACAAACAAGGAGGAACACATTCATACCCCTTGTGCAGACTAGCCATGACTCTTTGGAACTTGGCTCTGGAAAGACAAATCGAACTTCAAGCACAGTACTTGCCAGGACTGGAAAACACACTGGCAGACACTCTAAGCAGAAATATGACAGATCCACACGAATGGAAGTTACATCCTCAGGTGTTTACAGAGATAATCCAAGCGTGGGAGGCCAGACATAGATCTTTTTGCCTCCCACAGGAACCATCAACTGAAAAAGTTTTGTTCAAGGACCTTTCATCCAAAGGCCTGGAAAGTGGACGCCCTTTCATTCAATTGGACAGCATGGACAGTTTATGCATTCCCACCTCTGCCCCTTCTGCCCAAGGTGCTTCTGAAAGCAAGAACAGACAAACCGAGGATGATACTGATTGCTCCAGATTGGTCAAGGCAACACTGGTATCCACTCCTGAGGAGCCTAACACATACTCCTCCCTGGTCCCTGCCGCTAATGCTTCTCCTACTGACTCAGAACAGCTACAAAACTCTTCACAGTCAGCTGAAAACACTCAACCTCGCTGCATGGAAAATTCCTTGACACCACAACAGTCCCTACTCTCCAAGGAGGTGCAGGATGTCCTTTTGGAGGCCAGAAGACCATCTACTAGAAAAGCTTACTCCGCAAAATGGAAGCGGTTTTGCTGTTGTAATGAGAAAAGAGGCCAGGACCCTAGAAAATTGAACTTGCCTCAGGTTTTACAGTACCTAGCTGAACTGCTGAACAGTGTACTTTCATTTTCTTCTATAAAAATACATGCCTCAGCCATTTCTGCAGAATTCAACACGGATCCTCCTTTATTCTCTCACCCACTCTTACGACAGTTCCTCAGAGGGGCTAAGAATATAAGACCTCCAAGGAAGCAACCATTACCAGCCTGGGACCTTAATTACATACTAGAAAAATTAACATTGCCTCCCTTTGAACCTGCTGCCTCAACAGATCTGCAACATTTGTCCTGGAAAACAGCTTTCCTTCTGGCCATCACTTCAGCTTGTAGGGTTTCTGAACTACAGGCCCTCATGGCGGTGCAGCCCTTCCTCATCTTCCATCAGGACAGGGTTTCCCTTCGTACCAACCCATCTTTTATGCCAAAAGTGGTATCCAGGGTAGCCTTAAATCAAGCCATACACCTACCTACCTTTTATCCTAACCCTCAAAACAAAGGGGAGAGGCTGCTTCACACTTTAGACATCCATAGGCAGCTACGCTAGTATTTGGACAGAACAAAGCCGTTCAGGAAAGCAGAACAACTTTTTGTGTCCTATGCAGAGGGGCTCAAGGGAAACCAGTTACCAAACAGACCATTTCCAAGTGGATTGGCCACTGCATACAGTTTTGTTATTCCTATCATGGGAAATCTGTCCCTACTGGTATCAGATCTCACTCCACCAGGGCCACAGCCACCTCCACAGCCTTCCTCAGAGGCTCCTACTAAGGATATTTTGGAGGCAGCCACTTGGAGTTCTTTACATACCTTCACAAAACACTACCACCTACCCTTATATTCCAGAACAAGAGCAGGCTTTGCCACTGCTGTTTTGCAGGGCATTCTGGCTCAACCCAGTTCCTCATAGTACCTACCACCCTATGCATAGCTTTGGGACTCTACCCATCTGTGATTACTGCAGCTGTATGCACGATGAACATAGTACAGTTTTGTACCTACCATAAATGTAGATGTTCGAGTGCTAATACAGCTGCAGTACAGGTTTCCCTCCCCCCTTCCCCACTTGGTCAAGGCATGGGGCCTAACAACCTCTTCATACCACCTGACTGGGTTATCCTGCTATGTTTTATTTGCTTGCTTACACTGATTTTGCATTACATTGCATTGCTTGCATATGTAGATAAGCCTTATTTATGTATTGCCTTCCTTTTGGGGGCACCTGACATCTGGGGCAAGAAAGACTGAAGAACATGGCGTCGGCTGTGTCTTATATACTCTGGCCTTACTGACGTCAGAAGAGTAAGCGACGACAACCGACGCCGGACCAAGACTTTGGAATTCGGCCGACCGAGGGACCGCCTGACGGCTGAAAACCCATCTGTGATTACTGCAGCTGTATTAGCACTCGAACATCTACATTTATGGTAGGTACAAAACTGTACTTTCTTGGCAACTACTACATGCCCTTTTTCATCATCATAATATGACTGCTTCTCTGCTGCTTGCCTTTGGAAATAGATGGTGCAGATGACCATAACTTTCCCATTTTATATATGTGCTTGTTTTTATCTAGTAGGGGCACTGGGATGTAAATTGTTCAGTTTGTCATTACAAGGTAAAGTATATGATCAGGTAAGCATTAGTATAGAATACAGTTATTCATCTGCAGTTAAATGGGTTAACTTGTGGAAATGAAAAGGAAGTACACACATTATGATACTAATAAGCCCCAGTGATATTAATACAGAGTCAATAACGCCAAAGTTGTAGAACAGCAACAGTTAACTAGAACTTTCCACTTTCACCTTTTTTTGTTTAGTTGTTCTGTGTTACTGGAATGCTTATTCATAGACATTAGGAAGGACAAGGCAATAGAAGCACCCATGTACTTCATTGTCTATTCTGCCATCTCGTTGTTGTGATTTTGAAGGTATTTATTGTTGCTGAAGTCGGACTTCTTTTCTGCTGTTGCTTCAACATGGAAAACAGAATGATTAAAAATGCAAATTTGAGCATAACGTTTTACCCCAGTCAAACATTCTTTTTGTTCCTTCTGTTTTGATGAAGAGCATTCTGCTGCTGCTTGTGGTACTTGGAAAAGGCTTTACTCTGATTACATTTGGAGAAAAAATAAGTAGAAATTGTTTTAGAATGGAACAAGTTTCACCGTCTTCCTGACAGAGCTATGACCTTGTCTTTTGCATCAGGTTATCTCCCTTGACTTTTTGGACTGAACCAGTTGCTAGGGATGAATCTCACAGACACAAGGATAAACACTAAACATGAAGAGTGACTGGGGTAGGGAATCTTTAAACTGAAAAGTTACCTGTCAAGATAATTGACATAAAAGTCTCCTTTTAAGCTGGTTAGAACTAAAAGCATGACTTGTCTGTCTGATTCTAAGATGTGTAAAGTGTTGGGCTGAAGACCATCATCTTTAAGATCTTTTAGATGCTACAGTCTTCCTCCATAAGAGTTTGATTATGTAAAGCTGATGGCGGCCTTTTTGAAGGGCAAACAAAAGTTATCTCTCTCTCATTCCTAGTCTGTAACCAAGGATGATAGAAACCATCCTTTCTATAAAGTCCTCCTTGCTGTCAGGGCCAAGAACAGCATCTGCAGTTGATTCTTTGTGTCAATCTTGCTGTTTATAACAGAGAGGGAGTATAAAATCTGTAGACTTCAATGAACTGCTTTGCAAAATTCCACTATACAATATCATTTATTTTTCTTTCTGAAAAGGGAGATGTAGCATGTATGTCTTCTTTCTTTAAATTATTGATGCTACTAGTTTGTTGGACATGTAATGTGGTTTTCTGTGTATAGGACAGTTTAAAAAAATCAAGTGTGATGAAGGGGATTCGGAAGATTGTGAAGAGATAAAGTCTGAAAACTGGGACTTACCCCGTATATCATGTGCAGAGGTAAATCGGGCTTAAAAATAGGAACAATGTTAATCATTCGATCACTGCTTGTAATAGCCTTGTCTCTCTGGGTTATGTCATGCTAAGAATAAAATAGACAGACAGCTCCCAAAGCTTAAAAGTACCTTCCACACTCTCAAACGGTTAACCAGCTTGAAAAGAGGTGAAAAAAAAGTGTGGTTTGGGTGCCAAATCCTTCAGAACTTTTCTGCCACCGAAGAGCACTCCTTTGCAGGCTTTCAATGCTAATTGGTCAGCTAATGCTTTTCCATTGCTAGACAGATAGGTTCACTTTGGGGAAAACATTTTCAACATTTTATTTTTGTGACTGAAGGTGAACTGTTTCTGTGAAATTATTTTTAAGCTAGGAAAGTGTTATTTTTTTAAGACTGTATGCAATTTTTAGTAATGTTAACAGAAGTGTTACTTTATACTTTTGAGGAAAAAGTTGTAAAAAAAAAAAAAAACTAAACCTGATTTTTTTTTTCCACAGTAAAAGTTATGTTTTATTACTTTTGGGGCCGAGCTTAAGTGTATTTTGTTACTGTGTGTTTGGTGGAAAAAGAATAACTTCTTTAAGACTTAACCTCTTTCATTGACTACTTCTACCAGGCTTCCCCCAGGATTCCGGTGTCTTTTTTGACTTCAGCATGGGACATCCTACCAGTATATCAGTTTTTCCTTCTTCAAACCCCAAAAAGACAAAAGGTTTTTAAGCAACCTTTGCCTCTTCTGGAGGCTTCTCAATTGACTCAGCTGCAAATGGGAGACTCTGCAGTGACCTTTTCTGGTTCCTTAAACCCATTCATCTTTTTCCTTCATTCCCTCTGGTGTAGTCCCTGTAGCCAGCATGAACCAGAGGGTTAGACACATCCTCTATAGGTGTTGGGGTGCCATTGGCAGGCAAGGGAGAACTACTCTTGTCCATCTTGAAAGAAGGGGCAGGGAGTACCTCTCTACCTAGCCAGATTAGATTGCCTTTCCTTAGGGAGGTTTTTGCCAGTCAAAGTAGGTTTGCTTCTTCAGAAATTCTATTAAAATGAAGCAAAAGGTTAGACTTATTCACTTATCTTAGTTACTTTGGACAAGATTTATTGGGTTTAACTAAAAGTTTAGTTTAGATTCTTAACCCTTGTAGATGTTCATCGTTTTACAGTCGGTTTTGGACCTCGGATGCCTGTCTTTATCCTTGTCTTTGCGTTTTTAAGAATTGCGGTCGTCTGTTGTTCCGACGGCATTGTATAATTGAACCTTCGGCCAAAGTAGTGCAAAGCAAAATCAAAACATTGTTTTATAGTGCGTTTGTTAAATCTAGCACAAAACTGACAACTAGTGACGTCATGGTCAGGGCCTAGGCATGGAATACAGTAAGAGTGGAAGTCCTTATGAGGTATTTGCTTCCTACAAGAAATACAATTATTAACTTTTTCTGACATCGGTCTGAGGCAAGAAAAAAGTTTCCCCAATGGGGTACTTAGCTTTATTGAAGACTTCGGATCTGAAATTCGACTTCGAAAATCTCAGGAGTCGGCCGACCGGCACTTGCGAACTGCTTTTGCTTCGGGCACCGCGCGGCAAGAAAAACTGAAGAAAATGGCGTTGGATGCATCTTATATACCCCTGGCGAACTGACGTCAGGGAAGAAGCGACAGCAACCGACGCTGGACCAAGACTGCGGGACCGCCCGACGGCAGGATAACCCAAGTGTAATGACTGCAGCAGTGTGAACACTCGAACATCTACATTTATGGTAGGTACAAAACTGTACTTTCTGATCTTTCTAGTAAAAGAAAAAGTAATTCTTCACTGTTTGAGTATGTTCAAGAATTTGAACAACAAAATGATTTTGAAGGGACAACTTCTGATGTTATGTTGTCCTATCTAGCCGTCATTCTTGCTGGTTGGGTTCAGAGCCGATCATTGGTTCAGATTTGGCCTTTTCTAAAGCTTGAGAGCTTCCACTGGCTCGAGGCTATACCCTGTCCCATCATGCCTAGGGAAGATAACCCAGAACTCATTTGCTGCTAAACTAGATTGGGGGCTTCCTAGTAGGCTCCAGACTAAGTAGAAAATTTTCTTCTCTTATTGGTTGAAAATTGATGTTTTTTGGCTAATTGGGTGTTAATAGTTTAATATTACTTTGTCGGATTCATTCGATTTGCTGTTTTTTTATGTGTTGTTGGCTGTCATTTTTCGTTAGGCCTTTTTCCTACCCTATCTTGTGCCCAAACTCCTTTTAGTTAGAGAGTTTGTTGCAGTTTGTTATTTAAATTAACTTATTTCCCTTTCTATATTTTCGTCAAGGAGTTTGTTTAAGTTAGAGGGCTCCTTACATCACCCCATTTAAATTTAGAGGGCTTCCCTTTCCTTCTTGTCCTTTCCTCAAAATTAGGAGTTGTCGTTTAATTCAGAGACTTCTCCTCTGGTCTCTTTCTACTGTTCTTGTTGTTAATGTTCTTCGTGTTTCACTGTTGCAGTCATCACATTTGGGTTATCCTTCCAGGGGTAGCCCTCAGTCAGCCCGAATACCAGAGGCTTAGTATTTCTGCGTTAGTTGCTGTCGCTCCAGGACTGACGTCAGGTCATCAGTGGTATAAAATCAGGCAGCCGACACCATTACATCAGTCTTTCTTGCCAAGGAGCCTGAAGCAGAAGCTGTTCGCATGAGTGCCGGTCGGCCGCTACCTGAGATTTCATTTACGAATTGAAGTTGAAGTCTTCTAAAGCCAAGTATCCCGTTGGGGATCCTTTTTTTCTTGCTCCAACTGATGTCAGAAAAAGTTAACAATTGTCTTGCCTGTGGAAAGCTAATACCACACCAAGACTTCCATTCCTACTGTGTCAACTGTTTAGGCCCAGACCACGACGCCCCCTCGCTGTCGCTTTTGTGCTTTGTTCAACGCGAGAACTATACGTCGTTGGGCCCTTATTGTAGCTAGATATTTTCGCTCCCAGTCCTCGAATTCCGATATGGCTTCGATAAGTCATCTCACTACCGATCTTCCAAAAAAACTTAAGGATAAAGACCGAGACAGACTACACAGGTCCAAAACTGCTGACAATGCTTCTGTTAAGCTAGTCAGTTCTCCGGTCCTCAGTGAGGCGCTTTTGCAACCCCTGATGCCCGCTTCTTAGATTCGCAGGCCGCTACCGAGATCCTTTTGGAGTCTGGTATGCTGCAAGACTCTTCTTCAACTAAGGATCCTGCGGATGTCTCTACCTTGGATGGGTCCGGAGCCGCTGAGCAGGCACCAGCTTCTGTGGAATTACTTCACACTACCGATACTCGACAGAAACCAACGACTTCTTTCGCATCTTCAGTTCTTTCTAAAACTACAGAGTTTCTAAGAGCGAGGGTACGAACTATGCCCAAAAAAACGATGACCCATGCTCAGGCACCTGCTTCCTTGCCGCAATCTCAAATGCTTAAAATGGATGGAAGACCTTATTATGCTCATTAGGGGAAGTCAGGCTACCCCTTCCAAAAGAAAAAGAAACTTGTCCCCAGTAGTTTTATCTGAACAGGAGTCCGATGATTCTGATGCTTCTTAATATGAAGACATGCAACCCCCTCTCTGCTTATGAGGATTCTGATGCAGAGGAATCCATTCCTTCTGCCTGTCCACCTGAGGATTTTTCATTTGGTGAAACCCTTCATACTTTAAGGGAGCATTTCCAGTGGGAATGTCAGGACTACCCTCAGTCAAAAAAAAAGACTTGGAATTATTAGATTTACCACAGCACAAACCTTTGGCCATTCCTTCTGTCCTGGATGTTGTTGATGATGTTTTTATGGAATCTAGTTTGACTCCTGACACCCTTCCTCCTGCTCCCAGGAAACCTGAGAGGTACTACAGAATCCCTGACTATCACAAATTCCTTTTCAAAAATCCTACTGCTGACCCAGAGGTCATCTCTCAAGGACCTAAAGGGTTTAAAGCAACCTCAGCTAAGAATCCCACCCCCTCTGACAGGGATTCCCGAGCTTTAGACAGATGGGGTAAAAAAGTATACACCTCTGCTACTCTTGCTATTAGAGCACTAAATTGTCAGTTAAACATGCTGAAATATCAGCAGCATACCATGTAACCCCTCAATCAAAAAATATCTTCCTTTCCTGCTTGTGCAGAAAATAAAGAATTACAAGAGCTTATGCATTCTGCAAGCCAAGTTAATAAGCACACCTTGCAATGTGGCTTTGTCGCCCTAGAAGCATCTTGCAGGGCAGCAGTCACTGATTCTGTCCTTAGAAGGCATGCTTGGCTTAAGGACCAGACCTTGCCAGACTATGTCAAATCAAAATTATTGGACGCACCATTGAACAAAGACAATGTGTTTGGCACCAAGGCAGAAGAGGTCTTAAAAAAGATGGAAGAAAAAGCTAACTCTATGCAGACAGTTAAAGACTTTTTACAAGTCCAGCCTCCGAGGTTCAATAGGCATTGCCCCTCCAAGCACTGATCCTTTATGGCCCCCTCCAGGCCAGCTCAGAACAGACCCAGGGAAAGCAGACCCCCCCCCCCCAGACAGCAGCCCCAGGGAATGCAAAGATCTAAGCAATGGAGTTCCTCCTCTACAAAAACAGGAAGTGCTAAGCCACCCCCTTATTGTAAGAACTCACAATGACTTTACAACTCCACCCCGTACCTCTGCCCACCTGCTTGTGCCCCTAGGAGGAAAACTCTCCTTCCATGCAAACAACTGGGCCTCTATTACCAATGACTGATGGGTCCTCAACATAGTGTCCCAGGGATACAAACTTTATTTCCACATTCTGCCAACCCCAGAAGGGTTCCCAGATCTTCCACCAAACCAGTGGGCAGAGGCCAAAAAGCAAGCCCTTTCCCTGCTCTCCATGAGGGCAATACAGCATGTACCTGCAGACCAGATAGGCCAAGGTTTCTATTCCCGACCCTTCCTGGTACCCGGAAAAGAGGGCACCTGGCACCCAATCCTTGATATATCCATTCTAAACACCTTTCTGGTGATACCAAAATCCAAAATGCTCACCCTCCAGCAGCTTCTTCCTGTGCTTTCCAAGGATGCTTGGTTAGCCACCCTAGACCTAAAAGAGGCATACCTACACATCCCAATCAGGGAATCTTGCAGGAAATATGTATGTTTCAGGGCAGGATCTATGCACTTACAGTTCTCTGTATCCCCCTTTGGCTTATCCGCTATTCCCAGAGTTTTCACAAAATGCCTGGCTCCAGCCATTGCTTTTTGCAGACAAAGAAATATTCAAATTTATCCCTACTTAGATGACTGCCTGATTCAGGCAGACAGTAAGGAAAAGCTGTTACAGCACCTGACCTTTATAAAGGACCTAGTGACCTCCCTGGGGTATACTATCAACGAAAAGAAATCAAAACTAGTACCCACACAAAAATTTTATTCCTGGGAGCAAGCCTGGACACAGCATCCCATATGGCATTCCTTATTCCAGAAAAACAAGCCTACCTGACAGACTACATGTTCTTCGTGTTTCACTGTTGCAGTCATTACATTTGGGTAATCTGCTGGCAGGTTGCCCTCAGTCGGCCTGATTAACAAAGTCTTGTGTCCTGTGTCAGTTGCTTTCCCTTCTTCCATGACGATAGGTCGTCAGGGGTATAAAACATGCAGCCGACGCCATTTTCATCAGTCTTTCTTGCTGCGTGGTGCCTGAATCAGAAGCAGTTCGCAAGTGCCTGTCGGCCGACTCCTGAAATTTTCGTTTTCAAGTTTCAGAACCGAAGTCTTCAACCTAAAGCGAAGTACCCCATTGGGGAAACTTTTACTTGCTCCTTTGCCGATGTCAGTAAAAGTTAATAATTGTATTATTTGTGGGAAGCAAATACCTCATAAGGATTTTCATTTGTACTGTATTCCTTGCCTAGGCCCTGACCACAATGTGCCTTGCTGTCAGTTTTGTGCTAAATTTAATCAACACACTATTAAGTGTTGGGATATTTTTGCATCAAAATAATTTGGCTCAAGATTTAACTATCCAGAAATGTCGTCGGTTAGCAATCCGACTACCGGAATACCTAAAAGAAAAAGACAGAGACAGACTGTCGAGGTCCAAAACAGATTATGAAGCTTCTCCTAAGCCATTCGCCGTTTCGCCGGTACTCAGGCGCTTTCGCAACCCTGATACCCACTACTTTTGATTTGCAGGCCTCTACGGAGACCCATTCGGAGTCCGGTATTCCGTGAGACACTTTAAGTATTGAACCCACGGATGTCTCTACCTTAGATGGGTCCAGAGCTGCTGAGCTGGCACCGGCTTCTGAGGGTGTTTTCAGGCCTAAAGATTTGTATATTAAACCAACGCCATCCTCAAAACTAAGGCCAAAATCAACTTCTGTGTCTAAAAAAACAACACTTGGGCCACGTACCCATCCCTCTCCTGCTAAGAGGCCTAGGCAAGGCACTGATTATGAATCTTCAGATCAGGTTTCTATTTATTCTGATTCCTCTTCTGATCAGGAATTATCTATTCCACCTTATGAGGACTCTGATGCAGAAGATTCCATCCCTTCTGCTTCTCCTCTTGAGGATTTTTCTTTTGGAGAAACTTTGCATACCTTAAGGGAACATTTTCACTGGGGGAGTCAGGATTTCTCAGAATCTAAAAAGAGGCTTAGGGATTTCCTTCTTCCTCAGCTTAGGCCTTTGGCTGTATCTCCTGTTCTAGACATTGTTGATGATGTTTTCTCAGAATCTAGCATGGCTCCTGATTCCCTGCCTCCGGCTCCTAGTAAGCCAGACAGATATTACAGGGTTCCTGACTCCCACAAATTCCTCTTTAAGAACCCTACTGTTGACTCTGAAACCATTTCTCAGGGTCCCAAGGGTGTTAAGGCTTCTACTGCTAAAAATCCTACCCCTTCTGATAGAGACTCCAACAGGAAGGGAAGGTTCCAAACAGACAATCTCAAATGGATAGGAAATTGCATTACCGTTACTCCTTCCATGGAAAACCAATTCCACAGAACATAAGACCTCATTCTACGCAGGGTTTGCCACTCTGCAAGGGATCCTAAACACACCATAATCTACTTTTATCCTCCTACTGCAGATGCATCCATGAAGGACATAGTACAGTTTTGGATAGCATCTGCAGTCTTCATGGTGTATTTGTTTGTATATATGTACACCAACAGAGATGACGTCGGATGGAATGACTTTGGCTGCCTGACGACAGGACAACCCACTTGTTATGACTGCAGATGCTATCCAGTTCGGACATCTACATTTATGGAGGTACAAAACTGTACTTTCTTGTTGTTAATGTTCTTCGTGTTTCACTGTTGCAGTCATCACATTTGGGTTATCCTTCCAGGGGTAGCCCTCAGCCCGAATACCAGAGGCTTAGTATTTCTGCGTTAGTTGCTGTCGCTCCAGGACTGACGTCAGGTCATCAGTGGTATAAAATCAGGCAGCCGACACCATTACATCAGTCTTTCTTGCCAAGGAGCCTGAAGCAGAGGCTGTTCGCATGAGTGCCGGTCGGCTGCTACCTGAGTTTTCATTTACGAATTGAAGTTGAAGTCTTCTAAAGCCAAGTATCCCGTTGGGGATCCTTTTTTTCTTGCTCCAACCGATGTCAGAAAAAGTTAACAATTGTCTTGCCTGTGGAAAGCTAATACCACACCAAGACTTCCATTCCTACTGTGTCAACTGTTTAGGCCCAGACCACGACGCCCCCTCGCTGTCGCTTTTGTGCTTTGTTCAACGCGATAACTATACGTCGTTGGGCCCTTATTGTAGCTAGATATTTTCGCTCCCAGTCCTCATAAGTCATCCCACTACCGATCTTCCAAAAAAACTTAAGGATAAAGACCGAGACAGACTACACAGGTCCAAAACTGCTGACAATGCTTCTGTTAAGCTAGTCGTCAGTTCTCCGGTCCTCAGTGAGGCGCTTTGCAACCCCTGATGCTCGCTTCTTAGATTGAGATCCTTTTGGAGTCTGGTATGCTGCAAGACTCTTCTTCAACTAAGGATCCTGCGGATGTCTCTACCTTGGATGGGTCCGGAGCCGCTGAGCAGGCACCAGCCTCTGTGGAAGTACTTCACACTACCGATACTGAAACCAACGATTCGCATCTTCAGTTCTTTCTAAAACTACAGAGTTTCTAAGAAACTATGCCCAAAAAAACGATGACCCATGCTCAGGCACCTGCTTCCTTGCCACAATCTCAAATGCTTAAAATGGATGGAAGACCTTATTATGCTCATTAGGGGAAGTCAGGCTACCCCTTCCAAAAGAAAAAGAAACTTGTCCCCAGTAGTTTTATCTGAACAGGAGTCCGATGATTCTGATGCTTCTTAATATGAAGACATGCAACCCCCTCTCTGCTTATGAGGATTCTGATGCAGAGGAATCCATTCCTTCTACCTGAGGATTTTTCATTTGGTGAAACCCTTCATACTTTAAGGGAGCATTTCCAGTGGGAATGTCAGGACTACCCTCAGTCAAAAAAAAGACTTGGAATTATTAGATTTACCACAGCACAAACCTTTGGCCATTCCTTCTGTCCTGGATGTTGTTGATGATGTTTTTATGGAATCTAGTTTGACTCCTGACACCCTTCCTCCTGCTCCCAGGAAACCTGAGAGGTACTACAGAGTCCCTGACTCTCACAAATTCCTTTTCAAAAATCCTACTGCTGACCCAGAGGTCATCTCTCAAGGACGTAAAGGGTTTAAAGCAACCTCAGCTAAGAATCCCACCCCCTCTGACAGGGATTCCCGAGCTTTAGACAGATGGGGTAAAAAAGTATACACCTCTGCTACTCTTGCTATTAGAGCACTAAATTGTCAGTTAAACATGCTGAAATATCAGCAGCATACCATGTAACCCCTCAATCAAAAAATATCTTCCTTTCCTGCTTGTGCAGAAAATAAAGAATTACAAGAGCTTATGCATTCTGCAAGCCAAGTTAATAAGCACACCTTGCAATGTGGCTTTGTCGCCCTAGAAGCATCTTGCAGGGCAGCAGTCACTGATTCTGTCCTTAGAAGGCATGCTTGGCTTAAGAAACAGACCTTGCCAGACTATGTCAAATCAAAATTATTGGACGCACCATTGAACAAAGACAATGTGTTTGGCACCAAGGCAGAAGAGGTCTTAAAAAAGATGGAAGAAAAAGCTAACTCTATGCAGACAGTTAAAGACTTTTTACAAGTCCAGCCTCCGAGGTTCAATAGGCATTGCCCCTCCAAGCACTGATCCTTTATGGCCCCCTCCAGGCCAGCTCAGAACAGACCCAGGGAAAGCAGACCCCCCCCCCCCCAGACAGCAGCCCCAAGGAATGCAAAGCTCTAAGCAATGGAGTTCCTCCTCTACAAAAACAGGGAGTGCTAAGCCACCCCCTTATTGTAAGAACTCACAATGACTTTACAACTCCACCCCTTACCTCTGCCCACCTGCTTGTGCCCCTAGGAGGAAAACTCTCCTTCCATGCAAACAACTGGGACTCTATTACCAATGACTGATGGGTCCTCAACATAGTGTCCCAGGGATACAAACTTTATTTCCACATTCTGCCAACCCCAGAAGGGTTCCCAGATCTTCCACCAAACCAGTGGGCAGAGGCCAAAAAGCAAGCCCTTTCCCTGCTCTCCATGAGGGCAATACAGCATGTACCTGCAGACCAGATAGACCAAGGTTTCTATTCCAGACTCTTCCTGGTACCCGGAAAAGAGGGCACCTGGCACCCAATCCTTGATATATCCATTCTAAACACCTTTCTGGTGATACCAAAATCCAAAATGCTCACCCTCCAGCAGCTTCTTCCTGTGCTTTCCAAGGATGCTTGGTTAGCCACCCTAGACCTAAAAGAGGCCTACCTACACATCCCAATCAGGGAATCTTGCAGGAAATATGTATGTTTCAGGGCAGGATCTATGCACTTACAGTTCTCTGTATTCCCCTTTGGCTTATCCACTGTTCCCAGAGTTTTCACAAAATGCCTGGCTCCAGCCATTGCTTTTTGCAGACAAAGAAATATTCAAATTTATCCCTACTTAGATGACTGCCTGATTCAGGCAGACGGTAAGGAAAAGCTGTTACAGCACCTGACCTTTATAAAGGACCTAGTGACCTCCCTGGGGTATGCTATCAACGAAAAGAAATCAAAAGTAGTACCCACACAAAAATTTTATTCCTGGGAGCAAGCCTGGACACAGCATCCCAGATGGCATTCCTTATTCCAGAAAAACAAGCCTACCTGACAGACTACATGTTCTTCGTGTTTCACTGTTGCAGTCATTACATTTGGGTAATCTGCTGGCAGGTTGCACTCAGTCGGCCTGATTAACAAAGTCTTGGGTCCTGTGTCAGTTGCTTTCCCTTCTTCCATGACGATAGGTCGTCAGGGGTATAAAACATGCAGCCGACGCCATTTTCATCAGTCTTTCTTGCTGCGTGGTGCCTGAATCAGAAGCAGTTCGCAAGTGCCTGTCGGCCGACTCCTGAAATTTTTGTTTTCAAGTTTCAGAACCGAAGTCTTCAACCTAAAGCTAAGTACCCCATTGGGGAAACTTTTACTTGCTCCTTTGCCGATGTCAGTTAAAGTTAATAATTGTATTATTTGTGGGAAGCAAATACCTCATAAGGATTTTCATTTGTACTGTATTCCTTGCCTAGGCCCTGACCACAATGTGCCTTGCTGTCAGTTTTGTGCTAAATTTAATCAACGCACTATTAAGTGTCGGGATATTTTTGCATCAAAATAATTTGGCTCAAGATTTAACTATCCAGAAATGTCGTCGGTTAGCAATCCGACTACCGGAATACCTAAAAGAAAAAGGCAGAGACAGACCATTGAGGTCCAAAACAGATGATGAAGCTTCTCCTAAGCCATTCGCCGTTTCGCCAGTACTCAGGCGCTTTCACAACCCTGATACCCACTACTTTTGATTTGCAGGCCTCTACGGAGACCCATTCGGAGTCCGGTATTCCGCGAGACACTTTAAGTATTGAACCCACGGATGTCTGTACCTTAGATGGGTCCAGAGCCACTGAGCTGGCACCGGCTTCTGAGGGTGTTTTCAGGCCTAAAGATTTGTATATTAAACCAACGCCATCCTCAAAACTAAGGCCAAAATCAACTTCTGTGTCTAAAAAAACCTACCCATCCCTCTCCTGCTAAGAGGCCTAGGTAAGGCACTGATTATGAATCTTCAGATCAGGTTTCTATTTATTCTGATTCCTCTTCTGATCAGGAATTATCTATTCCACCTTAAGAGGACTCTGATGCAGAAGATTCCATCCCTTCTGCTTCTCCTCTTGAGGATTTTTCTTTTGGAGAAACTTTGCATACCTTAAGGGAACATTTTCACTGGGGGAGTCAGGATTTCTCAGAATCTAAAAAGAGGCTTAGGGATTTCCTTCTTCCTCAGCTTAGGCCTTTGGCTGTATCTCCTGTTCTAGACATTGTTGATGATGTTTTCTCAGAATCTAGCATGGCTCCTGATTCCCTGCCTCCGGCTCCTAGTAAGCCAGACAGATATTACAGGGTTCCTGACTCCCACAAATTCCTCTTTAAGAACCCTACTGTTGACTCTGAAACCATTTCTCAGGGTCCCAAGGGTGTTAAGGCTTCTACTGCTAAAAATCCTACCCCTTCTGATAGAGACTCCAGGGCGCTGGATAGATGGGGTAAGAAGGTTTACACGTCTGCAACCTTGGCAATCAGGGCTTTAAACTGTCCATTTCATATGCTTAAATATCAGCAGCATGTCATGGGCTTACTTAAACAGAAAATGATGTTGAATTCTGACTGTGTGGAAAATAAAGAGTTGCAGTATTTATTGCATTCAGCTGAACAAGTTGGAAAGCATACTTTGCAATGTGGTTTTGATTCCTTGGAGGCCTCTTGCAGGGCTGCTGTAACTGGATCTGTGATAAGAAGGCATGCTTGGCTCAAGGAGCAAAACCTGCCTGATCATGTTAAAGCAAAATTGTTGGATGCTCCTTTACAACAGGACAGTCTATTTGGTAATAAGGCAGAAGAAGTTTTGAAAAAGATGGAAGATAAAGCTAAATCTATGCAAACTGTAAAAGATTTCCTATAAGTGCAGCCACCTATGTTCAGTAGGCACTGGCCTACTTAGAACTGGTCCTTTCCAGTACCCACCAGAACCGCTTAGGTCAAACCCTGACATTCCAAAGGCTCCAGGTTTAGTCACAAGGAACTTATAGAACAAAACAATTGGGTGCCTCTACCTCCAAATCTGGAAGTAACAAGGCACCTTCCTATGGTAAACAGTCTCAGCGACTTCCCACTACAATCACCAAGCACTTATCTATTGGCCGCCCCTTTGGGGGGAAAACTGGCACTTCATGCATGAAACTGGCAACTAATTACCCAGGACAAGTGTGTTTTAAATATAGTATCCCAGGGATACATATTTCATTTCCACACGTTGCCAATCCCAAATGGATGGCCAGAGGTCCAGAAACAAGTTATGTCCCTCATGAATATGGGGGCTATTCTACCAGTACCAGAAAAGGAAAAGGGACAAGGTTTTTATTCAAGACTTTTCCTGGTACCCAGAAAAGACAAATCTTGGCGTCCAATTCTGGACTTATCCATTCTAAATACATTTCTGGACATTCCAAAATTCAAGATGCTGACTCTACAACACAGTTACTGCCTATGCTAGGCAAGGATGCCTGGTTGGTAACTCTAGACTTAAAAGAGGCTTATCTGCATATCCCAGTTTGGGAATCTTGCAGAAGATACCTCCGCTTCAAAGCAGGCTATTTGCATTACCAGTTCTCTGCACTGCCCTTTGGCTAATCTACTGCGCCCAGGGTCTTCACAAAGTGCCTGGCACCAGTAATTGCATTTTGCAGACAAACATTCAAATGCATCCTTACCTGGACGATTGTCTAATTCAGGCAGAAAACAAGGACACTCTTCTAAAACATCTGGCGTTTGTAAAAAGACTTCTAACTTGTCTAGGGTACACCATAAATGAAAATAAATCACAACTGGTACCCTCTCAAATAATTACATTACTGGTTGCAAGCTTGAATACAACTGCCCAGATCTACCTTACGCCAGAAAAACAAATTCAAATGATGACTTACTTCAAACAGGTGGCCATAAAAACCCAGCTATCTGCAAGACAAATTCTGCAGCCCTTGGGGTTCATGGCCTCCTGCATCCTAATAATTCCATATGCAAGGCTGCATATGAGGAAACTTCAGTTGTACCTAAAAAGCTTATGGAGTCAACATTGTCACAGCCTGGTAACAATGATTCCTATTATTCCTTGCCTGCAGCTAGAGTTCCTGTTGTGTGCAGAGGCCTGCCACCAAAACAAGGGACTGTCATTCACACCACTCACTGCCACCCAAACCCTGACTACAGACTCATCAGATTATGCTTGGGGGGCGCATTTGGCAGGGAAATACATTCAGGGCCAATGGAGCCCAAATCAAATGCACCTACACATCAACCAGAAAGAAATGCTAGCTGTACAGAATGCTCTGACAGCCTTCAAGGACTATCTTCACCCAGGACGACTACTGATAAAGACAGACAACACCACAGTCATGTGGTACATAAACAGGCAGTGGGGTACCCATTCCTACCCCCTTTGCAGACTAGCCATGGCATTGTGGAACATGGCCTTGACTTACCAAGTACATCTACAAGCTCAGTTCCTGCTAGGAAAGCAAAATACTCTGGCAGACGCACTAAGCAGAAATCTTATGGACCCACAGGAATGGAAACTGGATCCACAAATCTTCAGCATGTTGACACAAATGGGGAAACCCAGACATAGATCTTTTTGCCTCACCCCAAAATGATCAGTTGGACAAATTCTACACAAGAATTCATTACAAAAATGCTTGGAAAGTGGATGCTCTGTCCTTCAGCTGGAAAAAACTATCAGTTTATGCCTTTCCTCCTCTGCTCTCCATGGTCTTATTAAAAGTCAGACGGGAAAAACCAAAAATGATACTGATTGCTCCAGACTGGTCTCGCCAATACTGGTACCCGCTCCTACGCAGTATGTCACACCTTCCTTCGTTGTACTTGCCTCTGACACCTTACCTACTGTCTCAGCAGAACTATCAAATTCTGTACACTCAGCTCCAAACTCTGAATCTTGCAGCATGGCTAATCAACTAATCTCACCAGTTACATCTCTCAGCAAACCTGTGATGGATATCATTTTGGAGGCTAGAAGGCCTAGTATTAGAAAACCTTATGTGGATAAATGGAAAAGATTCTGTGCCTGGAACCAAGCACAAGGAATAAGCACAGCAATGCTCAATATTCCTCAGATTCTGCAGTATTTAACTGAGATGCTTCACAAGGGCCCATCTTTTTCTTCTATAAAAATCTATGTCTACCATTTCAGCTCATTACAACACAGAGCCTCCCCCCTTTTCTCATCCTCTGCTAAAGCAGTACCTTAGAGGGGCCAAAATTTTAAGACCTCCCAGGAGAGCACCAGCTCCTGCATGGGACCTCAATTTTGTTTTGGAAAAACTCACTCTACCTCCTTTTGAGCCAGCTGCTACTGCAGATTTAAAATTTCTCTCCTGGAAAACAGCTTTTCTTTTAGCAGTTACTTCAGCTAGACAGATTTCAGAATTACAGGCTCTTATGGCAGTGAAGCCTTTCATTATTTTTCATCCGGACAGGGTGGCTCTCAGGACCAATCCATCTTTCATGCCTAAGGTGGTATCCGGTGTGGCTTTTAATCAAACCATTCATCTGCCAACTTTCTTTCCCAATCCACAGAACAAGGGTGAGCGGATTCTGCATGCATTGGATGTGCACAGACAACTTAGATTCTACTTAAACAGGACAAAATCTCTAAGAAAATCTGAGCAACTATTGGTGGCATTTGCTGCAGGCGCAGAGGGAAAACCTATTTCAGAGCAGACTATTTCTAAATGGATAAGCCATTGTAGTCATTTCTGCTATGTGCACCATGGTAAACCTATCCCCAAGGGGATCAGATCTCATTCCACCAGGGCTGCATCTACTTCTGCAGCCTTTCTCAGAGGGGTTCCTACCAGAGACATTCTAGAAGCTGCTACCTGGAGCTCAGTTCATACATTCACCAAACATTACCATTTACCTCTCTTCTCTACTGGCTTTGCCACTGCTGTCCTGCAGGGCCTTATAGCTGCTCCTAATTCTGTATAAATCCATTCTCCCAACCATAGCTTTGGGAATCTACCCAAATGTAATGACTGCAACAGTGAAACATGAAGAACATAGCACAGATGTCCTTCAAGGATGCATCTGCAGTCATAACATATGGGTTGTCCTGCCTCAGGCAGCCCTTCGGATTCCAAAGTCTGGGTCTGGCCTCGCTGATGTCGACTTTCCCATGTCAGAGCGCCTGGGGTATAAAAGCATCAGCCGCCATTTTCCTCAGTCTTTCTTGCCGGTGCCAAGCAGAAGCTGTTCGCAAGTGCCGGTCGGTCAGATCCAGAGATTTCAGCTACCAAGACTTCAAAAGCGGGACTCTTTCTTGCCTCAGCCGATGTCAGACAAAGTAAATAATTGTTTAACTTGTGGGAAACAAATACCTCATAAGGATTTCCATTCTTACTGCCTTCCTTGCTTAGGCCCAGACCACGACGTATCAGCTTGTTTAGCCTGTGACTCTTAGACGTCGGTCGGAGTTTGCAGAGGAATTTTTTGGAGCCGCTTTTGCTTATAAAATGCCGTCGGAGACATATGGTCAAAAACGCAGGAAAGGACCGACACAAGGCCCGCTGTTTCGCTGAAACCACGCTAGGCCTGCTCATCACAGTGTCTCGGCTCGAAACCGAAGTCTACGCATTCCTACTACCAAAACCATACTGCCGACCACCGAGGCCAGAGAGGCCCCAGTCGGCTTCAGAACTCCCTACCGGGTTAGTGTTCAGGAATTGTCCGACACCATACCTTGGGCATTTCTACTTCTGCACGGGCAGCCAGGCCCCAGCTTCTATGTCTATTAAGGCCTTCTCCAGGGCTAAAGCTGCCAAACTTTCAAAAGCTTTGCCTGCCAAATCTACATCCCAGAGGCCTTCCTCTAGTTCACAGATCCTCAGCCTTGCTGAGGAACTTATCTCCTTAATTAGGGGTTCACAACCTCACCCAGACAGGGCCTCTCAACCTCCTCCAGACAAAAGGCCCAGGAATGACCCCTCTGAACCTCACTCCTCAGATTACTCCACGGATGGATCTGATTTGTCAGACCACCAGGAAGGGGCCTACTTGAGGATTCAGATGCAGAGGAATCTATCCCTTCGCCTCCTCCTGAAGAATTTTCCTTGGGGAGACTTTACACCATGAGAGAGCACTTTCAATGGCAAGGTCAGGATTTCTCTGATTCTAGAAAAAGATTAAGGACCTTTTTGCATTTACCTCAGCATAGGCCCTTAGCTATACCTCCTGTTCTAAATGTAATTGGTGATGTGTACAATGATGTCAGTACAGCCCCTGATTCTCTTCCTCCGGCCCCTGTCAAACCTGACAGATATTACAGGGTCCCGGATTCTCATTTCCATCTGTATAAAGCCGATGCTGCAGACCCAGAAACTATTTCTCAGGGCCCTAAAGGGGTTGCAGCCACTACTGCCAAAAATCCCCTACCCTCTGAAAGAGAGTCTAGAGCTTTAGAGAGATGGGGAAAAAAGGTTTATACATCTGCTACTCTTTCTGCCAGGGCATTAAACTGTCAATTCCATATGATACAGTACCAAGAATTTTTGTTAGATCAACTGAATAAGAAACTTTCTTCTCCTGAACCCTTAGGACCGTAAATCCTTCAGGATTTGGTACATAACTCACAACAGGTTAGTAATCATTTTTTTAAAATGTGGCTATGATGCACTGGAGGCTTCATTTAGGTCAGCTATGACTGGGGCAGTTATTCGTAGGCATGCCTGGCTAAAGGAGCAATCTTTGCCAGACCATGTCAAAGCTAAACTCCTCGATGCTCCAATGGAGAAACAAAATTTATTTGGCTCCCTGCACAGGAGATTCTAAAAAGGTGGAAGAAAAAAGCAAAATCTGTGCAAACAGTTAAAGATTTCCTGCAAGTTCAACCACCGAGGTTCAGCAGAAACTGGCCTATAAAGAATTGGTCCTTTCCAGACTCGCCCAGAGCACAGAGAGGCAGGAACAGGCTAGAGGCAGAGGTCAATCAAGGGCCCCTACAGAGGCCGCCAGTGGCAGCCTGCCAACCAGAGGAGTAGTGCAACAGCTACAACTACAACCACTACTACAGGACAGACCCAATGACTTGACTTGATTCCGCCTACCAGGGATCAACTGGAAGCACCCTTGGGCGGAAAGCTGGCTTTATTCTCAAAAACTGGCATTGCATTACAAAGGATACATGGACATTGCAAATAATAGACAAAGGATACAGGTTTCACTTCCACACTTTGCCAAAAAAGAAGCGGAATGCTAAACCTTCCACCAAACCAGAAGGCAGAGGCTTTAAGACAAATCAGCAATTTACTTCAGATGAAAGCTATAGAAAGGGTATCATGTACAGAACAAGGCCAAGGATTTTACTCCAGACTATTCCTTGTACCAAGAAAAGAAAACCAATGGAGGCCAATTCTGGACTTATCCATTCTAAATACATTTCTGGACATTCCAAAATTCAAGATGCTGACTCTACAGCAACTTCTGCCCATGCTGGGCAAGGAGTCCTGGTTGGTAACTCTAGATCTTAAAGAGGCATATCTGCATATCCCAATCCAAGGAATCTTGCAGAAGATACCTCAGATTTCTTGCAGGCTATTTGCATTACCAGTTCTCTGCACTGCCCTTTGGCTAATCTACTGCCCAGGGTCTTCACAAAGTGCCTGGCACCAGTAATTGCATTTTGCAGACAAACATTCAAATGCATCCTTACCTGGACGATTGTCTAATTCAGGCAGAAAACAAGGACACTCTTCTAAAACATCTGGCATTTGTAAAAAGACTTCTAACTTGTCTAGGGTACACCATAAATGAAAATAAATCACAACTGGTACCCTCTCAAATAATTACATTACTGGTTGCAAGCTTGAATACAACTGCCCAGATCTACCTTACGCCAGGAAAACAAATTCAATTGATGACTTACTTCAAACAGGTGGCCATAAAATCCCAGCTATCTGCAAGACAAATTCTGCAGCCCTTGGGGTTCATGGCCTCCTGCATCCTAATAATTCCATATGCAAGACTGCATATGAGGAAACTTCAGTTGTACCTAGAAAGCTTATGGAGTCAACATTGTCACAGCCCGGTAACAATGATTCCTATTATTCCTTGCCTGCAGCTAGAGTTCCTGTTGTGTGCAGAGGCCTGCCACCAAAACAAGGGACTGTCATTCACTCCACTCACTGCCGCCCAAACCCTGACTACAGACTCATCAGATTATGCTTGGGGGGGGGGGCGCATTTGGCAGGGAGATGCATTCAGGGCCAATGGAGCCCAAATCAAATGCACCTACACATCAACCAGAAAGAAATGCTAGCTGTACAGAATGCTCTGACAGCCTTCAAGGACTATCTTCACCCAGGACAACTACTGATAAAGACAGACAACACCACAGTCATGTGGTACATAAACAGGCAGTGGGGTACCCATTCCTACCCCCTTTGCAGACTAGCCATGGCATTGTGGAACATGGCCTTGACTTACCAAGTACATCTACAAGCTCAATTCCTGCCAGGAAAGCAAAATACTCTGGCAGACGCACTAAGCAGAAATCTTATGGACCCACATGAATGGAAACTGGATCCACAAATCTTCAGCATGTTGACACAAATGGGGAAGCCCAGACATAGATCTTTTTGCCTCACCCCAAAATGATCAGTTGGACAAATTCTGCACAAGAATTCATCACAAAAAAGCTTGGAAAGTGGATGCTCTGTCCTTCAGCTGGAAAAAACTATCAGTTTATGCCTTTCCTCCTCTGCCTCTGCTCCCCATGGTCTTATTAAAAGTCAGACAGGAAAAACCAAAAATGATACTGATTGCTCCAGGCTGGTCTCGCCAATACTGGTACCCACTATTGAGAAGTATGTCACACCTTCCTCCGTTGTACTTGCCTCTGACACCTTACCTACTGTCTCAGCAGAACTATCAAATTCTGCACACTCAGCTCCAAACTCTGAATCTTGCAGCATGGCTAATCAACTAATCTCACCAGTTACATCTCTCAGCAAACCTGTGATGGATGTCATTTTGGAGGCTAGAAGGCCTAGTATTAGAAAACCTTATGTGGATAAATGGAAAAGATTCTGTGCCTGGAACCAAGCACAAGGAATAAGCACAGCAATGCCCAATATTCCTCAGATTCTGCAATATTTAACTGAGATGCTTCACAAGGGCCCATCTTTTTCTTCTATAAAAATCCATGCCTCTGCCATTTCAGCTCATTACAACACAGAGCCACCCCTTTTTTCTCATCCTCTGCTAAAGCAGTACCTTAGAGGGGCCAAAATTTTAAGACCTCCCAGGAGAGCACCAGCTCCTGCATGGGACCTCAATTTTGTTTTCGAAAAACTCACTCGACCTCCTTTTCAGCCAGCTGCTACTGCAGATTTAAAATTTCTCTCCTGGAAAACAGCTTTTCTTTTAGCAGTTACTTCAGCTAGACAGATTTCAGAATTACAGGCTCTTATGGCAGTGGAGCCTTTCATTATTTTTCATCGGGACAGGGTGGCTCTCAGGACCAATCCATCTTTCATGCCTAAGGTGGTATCCGGTGTGGCTTTTAATCAAACCATTCATCTGCCAACTTTCTTTCCCAATCCACAGAACAAGGGTGAGCGGATTCTGCATGCATTGGATGTGCACAGACAACTTAGATTCTACTTAAACAGGACAAAACCTCTAAGAAAATCTGAGCAACTATTGGTGGCATTTGCTGCAGGCGCAGAGGGAAAACCTATTTCAGAGCAGACTATTTCTAAATGGATAAGCCGTTGTAGTCATTTCTGCTATGTGCACCATGGTAAACCTATCCCCAAGGGGATCAGATCTCATTCCACCAGGGCTGCATCTACTTCTGCAGCCTTTCTCAGAGGGGTTCCTACCAGAGACATTCTAGAAGCTGCTACCTGGAGCTCAGTTCATACGTTCACCAAACATTACCATTTACCTCTCTTCTCTAGTGGCTTTGCCACTGCTGTCCTGCAGGGCCTTATAGCTGCTCCTAATTCTGTATAAATCCATTCTCCCAACCATACCTTTGGGAATCTACCCAAATGTAATGACTGCAACAGTGAAACACGAAGAACATAGTACAGTTGTGTACACTTACCATAAATGTAGATGTTCGAGTGGATTCACTGTTGCAGTCCTGGTTACCCACCCTCCAGCCCCCTGTTTTTCTCTTACTATACCTCTTCTTTCTTTTAATATGCTTAAAAGCCTTTTTGGTGTATTTGCTTTTGATTGGAGGTATATTGTTTGTGTTCTAAATTATGTACACACACACACACACATATATATATATATATATATATATATATATATATATATATATATATATATCCCCATTTGGGGGGCACCTGACATCTGGGGCAAGAAAAACTGATGAAAATGGTGTTGGCTGCATGTTTTATACCCCTGAAGACCTGACGTCATGGAAGAAGGGACAGCAACTGATGCAGGACCCAAGACTTTGTTAATCAGGCCACCTGACGGCAACCTGCCAGCAGATTACCCAAATGTAATGACTGCAACAGTGAATACACTCGAACATCTAAATTTATGGTAAGTGTACACAACTGTACTTTCTCTCAACTAGCCACCAGAACCCTGTTATCCCCAAGGAAATTCCTGCAAGCTCTAGGGTTCTTGGCCTCCTGCATTCTATTCATTCCATATGCCAGACTGCATACGAGGAAACTACAGTGGTACCTAAAAAGCCTTTGATGTCAACACTCTCAAAACCTGGAAACTATCATTCCAATGATACTTTGCCTAAGCAAAGATTTTCTTTGGTGGGCAGCAGCAGCTCACAACCCCACGCTGCCCAGACCCTCACCACAAATGCATCAGACTATGCCTGGAGTGTACACCTCGACGGCAGGTGCATTCAGGGCCATTGGAGCCCAAATCAAATACATCTTCACATCAACCAAAAAGAGATGCTAGCTGTTCAGCATGCCCTGACAGCTTTCAGACCCCTACGCTCCCCAGGGCCTCTACTGATCAAAACAGATAACACCACAGTGATGTGGTATACCATATCAACAAGCAGGGAGGGACTCCCTCTTAACCTCTCTGCAGGCTCTCCGTGACTCTTTGGCACATGGCCTCAGCCATGCAACTACACCTGCTAGCACAATTCTTGCCATACTCCCTAAACTCTCTGGCAGACAACTTGAGCAGAAACCTGCTAGACCAACATGAGTGGCAGCTAGACCACAGAACCTTCACCCTTGTAACCCAGAAATGGTTCACCCCAAAGGTGGATCTCTGTGACTCCCACTCCACTCATCAGCTCAGCAAATTCTGCACCAGGGAACCTCAGAGCAAGTCCTGGAAAGTGGATACTCTATCCTTCCAGTGGGTAAACCTCTCGGTCTATGCATTTCCTATTCTACCACTCATTTCAAGGGTACTGCTCAAAATAAGGGAGGAAAAACCAAGGGCAGACCTGATTGCCCCAGACTGGCCATGCCAGCACTTCTACCCACTGCTGTGCAGCCTGTCACCATGGCACCTACCTCAGATCCCAACACTCCTGATCCAGAAGAAAGGAGAATTCATGCATCCCCTATTGCAAATCCTCAACCTGGCAGCCTGGCTTATTCCCTGACCTCTCTTCAAGCTGCCAGCCTAAGCAAACAAGTCCTAGATGTTATATGTGAGGTCAGATGCTCCAGCACTAGAAAATCCTATGCTGACAAGTGGAAAAGGTTTTGCACCTGGATCCAGGCTAAGGGAGCCGAAACAGCACAGCCCTCCCTACCTCTCATTCTGGATTACCTAGCAGACCTACTGCACAGATGTCTGTCCTTCTCTTCTATTAAAATTCATGCCCCTGCCATCTCTGCTCATTACAGCACAGACACCCCTCTGTTCTCACACTCTCTCATCTAACAGTTCCTAAGAGGGACTAACAACTTAAGGCCACCCAGAAGAACTCCTACCCCAGCTTGGGACCTTAACTTTGTGTTGGAAAAGCTCACCCTTACCCCCCTTTGAACCTGCAGCTTCAGCAGAGTTAAAATTCTTCTCTTGGAAGACAGCCTTGCTTCTGGCCATCACTTCAGCTAGAAGAGTTTCAGAGCTACAAGCAGTCATGGCTGTAGAGCCCTTCATCATTTTCCATACTGATAGGGTCTTCCTCAGGACTAACCCATCCTTCATGCCTAAAGTGGTGTCCAGTGTGGCTCTCAACCAATCCATTCATTTGCCCACCTTTTTACCTAACCCACAAAACAAGTGGGAAAGGATTCTTCACTCTCTAGATGTGCACAGACAGCTCAGATTCTATCTGGGTAGGACTAAATCTTTTAGGAAAAACTAACCAATTGCTAGTCAGCTTCGCAGCAGGGGTAGAGGGCAAGACCTTGTGCAAACAATCTCCAAATGGATAGCACACTGTATCCATTTCTGCTACAAACAACATGGGAAACCGCCCCCAAAGGCGGTCAGGACTCGTACCACCAGGGCAACCTCCACCTCTGCAGCTTTACTCAAAGGGGTCCCCACCAGGGACATCCTGGAGGCTGCAACATGGACTTCTGTTTCACCAAGCATTACCACCTGCCTATAATCTCCAAATCCAGGGCAGGCTTTGCCACCGCAGTCTTGCAGGGCATTATAGCTAGCCCCCAGGCTTCTTGACTGCCTCCATCCTTTTCTTCAGCTTTGGGAATCAACCCAAATGTGATGACTGCAACAGTGAAACATGAAGAACATAGTACAGTTGTGTACACTTACCATAAATGTAGATGTTCGAGTGTATTCACTGTTGCAGTCCTGCCCCCCCCCCCATTCCCCCTTGTCTCTCTCTCTCTTGCTCTCTATCTCTTCCTCTCTCCTTACAGGGAATTTTTGGTATTTACTTTCTACTGGTGGTGTTCTTTCACCATAACCTAGCTCCCTATTTGGGGGCTGCTGACAGTTGGGGCAAGAAAAACTGATGTAAAGGCGTCGGCTGCCTGATTTTTATACCACTGACAACCTGACATCAGTCCTGGAGTGACAGTAACTGACGCAGAAATACTAAGCCTTTGGTATTCAGGCTGACTGAGGGCTACCTCTGGCAGGATACCCCAAATGTGATGACTGCAACAGTGAATACACTCATTTATGGTAAGTGTACCCAACTGTACTATTTTTTAATTTTTTTGTTGTTTGATGCAAGTTGGTAAAGAATCAAAGACTTCCAGCTTCAAAAAGTGTGACCGATGTAGCCAAAAATGTCCTTAACAGATGGACACCAGCTGCATCTATTGTTTGGGTGCTGTCCATCTGCAGGAATCGTGTGCAGTTTGTCACGCATTTAGCTCCAGAGTGTTACTGGAGAGGAAAAATAAACTCATTGTTAGGGGTCTACTCAAAGTTCCTTTTTCTGAGGCAGTTGAAGGGAAACAGAGTTCCTCTAAACCGTCACAGTCTCAATCACTAAAATCAAACAGATATTCAAAAAGAGCTTCCTTTCTCGGCACCAGCACCTGAACCGGCGAAGAATCAGGCAAAAGACTCGTCCAAGGACCCGAAAAATCTGTCTCTTCGGCTCCTCTACGATAGTGTCGTATTCAGAGCCGGTCCCCTGTATTGCAACTGGTCTTGTCAGTAGTACATTCACCCATACTGCAGTCAGTCAAATCCTTGGCTCCATCTTCTCGATCCTCCAGGAGCCTGTCAAACGACATCGTGGAGTGGGTGGTCAAGAGGCTAAGGACTTCAACACTGGCCAAGATCCTTTCAAGCCCTCCCAGACTGGAGTCTGCTACGACAACCATCGCTACTCCCCCATGGCAGTTCCCCCTCAGACCCAGGTGGTGGCTTTGGAGCCAGAGTGCTTGGATTTGATAGTAGTGGAACTGTCTGGGCCAAGACCTGATCCAGGATCTTTGGTTTCCGACTTCCTCGGTGCCATCGTCTAGCCAGGAGTCCAGGGGCCAACGCTCCCCCGTCTGGTCAGGAGAGGAGAGTCGGGCAGCTGTGTGATCCAAATCTACCTCTTGGGGCATTGGCATGGGTCAGCCTGGCACCTACATCGGCCTCTGAGCCTATGGCCTTGGTTTGTAGGCAGTCTCCTGGTTCTTCAGATCTGAGAGCTCCCTTGGAATGGGGTTGTGGTGCTTTCAAGGTCATGAGGAGAGTGCTGTCACCCCAGACTGCTCCACTCTTGGATCCAAGCATTCTTCCCCTAAAAAAAACAGAGTCTGCCTCTCTACCGTCCCTCCCCCCCTATGAGCAGAGACCCGATGTCTCAGGACACCCAAGTGGGCAAAACCATCTCTTCTAAAACCTCCCCAGAGTATCCCTGTGGAGAGGTCCCTCGGAAGAGAGCATGTAAGAGGAAACAACTAGACTCCCCCAAGGAGTCTGTCACTTCAGACACAGCTCTAGATGATTCAGAAGGGTCCCCACGGTCACCCTCTGAGGATGTCTCCTTTATGGGCATCCTAGAGATCCTTAAACAAAGAGGTGGCTGGAAGTCCATCAACCCTTCTGTGGATGAGTCAGTGTACCTGGTAGCATTCAGGTCTTGCCCTTCCACCTCTTGGGTGACTTCGCCTTTCGACCAGCTCCTTAACGTAGTCGAAAGGTGTGGGTCTCTCCAAAATCTGTAGAACGTATACTGAGGAGGCCCAACAAATTCATTACTGCTCCCTCTGATAAGGAATTTTTGTCCAGAGGTTCCCCAGTAGATGCTATGGTGGTGGCGGCAGCCACCAAAAAGGAATTATCTGAGACTTCCTCATCTGTCCATCCACCGAATAAAGAATCGCGCACGATGGACAGATAAGGAAAGCGTATGTTTTCGTCAGCATCCTTTATACTCAGGTCGCTGAATTATTTGACTCATTTCACTAGACTTCAGAGGGATCTCCTGAAGAAGTTAGGTAATACCCTCCAAGATGCTGGGCTTTCAGACAAGGTGACCGCTCAGCTTGCTACCTTAAACTCTGCAGTCAACTCCTCCATTTGGCTTGTATCTTATGCAGCTGATGGAGCGTGTAGGGCAGCGGGTACAGGAATCTCCCTAAGGAGACACTCCTGGATGCACCTATGTGAGTTCGCAGAGCCCTTCAAGTCTTCCTTTATTAATGTCCCATTCAATGACACATCTTTGTTCATACTGGGGTACTAGGCTATCAACTCCAGGGCCTATGTAAGGCTAGCCATAAATGTTCTCTGGCTTTAGCCACCCAGAAATTTATTTGCCTGTGCCCCTGTTGAGCAGAGCCACAGAAGTGATACCCAGGATAAATTTCTTATTCCCCATCCAGTAGTCCATATTTTTCTTAAACAGGGCCAATGAGGTGCTCTGTTTGAAATGAATAGGCAGCTTGTTCCATAGTATGGGAAGTCTCTGGGACAGGAACCTACCCTTTCAGCAAGTTCTGTTTATTGTGGTGACAATCTTAAGGTTTCTGGAGCATGTGGCCCGCAGGGATTGGGAGTTTTCTAAGTGTAGCATGTCCAGCAGCCCTGGGTTTGACATGGCTTTGTATGTTAGGCAGAGATCGCCTCTGAGTAGGTGATATGCAAAGGAGTAGAGCGGGAAGTTCTTAAAGCGGTCTGCATAGGGCATCTGTTTAAGGCCAGTGATCCTCTTTGTGAGGTATTTCTGCGATCTTTCCAGTTGCTTTAAATGTCTTGTGAGGTACATCCCAAATGGGGAGTTGTACTCTATAATAGGTCTAATGAGGGCTGAGTAGAGCGGGACAATGACGACTTTTTATCTGGATGAGAAACCTTTTGTGATAGTGTGCCATATAGAAGGAATTTCTGACCCCTGTGGCTATGTGGTTGTCAAAGGAGAGACTGCTGTCTACCTGTGTCCCTATGTCTCATATCACACTTTCGATGTTGTGTGGACTACCACCTTTGTGGTATTTCATTGGCACAGGGTTTTTCCCAAAGGGGTTAACTTTGCATTTTTTGGCATTGAGCTTAAGGCCGTGGATGTTCTTTGTGTTTCACTGTTGCAGTCATCACATTTGGTTTATCTGCTTGCAGTAGCCCTCAGTCGGCCTGATTAACAAATTATTGGGTCCTGCGTCGGTTGCGGTCTCTTCTTCCATGACATCAGGCAGTCAGGGGTATAAAACATGCAGCCGATGCCATTACATCAGTCTTTCTTGCCGTGCGGTGCCCGAAGCAGAAGCAGTTCGCAAGTGCCGGTCGGCCGACTCCTGAAATTTTTGTTTTCGAGTTTCAGAACCAAAGTCTTCAACTAAAAAGCTAAGTACCCCATTGGGGAAACTTTTTCTTGCTCTAAACCGATGCCAGTAAAAGTAAATAATTGCATTTCTTGTGGAAAGCAAATACCTCATAAAGATTTTCATTCGTACTGTATTGTTTGCCTAGGCCCTGACCACAACGTACTTCGCTGTCGATTTTGTGCCCTATTTAAACCACAAACTATCCATCGTCGGTATATTTTCGCTTCTAAATATTTTGGTGCTCAGTTCAGTTGTCCAGATATGTCTTCGGTAAGCCATCCAACTACCGACATTCTGAAAAAATGCAAAGATAAAGACAGAGACAGGCCGCCTAGGTACAAAGCTGCCGACGACACTTCTCCTAAGCCAGTCGCCAGTTCGCCAGTACTCAGTGAGGCGCTTTCACAGCCCCTGATACCCGCTACTTCAGGTTTGCAGGCCTCTACTGAGACCCATTTGGAGTCCGGTATACGGCGAGATGCTTCAGCTGTGAAACCTGCAGATGTCTCTACCTTGGATGGGTCCGGAGCCGGTGTGCAGGCACCAGCTTCTGAGGTGCATTCAGGCCTACTGACTTGCATATTAAACCAACACCATCTTCTTCTTCAAGACCTTTAACTCGAACCATGCCTAGAAAACCGATGCCCAGACCCCATGGTCAGACCTCTATGCCTAAAAAAACAAATGATAAGAATGGCTGAAGACCTTATTACTTTAATAAGGGGAAGCCAACCTTCCCCCTCTAAGAGACCTAGGACTGAGTTTACTTATGATACTTCTGACCAGGGTTCTGATATTTCTGTTTCCTCTGATGACCAGGATTTACCCTTATCTACCTATGAGGATTTTGATGCCGAGGACTCTATTCCCTCTGCCCCCTCCCCCAGAGGATTTCTCTTTTGGTGAAATCTTGCATACTCTTAGGGAGCATTTTCGTTGGGAAAGTCAGGATTTCTCTGATGGGATTTCTTACTCCTGCCCCAGCACAGGCCTTTAGCTATCCCTCCTGTACTAGACATTGTTGATGATGCCTTTTCGGAATCTAGCTTGGCCCCTGACCCTTTACCTCCTGCTCCCAGAAAACCTGATAGATATTACAGGGTTCCTGACTCTCACAAGTTCCTTTTCAAAAATCCTACTGCGGATCCTGAGACCATTTCACAGAGACCCATGGGTATCAAAGCTACTACTGTCAAAAATCCTGCCCCGTCTGATAGAGACTCCAGGGCGCTGGATAGATGGGGTAAGAAGGTGTACACTTCTGCAACCTTGGCCATTAGGGCCTTAAACTGCCAGTTTCATATGTTAAAGTATCAGCAACATGCATTGGACTGCTTAAACAGAAAATTATGTTGATTCCTGACTGTGTGGAAAATAAAGAATTACAGGCTTTAATGCATTATGCTGAACAAGTTGGAAAACATACTTTGCAATGTGGTTTTGACTCATTAAAGGCCTCTTGCAAGGCTGCTGTTACTGGCAGAAGAAGTTCTTAAAAAAGATGGAGGAAAAAGCTAAATCTGTGCAAACTGTTAAATATTTTTTTACAAGTACAACTTCCAAGATTTAGTCTCCAAACCCAGATCCAGCAGAACACCCAGGCTTCAGTCCCAGGTTACGCACATGACTAAGCAGTGGGGGGCCCCCACTTCTAAATCTGGGAGTAGTAAAACTCTCCCCTATGGTAAACTGTCTCAATGACCTAACTTTAAAACTTCCAAGCACTTCTCAACTGATGCCCCTTTGGGAGGAAAGATTGCTCTACATGCAAAAAACTGGGAACTCATTACCCAGGACAAATGGGTTTTAAATATAGTGTTCCAGGGATACAGATTTCACTTCCACACGTTACCAACCCCAAATGGTTGGCCAGATCTACCCCCAAGTCAGTGGGCAGAGGCTCAAAAGCAAGTACTCTCTCTCTTAAGCATAAAGGCTATTCACACTGTACCAGAATAGGAAAAGGGACAGGATTTCTACTCAAGACTTTTCCTGGTACCCAGAAATGACAATTAATGGTGTCCTATCCTGGACCTGTCTACTTTAAACACCTTTTTGGTGATTCCAAAATTCAAGATGCTAACTCTTCACCAGTTGCTTCCTATGCTAGGCAAAAATGCCTGGTTGGCAACACTCGATTTAAAGGAAGCATACCTGCACATCCCAATCGGAATCTTGCAGAAGATACCTACGCTTCAAAGCAGGCTACATGCACTGGCAGTTCTCTGCACTGCCCTTTGGCTTATCTACTGTGCCCAGGGTATTCACAAAGTGCCTAGCTCCAGTCATTGCATTTTGCAGGGAAAGAAATATTCAAATATACCCAAACCTGGACGATTGTGTAATTCAGGCAGAAAGCCAGGACATACTTTTGAATCATCTGGCTTTTGTACAAAGTGCTAACTTACGTGGGGTACACCGTAAACAAAAATAAATCACACCTGGTACCCTGTCAACAAATTACATTCCTAGGAGCAAGCTTGAATACAGCTTCCCAGATGGCTTTCCTCATGCCAGAGAAACAAATTCATTTGACAACCTTCTTCAAACTAGTGGCCACAAAAACCCTGCTATCTGCAAGGCAAATACTGCAAGCCTTGGGGTTCATGGCCTCCTGCATTCTTCTTATTCCATATGCAAAACTGCATATGAGGAAACTACAATGGTATCTAAAAAAGCCTATGGTGTCAACATTCTCAGGATCTAGAAGCAGTGATTCTTATCATACCTTGCCTATGGTTAGAGTTCCTTTGGTGGGCAGAGGCCTGCCACCAAAACAAGGGACTGCCATTCATTCTAACCTCTACCGCCCAAACTCTAACAACAGTCACATCAGACTATGCATGTGGGGCTCACCTGGCAGGGAAGTGCATTCAGGGCAAATGGAACTCAAGTCAAATGAACCTGCATATCAATCAAAAAGAAATGTTAGCTGTACAGAATGCTCTGACAGCCTTCAAGGACCACATTCTTCCAGGCCAATTAATGGTAAAGATGGACAACACCACTGTTATGTGGTATATGAACAAGCAGGGGGGTACCCATTCTTACCCCCTCTGCAGACTAGTCATGGCACTGCAGAACATAGCCTCGAGCTACCAAGTACATCTACAAGCTCAGTTCCTGCCAGGAAAACTAAATGCACTGGCAGATGGACTAAGCAGAAACCTCTTGGCCCCACATGAGTGGAAACTGGAACCAAAGACTTTCAACATGTTGACAAACAAATGGTGGAGCCCGGATATAGACCCGTTTGCCACCCCCCGGAACTACCAATTAGACAAATTTTGCACAAAGACTCCCCACAAACAAGCTTGGAAAGTGGATACTCTGTCCTTCAGCTGGAAACACCTGTCAGTTTATGCTTTTCCTCCTCTCCAAAGTACTACTAAAGATCACATAGGACAAATCAAGGACGATATTGATTGCACCAGACTGGCCATGCCAACACTGGTACCCCCTCTTGCGCAGTGTGCCACTGTTGGCCCCATGGCACCTGCCTCAGACCCCGACCCTGTTGTCTCAGCAGGAGAACCAGATTCTGCACCCTCAGCTTCAAACCCTGAACCTAGCAGCCTGGCTAATTACCTAATTTCTCCTTTACCATCCCTCAATAAACCAGTGATGGATATCATTTTAGAGGCAAGGAGGCCTAGTACTAGAAAATCTTATGCTGAAAAATGGAAAAGATTCTGTGCTTGGAACCAGTCTCAAGGGATGAGCACAGCAGCGCCCAACTTACCTCCGATTCTACAATACTTAACTGAGATGCTTCACAAGGGCCTTTCTTTTTCCTCCATCAAAATTCACGCCTCAGCCATTTCAGCTCATCATAACACAGAACCTTCTCTCTCTCATCCAGTGCTCAAGCAGTTCCTCAGAGGGGCCAAAAATTTAAGACCACCCAGGAGAGCCCCAGCTCCAACCTGGGACCTTAACTTTGTATTGGAGAAACTCACTCTTCCTCCTTTCGAGCCAGCTGCTAGTGCAGATTTAAAATTCCTTTCTTGGAAAACAGCCTTCCTTTTAGCAATCACTTCAGCAAGAAGGGTATCTGAATTACAGGCCCTTATGGCAGTGGAGCCTTTCATCATCTTTCATGCGGACAGGGTATCCCTCAGAACCAATCCCTCCTTCATGCCCAAGGTGGTATCCATTGTGGCTCTTAATCAGTCTATTCATTTGCAAACCTTCTTTCCTAATCCACAGAACAATGGGGAACAGATACTGCACTCCTTAGATGTGCACAAACAACTTAGATTTTACTTGGACAGGACTAAAACTCAAAGGAAATCTGAACAACTGCTGATGGCATTTGCTGCAGGGGCAGAGGGGAAGGCTATTTCAAAGCAAACCATTTCTAACTGGATAGGCCATTGCATTCATTTCTGCTATAAGCACCATGGAAAACCTATCCCATGGGGATCAGACCCCATTCAGCCAGAGCTGCATCTGCCTCTACAGCCTTTCTCAGAGGTGTCCCTACCAGGGACATCCTAGAAGCTGCTACCTGGAGTTCTGTACATATTTTCACCAAACATTACCATTTGCTAATTTTTCTCTAAATCCAGAGCTGGCTTTGCCACTGCAGTCTTGCAGGGCCTTATAGCTGGTACTAATGCTATCTAAATTCCTCCTCCCAGCCTTCTCTTTGGGAATCTACCCAAATGTGGTGACTGCAACAATGAAACACGAAGAACATAGTACAGTTGTGTGCACTTACCGTAAATGTAGATGTTCCAGTGTATTCACTTTTGCAGTCCTGGTTACCCTCCCTCCAGCCCCCTGACTTTTTGGCTATACCTCTACTCTCCTTTACTATGCCTAAAAGCTTTTTGGTGTATTTGCTTTTTTGTTGGAGGTATATCCTTATATTATTGCTTCCCATTAAGGGGGGCACCTGACATCTGGGGCAAGAAAAACTGATGTAATGGCGTCGGCTGCATGTTTTATACCCCTAACTACCTGATGTCACAAAAGAAGAAACAGCAGCCGATGCAGGACCCAAGACTTTGTTAATCAGGCTGACTGAAGGCTACTGCACGCAGATAACCCAAATGTAATGACTGCAACAGTGAATACACTCGAACATCTACATTTATGCTAAGAGTACACAACTGTACTTTTTGACACCAGACATCTGTCTCAGCGAGGCCCTTTTGTAGAATGTCCCCATCCTTGGGGGATTCAATAATGGCCCCCAGTTTGCAATTGTCTGCGAACTTTGTTAGCCATAAGCCCTGTGTGTTGGCTTGGACTTCAGAGAAGTAGATGCTGAACAGGAAGTGACCCAGGACTGAACCTTGTGGTACTTCACTTGTCTACCGGTCTGGAGACGGATTTGGAATTGGCGACTTTCACGGTGTGGGTTCTGTCGGTGAGCCAGTTGGCCACCCACCGCGTGACATAGGGGTTTATGCCCAGTTCCATGAGTTAATCAGTAATACTAGAGTGGGGGATGGTGTTGAAGGCCTTGGCAAGATATAGGTAGGCTGTGTGAACTGCCTTATCCTTGTCCACGGCTTTGGTGACTGCTTGAAAGAAGTCATTCAGGTTTAGGAGACATGATCTACCTTTTACAAACCCAAACTGGGTGGAGTCCAGAGTTTGCAGATTACCTATGTCTTTGTTTATAAATTCCATGATGATACATTCCATGGCTTGCAGATCAGACTTGTCAGAGTAATGGGTCGGTAGTTCCCAGGGTCTGTGGTGGATCCCCCTTTATGGAGTGGGATCACCATAGCTGTGTGCCATTCAGTAGGCACAAAACCTGCAGTGAGGCTATGACTGAACATGGTACTTAGGTGGGGTGCCAGTTCATTTTGTAGGTTGTGCAGAACACAGCTTGGGATGTTGTCAGGTCCCATGGATGCTGTATTTTTGGCTTTGGCGAGTGCATTTTTCACCTGCTTGGCCATGCTTATAGGAACTTGGCATTCATCCGATATAGAGATGGGCCCTTTCCAGGTTGAGAGGGGGGAGAAATTTGTGCTGAACCTGTCTGCCAGGATTTTGGCGATATTAGCTGGTTCCATATGTTTAGCACCTTTGTGCTGTAGCTCTGAGCAGATCTGAGTGTTGCCTTTGAGATTCTTGACATAGCTATAAATTACCTTGTGACTGTCTTTAGAATCTGTGGCGATTTTGTTTTTGTAACTAGGTTTGGAGGATTTTCTGAGGGATCTCAGCTTTTTACTGAGGCTGACAAGGGAGTTTTTCCAATCTTGGGATTTTACTCTTTTTTGCAGCAATTTCTTCCTTTTGTTGTAGAGCTTGTTAATGGCAGGGGACCACCAGATTGGCTTCTTTTTTTTTGGAGGATACCGTCTTGGTTCTATTTGGGATGGCATGGTCCATGCACTCGTGTATGTGTTCATACAGTGCATTGATCTAGGATTCAGCAGTCGTACTGCTATTGTCCGTCTGCATGGGCGTGGGGAAGTTGGCCATTTCTGTCTTAAGAAGTGTGAATTTGGCTTTTGAGAAGTTTTTTACTGTGGTTTCCTTAATAGGAGGTGGGGATGGGATGTGGATGTCTAGGATGATTAGCTTATGGTCGGATTTGACCAAAGAGGGGCTGACCTCTGGTGTGGAGCAGTGGTCGCCCATGTTTGTAATGACCAGGTCTAGGATATTGCTGCCCTTGGTGAGGGTCTCGATTAGTTGGTCCAAGGCATTGGAATTTATGAATTCCAAAAATTGCTGTGCCATTGTGTTGGTACATGAGTAGATGTCCTTCAAGGATGCATCTGCAGTCCTTACAAATGGGTTGTCCTGTCGTCAGGCAGCCCTTCGGCGGGCCGATTCCAAAGTCTGGGTCTGGCCTCGCTGTGTCGCAGTTCACCCGACGTCACAGCTGCAGTTATTCGGTATAAAGGCATCAGCCGACGCCATTTCCTCAGTCTTTCTTGCGGCTGGCTCAAGCAGAAGCTGTTCGCAAGTGCCGGTCGGTCAGAACCAGAGATTACTACTACCGAATTCTTCTACTACTACCAAGACTTCTAAAAGCTAAAAACTGGGGACTCTTTCTTGCCTCAGCCGATGTCAGAAAAAGTGAATAACTGTTTAACTTGTGGGAAACAAATACCTCATAAAGATTTCCACTCTTACTGCTTACCTTGTTTAGGCCCAGACCACGACGTAGCAGCTTGTCTAGCCTGTGCTTCTTTTAACCGACGGACGCTTAGACGTCGGTCGGAATTTGCTGAGGAGTAGTTTTCCCAGTTAAAGCAGGGTAGTTGAAGTCTCCCAGTATGAGGGTGTTGGGTTGTACCTTGATATTTTCAGTATGTTAAGAAAAGTGGAATGGGAGTCTTGGGGCATGGTGGGGGATCTGTAGCAAGCTACAGTTTGGATTGCAGTCTTGTCCTGTGTCATTTGCACCTGGAGAATTTCAGATGTATTATGTTGGGCAATTAGCCTGGAGGTGTGGATATCCTTGGTGAATATGGAAACACCCCCACCTCTGATGTTTCGGTCCAGGTTAGATGGTCAAAAGGTGTGGTATGATTTGTAGCCTGGTATTTCAGGAGTGCTCTCTGGAGCCTTGAACCAGGTCTCTGTCACTGCACAGATGTCATTGTTCTCCATTTTAAGGAGTGCCTCAAGTGAGTGCATTTTTAGGTTTAGACTTCGAGCATTGAGTAGCATTACCCTCAGATTTTGTTTGTTTGTACCTGTAGTCATTTTGTAATTTGAACCTTGCCTAAAAAAGGCACTATGGGGGTGGCAAGAGCCTTAGCCAGTATCTGGAAACCCAGGGGTGACAGGTGCAAACGATCTCTTGCAAAGCATCGTGGCTTGTCGATCATGTCATCCCAGCCTGACAGATACTGGATTCCCTTGGAATGACAACAGAAGTTTAGCCAATTGTTTAAGTCAATCATTTGTCCTTGTACTAAGGTATCATTCTGGGTGATGGCAGGATGCTACTCGGGGCTAGGGTCATACCTGCCTGGGCTACAAGATCCTAGAACTCTTCAATGTCTCTTTCCATGTAGTCCAGAGAGGTCCATCTCAGGTCGTTCACTCCAACATGAACAGTGACAGAGTCATATCTGTACTTGTTGTGGAGTGACCTGAGTGTGTGCGTTATGTGGCCCAGAAGTGAAAGAAACTCTGGCCAGGTGCAAGCAGGAAGGCAAGACGCTTTCTGTTGTGGGAGTACATTTTTCCCTCCCTACCAGGCCTTATCCAAGGGCCAAAAGGGGGAAAGATGTTGATGTTCATCGTGTTTCACTGTTGCAGTCATGACTGTAGGGTTCTCCCTTGCCTGCAGGCAGTCCTCGGTCGGCCAGAATCCCAAAGTCTGGGTCCGGCATTGGCTGTTCATCCATGCTCCCTGACGTCAGAGCGCCAGGAGTACAAAGCTGACAGCTGACGCCATGTTCTCCTAGTGCCGGTCGGCTGACTCCTGACAATTTTTTCTAAACAAACTTCAGTCCGAAGACTTTCTTCTCCTACTCAAAGCTAAGGACCCCGTTGGGGAAACTTTTTTCTTGCTCCAGTCCGATGTCAGAAAAAGTTAATAATTGCATTTCATGTGGGAAGCAAATACCTCATAAGGATTTTCATTCTTACTGCATTCCTTGCTTAGGCCCTGACCACGACGTAGCTAGTTGTCAGTTTTGTGCTAGATTCAATCAACATACAATTAAATGAAGGTACGATTTTGCATTTCATTACTTCGGTAGGCGTTTTAATTACAAAATGTCGTCGGATACGGTTCCGGCTGCCGGAGTTCACAAACGACGCAAGGACAAAGACAGGCCTCCGAGGTCCAAATCAGACGATATTGTACAAGCAGAGCCAGCTTCAGGTTCAGCCGTCAGTGAGGCGCTTTTGCAGCCCCTGTCGTCGGCCATTTCGGAACTGATGGCCGAAACGGACTCCCACGAGGAGCCAACTAGGCCTTTGAATATTTCTGTTGCAGGACCTTCAGACAATGCTCCTTCGGATGGGTCCAGAGCCGCTGTGCAGGTACCGGCTTCCGAAGGGGTTTTCAGGCCTACTCAGCTTCTAATAAAGGCAAAGCCAAAGACAAAGGCAAAGACTCCTTCCAAATCAAAGACTGCAGCCCAGGCCTCTTCTGATCCGGCTCCCAAGTCTCAGAAACAGTTACTTAAGATGGCGGAGGACTTACTTACTATGATTAGGGGTTCACATCCCCCTCCAGATAAAAGGCCAAGGCAGGAAGTTTATTATGACTCCTCTGATCAGGCTTCTGTTTCTTCAGTTTCTTCTTCTGACCAGGAATATTCTTTCCCTCCTTATGAGGATTCTGATGCTGAGGAATCCATTCCTTCAGCTTCTCCCCCTGAGGATTTCTCTTTTGGGGAAACTTTGCATGAAATGAGGGAACATTTCCACTGGGAAGGACAGGAGTATTCGGAATCTAAGAAAAGACTAAGGGATTTTCTTCTTCTTCCCCAACATAGACCCCTGGCTATTCCTCCTATTTTGGATATTGTGGATGATGCTTTTTCGCAGTTTAACTTAACTCCGGACTCTTTTCCTCCAGCTCCTGTTAAGCCAGACAGATATTATAGGGTTCTTGATTCCCACCAGTTTTTATATAAGAACCCTACTGCTGACCCTGAAACCATTTATCAGGGTCCTAAGGGCGTTAAGGCCGCTTCTGCTAAAAACCCCATTCCCACTGAGAAGGATTCAAGATCTTTAGAAAGATGGGGCAAAAAAGTGTACACTTCTGCTACTTTATCTATTAGGGCTTTAAACTGTCAGTTTCATATGCTGAAATACCAGCAATTTCTCCTGTCTGTTTTAAAACAAAAGCTAACTTCCATTTCCGCCTGTGCAGATGATAAGGAATTACATGACTTAATGCATGCCACTGAACAAGTTGGGAAGCATGGTTTACACTGTGGATTTGATGCCTTGGAGGCTTCTTGTAGGGCTGCTGCCTCTGGCACAGTAATTAGAAGGCATGCATGGTTAAAGGAACAAAATTTACCAGATCAAGTAAAAGCTAAATTATTGGATGCTCCTGTTCAGCATAATGTTTTGTTTGGATCTAAAGCTGAAGAGGTGATTAAAAAGATGGAGGACAAGGCAAAATCCATGCAAACAATTAAAGATTTCTTACAAGTACAGCCACCCAGATTTAGTATGAATTGGCCTACAAAAAATTGGTCCTTTCCCAATTCAGACAGGCCTCAGAGGGGTAGATACAGACGCTCCCGAGGAAGGCCACAAACGCAAGCCTCTTATAGACCAAGACAGTGGACTACTTCCACCCCTAGGGAGGAGAGGACAGGTCAAGCTCATAGGAAACAGACTCAATGACTCCCTCTGTTGGGCTGCAGGAACTTCTTGCCTGGAAGCCCCTCTCGGAGGAAAACTTTCTCTTTTTCACCTAAATTGGACTCATATAACCCAAGACAAGTGGGTTCTGGATGTGGCTTCAAGAGGTTACAAATTCCATTTTCATACCCTACCAAGGCGAAGCGGATGGCCAGATCTTCCAAAACATCAATGGTCAGAGGCCTTAAACCAGGTGGAAGCTCTCTTGGCTATGAAAGCAATAGAACTAGTTCCACTTTCAGAGATGGGACAAGTTTTTACTTAAGGCTCTTTCTAGTCCCCAGGAAGCAAAATTCATGGAGACCCATTTTGGATCTGTCAGTCTTGAACACTTTTCTAGAGAAACCAAAATTCAAGATGCTTACTCTACAGCAGCTACTTCCAATGCTGACCAAAAATGCATGGATGGTAACTTTGGATTTAAAGGAGGCATATTTACACATTCCCATCAGGCGGGAATGCAGAAAATACCTCCGGTTCAAGGCCGGATCGAGGCACTATCAATTCTCTGCGCTGCCCTTTGGATTGTCTACTGCACCCAGGGTCTTCACCAAATGCCTGGCTCCAGTAGTAGCTTATTGCAGACTCAAGGGAATTCAAATTTACCCTTATCTGGACGACTGTCTTATTCAGGCAGACAGCAAGGATGTCTTACTCCAGCATCTACAATTTGTTCAGAATCTTCTCAAGTTCCTGGGATTCACTGTAAATATAAAAAAGTCAAATTTGACACCCTCACAACAGATAATTTTTCTGGGCGCTTCTCTAAACACAACAACCCAGATGGCATTTCTGACATATGAAAAACAGTTACAGCTGGCTTCAACTTTCAAAACCTTGGCAACTTTAACTCTGCTATCTGCAAGGAAATTCCTGCAGGCTTTGGGTTACATGGCCTCCTGCATCCTTCTCGTACCATATGCAAGACTACATATGAGGAAAATACAATGGTACCTAAAAAGTGTATGGTCTCAGCATTGCCTCAGTTTAGACGTACTGATCTCCGTCCTGCCTTGTCTTCAAAAGGAATTCCTTTGCTGGTCCAAGGCATGTACTCTAAACAAAGGAAGACCCTTCTGTCTGCCTCCTGCCACTCAGATACTAACCACGGACGCCTCGGATTATGCATGGGGAGCCCATTTTCAGGGCAACTGTCTGCAGGGCCTTTGGGCAAAGGATCAGAAGCACCTGCATATCAATTTAAAGGAAATGTTAGCCGTTCAGAAAGCTCTATTGGCCTTCAAGAATCTTCTACAACCAGGACAACTACTGATATGGACAGACAACACCACAGTTATGTGGTACATAAACAAGCAAGGGGGATCTCATTCCTACCCCCTTTGCAGACTAGCCATGGATCTTTGGAACACAGCTCTAGCTCGCAATCTGGACCTTCAAGCTCAGTTTCTACCAGGGAAGCAAAACTTCCTGGCAGACAGCCTGAGCAGAAACCTTTTGGACCCACACGAATGGATGCTGGATACCGAAATATTCAAGATGATTACAGCAGTCTGGGGATGTCCTCACATAGACCTCTTTGCATCCCACCTCAATCATCAACTACAGATTTTTTGCACCAGGACTTTCCATGAACAAGCTTGGAAAGTGGATGCACTATCATTCAGATGGAGAAACCTCTCGGGATATGCCTTTCCGCCTCTTCCTCTTCTTCCACGGGTATTATTAAAAATCAAACAGGACAATCCCAAGATGATAATCTTGCTGGCCCCAAATTGGCCTCGAAAGTTTTGGTACCCAACACTGAAAAACCTTTGTCTGGAGCCCCCTTGGGTTTTACCACAGACTCCGAACCTTCTGTCCCAACACCAGGGTCAGGTTCTACACTCCCATGTCAAAACTCTCAGCCTGGCAGCCTGGTTAATCCAGGGTCTTGGATTCATTCTCTCTTACCCAAGCAGGTTATGGATTTCATTTTAGAAGCCAGACGCCCTAGCACTAGAAAATCCTATGCAGGAAAATGGAAAAGATTTTGTTCCTGGATGCAGGCTCAGGATTCTGATCCTCTTCTTCCTAACATTCCTTTGATTTTACTTTACCTGACAGACCTCTTACATAAGGGTCTCTCTTTCTCTTCCATAAAGATACATGCCTCTGCTATTTCTGCTCATTATAATACAGACCCTCCAATCTTTTCCCACCAGCTCATGAGATAGTTTCTCAGAGGAGCTAAGAACTTAAGGCCCCCTAGATCTCCTCCCATTCCTGCTTGGGATCTCAACTATGTTTTGGAAAAGCTCACCTTACCTCCTTTTGAGCCTGCTGCCACATCTGACATCAAGTTTTTATCTTGGAAGACAGCCATCCTGTTAGCTCTGACCTCTGCCAGGAGAGTTTCAGAGTTGCAAGCTCTTATGGCTGTGGAACCTTATATTATTTTTCATCAAGACAGGGTGTCTTTAAGGACTAATCCTACTTTCATGCCTAAGGTGGTTTCCAAAGTGGCTTTAAATCAAACTATTCACTTGCCAACTTTTTTCCCCACTCCTCAAAATAAAGGGGAAAGGATCTTACATTCCTTGGATGTACACAAACAACTACGTTCTGGACAGAACCAAGGACATCAGGAAAGCAGAGCAATTGTTTGTTTCTTATGCTTCAAGTTCCTAAGGTAAAGCCATTTCAAAACAGACCATTTCTAAATGGATTGCTCATGGAATCAGATTTTGCTATTCACACCATGGGAAGCAAATCCCAGGGAGTATAAGGACTCACTCTACCAGAGCTGCTGCCACTTCATCTGCCTTCCTCAGGGGAGTTCCTACCAAAGACATTTTGGAAGCTGCAACTTGGAGTTCAGTGCATACTTTTTCCAAGCACTACAATCTACCTCTCTACTCTAAGTCTAGGGCAGGCTTTGCTTCTGCAGTCTTGCAGGGCCTTTTAGCTGCCCCCCTCTACTTTGACCACCTCCCTTTCATTCTGCTTTGGGATTCTACCCTACAGTCATGACTGCAACAGTGAAACATGATGAACATAGTACAGTTGTGTGCACTTACCATAAATGTAGATGTTCGAGTGTCTTCACTGTTGCAGTCTGGGTTTCCCTCCCTCCTGTCCCCTCTTATTTTTTCTTTTGTGTGGTTCCTTTTTTCACCCTTCTTCTGAGGTGTATTTGCAAAGGGTATGGGATCTTACTCATTTTGGAACTCCTGACATCTGGGGCAAGAAAAACTGGAGAACATGGCGTCGGCTGTCAGCTTTGTACTCCTGGCACTCTGACATCAGGGAGCATGGCTGAACAGCTGATGCCGGACCCAGACTTTGGGATTCTGGCCGACCGAGGACTGCCTGCCGGCAAGGGAGAACTCTACAGTCATGACTGCAACAGTGAAGACACTCGAACATCTACATTTATGGTAAGTGTACACAACTGTACTTTCCGCAAGTCCCCAAGAGTTTTTCCAGATGGCACGTGGTGATTCTTCCCCCAGGGGCAGGGGGGAAACAATAATGAAAGACACCAGCCTCGCGGCAGAGGGGGGGGGTCTCCAAAACCAGGGCGACAGAGATATGTTCTGTGGTAGGCCCTTCCAGCACTCCTGAAAGGGGGCCTTCCTATCCACCTCTGGAGGCAGTCGGGGGTCAATTTATCACTGTACCCAAATGCCTGGCTAAATATTACACAAGATTAATGGGTAGAAACGATAATATCCAGAGGCTACAGCATATGCTTCTCCATCCCTCCCTTAGAAAAAAGATCAGATCCGGACTTTCCAGTCAGAGGGATCAGGCAACCCTAGAAGATCAAAGATTGCTAGAAAAAATAAGAGTCATCCAAAACGTTCCCACAGACTAAATTGGATCTGGAACTTACTTGAGGCTCTTTTTAGTTCCAAAAAAGACAGGGGACTGGAGGCCAATTTTGGATTTCAGCAGACTAAACAAGCTCATAAAGAAATTAAAGTTCTGGATGGTGAGACTGCAGTCAGTACTTCCCTTTTTGGGAAAAGACAATTGGATGTGCTCGATTGATCTCCAAGATGTGTACTACCCCATAAAAATGGACAGGCAATCCAGGAATCACCTATGCTTTCGGCTGGGGGCCAGTAATTATTAATTTCATACTCTGCCCTTTGGTCTCATTACAGCCCCCAGAGTGTTCACCAAATGCATGGCAGTGATCACGGCTCACTTGAGACATTTAGGATTCCGAGTGTTTCCATACCTGGATGACTGGCTCCTAACCACCACCACCGAGCATCTACTAATCAAAGCAAGAGACACCACTATTCACCTATGTTCACAGCTGGGTATTATGATAAATTTTGAAAAATCTGCCTTGTTGCCATCACAACATATTATATTCATAGGAGCAGACTTAAATACAAAAGATGTGGTAGCAAAACTTCCTCAAAACAGGGTACAAACACTATGTCATCAAGTGTCCAATCTGCTTACAAAAAAGAAAGTACAGGCAAAGATTGTCTTGACCGTTTTGGGTACCATGGCAGCAGCTATAACTCTGGTATCTCTTGCACATTTACACATGAGAGTCCTACAGTGGTTACTTTTTGTTCAATGGTCCATGCAGGAGTTACCCATGTCCCACAAGATTATCCTTTCAGATTCCTGCAAGAGGGACCAGAGTTGGTGGCTTCAATCCAACCAGATAGTTCTGGGCAGACCATTCATTCTCCCACAGCCAGTAGCCACAGTGGCCATGGACACTTCCCAGATAGGGTGTGGGGGGGCATTATCTGGGAAAGACTGTCCAAGGATCTTGGCAGGAATACGAGTACCACTTGCATAGCAGTGTCCTAGAGATGAAAGCGGTGCTTTTGGCGTTGCAGGCATTCCAGAACTCCCTTCCACTAGGAACAATTGCAGTCCAGACAGATATGTGTCGAGAGGCTCAGAAAGTATGGCAATGGGCAGTCTCTTCCCAACTTTTTCTGATAGCAAAGCATTTCCCGGGGAAATCCAACGTGATAGTGGACAAGCTAAGCGGAGGTATTCCAATGCCTCACAAGTGGTCCCTGAAACAGGAAATTGTGAAACGGATTTTTCACAAGTGGGGCCAGCCTTGCTCCGACCTCTCTGCCACGTCCATGAACACCAAATGCAGCAGCTACTTTGCCCTGAACCCCCCCTCAGAGGGAATAACCAAGGGATGCACTTGTACTTGATTGGCCCCCGGGTCTTCTTTATGCCTTTCCTTCATTCCCGTTAATCCCGAAAGTTCTCCAGAAAGCCAATTTGTTGAGATCCAGGTAAATACTCTTCTCCCGTACTGGCCTTGGCCTTGTCAAATTTGGTCCCCCTTCTTTGGCCCCATCTACAAGAGGAACCATGGATTCTGGACCCAGTGCCAGACCTCCTAACGTATCCGTCAGGGACGCTCCATCTCTTGATCCAAACCCACAAATTGACAGCTTGGCTGCTCCACTTCCGATCTTAGCCAGACTCCCAGATATATCCCCTGCTGTAAAACAAATCCTGGTTTCATCCCAGAAGACCCACAACTAGGAAACTCTATGCTAGCAAGTGGAAAAGGTTGGCCTGTTGGGCTTCCAGCAATCATGTTGATCCTTTCATAGCCCCCATAATATCCATCTTAGACTTCCTGGCAGAACTTTTTAATGAAGGGGGTGCAACAGCTACCATACGAGTGCAACTAGCCACTATATCCAACTACCACATAGGAGATATGGGATCGAAATTAATGTCTCACAGACTGTGCAAGACCTTTCTGAGAGGTGCCTTTTTACTAAGGCCTCCAATAAAAGAACCACCACTTCCTTGGGACCTGTCTAGTATTATCCACCTTAATCCATCCACCATATGTACCAGCTTCTTCTTGTCATCTAAAGTTCCTAATTTGGAAAACAGTCTTTTTGGTGGACAATCACGTCAGCTAGGAGGGTATCAGAACTTCAGGCATTATCCATACTTCCTCCCTACCTAGTTTTCCATAAAGACAGAGTCTCCCTCAGAACCAATCCATCCTTTCTCCCCAAAGTTTGTTCTGAGACTTAACTTGAATCAATCCATTGATCTACTGGTTTTCTTCCCAAACTGTGGCAACAAGGCAAAATATAAATTTCACCAATTGGATGTACTCAGGCAGCTACGTTTCTGCTTGCACAGAACAAAGGAATTTAGGAAATCTGATCAGTTATTCGTATCCTTCTCAGATAAAAAGAAGGGTGCTTCACTATCAAGGGTCACTCTGTCAAAATGGCTTACTGATACAATTACCTGTTCATACACTTCTCAAAATAGACAACTACTTGGAAAAATTAAGAGTCACTCAGCAAGAACTATTGCGACCTCGACTGCTTTTCAGGTAGGTTACCTATGGATTCAGTTTGTGCTGCAGCGACATGGGTTAAACCTCATATCTTTATTACTCATTACAAAGTAGAAGTGGCCTCCTGGAACAGGGCTTCCTTTGGATCCACGTTTCTGAAGAGTATGTTCCCTTGAGCCACCCAAGAAAGAAGGTGCTAGAGGCGCTGTCCCAGCCAGCAAGAATGAAGGGGGGGAGATAGGACAGCATAACATAAAGAAGTTATGTACTCACCATAACATTCCATGTTTGTTGTCCATCTCATCTTTATTCTTGCATCCCACCCTCCTTCCCCCATCCTTTGCTCCTGGAGGATCGAGAGTTCTTTACTGGATGTGGAATTCATGTTCTCCGATTTCCTTCTTTGTCTTGGGGGGCATATGTCTGTAAACACACCTTGAATATGTGTTTATGATTTCTAATCAGCTTAGTAATTGCAAGCAAGATCTGGGTTATCTTCCCTAGGCATGATGGGATAGGGTACAGCCTCGAGCCAGTGGAAGCTCTCGAGCTTTAGAAAAGGCCGAGTCGGAACCGATGTTCGGTTCCGAACCCAACCAGCAAGAATGAAGGCGAGATGAACAACAAACATGGAACATTATGCTGAGTACATAATTTCTGTTTTTTCACTGCTTGGGTTTCTGAGTCTGAGGAGAGTGTGATTGATTGACTGGCATTCGTTTACTGATGAAGTGTGTCTGAGCAGTGCACCTTTTCTAGCAGAGGTATGGGGAGAAAAGCTCTGTTATACAGACATCACGGATATCATTTGCATTGTTTCATCATTTCCGGTCAGTTTCATTCATGAGCAGCAGTTCCATTATTCAGACATCCTTGACATCAGTTACATCAGTTACAAACAGTTACATGGGTTGTAAATATTTTTTAAATACAGGGATTTGTATGTAATGCAGCATCACCAGTATGCATAGATTGTTAGGTTTTATGGAAATATATCTGTTACTGTAAAATTCATAGATTTGTTAGAGAGCAGCCCAAAGAAAGGAAGGAGGGGAGGAATACAAGGAAGATAATAAAGGAGATAAGATGATAGAGGAGGATAGAGCTGTGGTAATAGTACATTAAATTTAGTGCAGCAGAGAGTTATGGCCATACCTCTCAATCTCTTAGTGCAAGAAATCTGGACAAAGCTAGACAAAATGGGACAAAGGACTAAGAATAGGGACATATTTTAAATATTGCTCTTGTAAACTTAGAAAGTTGCTAGAGTAATAGGGCTTGTTTTAACATACATTTTCTGATGGACTTGAAGTCTGAAACTCAAATGTATGTCATTGATGTGAAATTGTTCGATCTCGCCGTTTGTTCTTACACACGGGTTCGGAGCCGATCCTCGGCTCCGAGTCAGCCACATCACCAGCTCCGCATCTTTGAGAAAGCTCAAGGCACAGTGCTATCCCATGATCCTCCGGTGCTAACACTCAGATCTAGTTTGCCGCTAGCAGCAGATCGCATACTGAGAGGCTCGGGCCAGTATTTTTTCATTATATTTCAAAATTTTTCGAAGTTTGTAGTTTTAAAATAGTGTTTAAAGTAGTTTTAAAAGTAGCATATAATAGTGTAGAGTGTGTTAGCTTATAGAGTGTGTTTTTTCTTAGATAGAATAGCTTTAAATAGTTAGTATTTACCTTAGTTAAGGCCTTGGATTTTTTCTGTCAGGACTGACAGTAGTATTTATATTATTGTAGTTTTTGCTTTAACTTTTTTCCCTTTTTGATACATATATATATATTTACATATTAAGATAGTGTTAAACTTTGCATTAGACTGTTTGTATATTATTATATATATATATATATATATATATATATATGTAGTGTGTTCCTATATATTTAGTATTTTTTTACTAAATATAGAGTTAAAATGTCTGAGAAAGCCAAATCAGGCTTCAAGAGGTGTCAGTGTGGACAAAAGATGTCCATAACTGATGACCATTCGTCCTGCGTCTACTGTCTTGGCCCTCTCCACTTGCAGGAAGACTGCTCCATATGTCATTCCTTCAGTGGGAGGGTCATGCTGGAAAGACGCAGGAAGATGGTAGACAGAGGTTTGTTAAAACCCAAATTTCAAGAGGCCCTGGACAAGACCGAACAAGTGTCCAAGTCTTCGAAGGGGTCGAAGTCTTCAAGAGTGTCGGAGCCTAAGTCCTCGGCTCCAAGCACCTCTTTTCAGATTCGGACGCCGGCTCCAAAGACCTCGGGGTCGGGCGTTGAGTCCTTGTCTCTGATCGAGACTACCGTGTTGGAGCCGGTGTCGGAGTTACCACCGCCTTCAATCCTTCACTCGGTGACTGCTTCAGCCCCTTTAACCCATTCTTCAAGGCTGCTTTCTGATTCTGACGTCGACCAAGTGGTACAGAAGCTAATGGAAAACTTGGCTCTGTCCAAACTGATCGAAGTTTCTTCCCATTTGGTATCAAAACTAGAGACCCTTCCCACCCCTTCGACCAATCCTCCTCCGAGACCTGTCGAGTCGTCGGAGCCAGGAATCAAAGAGCCAATGAGTGTAGTGCCCTCAGTGCTGAAACCTCCAGCAGTGCTATCGACCCCTTTAACCTCGACACCCTCGGAACCAGCCTGGGGTTCTTGGAGCCGACGGTTTTTCCTAGGTTCCGTGGGGGACAGTCGAACCAAACTTTCTGTTCCGACTCTTCCCCTTGGGGCCTCGGCTTAGATCAGTTTGGTTCCGTCCTCATGGTCGGAGCCCGTGGTTCCGGTTCCTGGGAGGCTATCGGCTTTTTCGGAACCGGTGGCGTCCTCGGACCGGGGCACCGGTGCCTTCGACATCATGAGGAAGGTCTTGTCTGAACAGACACATACATCATCGACATCTTCTTCTCCTTCCCCAAAGGGTCCATGTTCTGCTTCTGTACCTTCGGTCCCTGCTAAGTGTCGAGACCCAATGCCTCAGCAAGCCCCAGAGGGTGCCCCTACTTCCTTGGAGGCATCCCCAGAAGCCCCCTCTGAGGATGTACCGAGGAAAAGATTGTGCAAGAGGAGGCACATTGATTCCCCACAGGAATCTCTAACATCGGATACTGATTTGGATGAAGCAGAAGGGTCCCCACGGTCCCCCTCTGAAGATGTCTCTTTTGCTGACGTTTTAGAAATCTTGAAACAGAGGGGAGATTGGCAATCTCTTACCCCTTCTGCAGACGACTTGGTACTGCTGAAGGCATTTGGGGCTCAACCTTCTACCTCCTGGGTGACCCCACCGTTTGACGAGCAAATGGAACTCATAGCCTGTAGAGCTTGGGAATCACCTGATACAGTGATACCGGTCCCCCGTAGACCTAACAAATATATCACGGCCCCTCAAGACAAGTGTTACCTTATAAAAGGAGTTCCCACGGATCCTATGGTGGTGGCGGCAGCCACTAAAAAGGAAATGTCCGAATCATCTTCCTCTGTCCATCCTCCTAATAAGGATTCTAGGATGATGGACAGGTATGGGAAGCGCGTCTTTAGTTCTGCGACCTTCTCCATGAGATCGCTCAATTACCTTAAGCATTTCACGCATCTACAGAGAGATCTCCTTAAGGAACTCTGAGATACTCTCCAGGGTAACACAGATGCTGCTGCTGTCTCCGAAAAAGTGACAGCACAGCTTAACACCCTCAACTCCATAGTGAACTCGTCCATGAGGCTTATTTCATACGCAGCCGAAGGATCGAGTAGAGTGGCAGCTTCAGCGATTGCTCTGAGGAGGCAATCCTGGTTGCACCTATGCTCCTTTGCGGAATCCTTCAAGTCTTCCTTTACAAACGCCCCCTTTGATGGTGCTTCCTTGTTTGGCCCCAAAGTAAAGGAGACTCTCACTAGGTGCGAGCAACAATGGAAGACTCTGTCTGCCGTAGGGGTCCATTTTTCCACCCCGTCTAGACCATTCCCTAAAGGGCATAGAGGCGGAAAAATGTGGTTCCAGAAGACTCAGGGATCCTTTCAGCCCACTCAGAGTGATGCCCCCTCCAGAGGCAGAGGAGGGGCAAGAAATGGAAGACGCCGCCCAGGCGGCAGAGGGGGTCCGCAAAATTAGGGCGACAGAGAGACTTTCTCTGGGAAGTTCTTCCAGCACTCCTGAGTGCAGGCCCGGCTGTCCTACTCTGGAGGCAGTCGGGGGTCGCTTAGCTTTATACCCAGATGCCTGGCTAAATCTCACATCAGATTCCTGGGTAAAAAGCATAGTTACCAGAGGCTACAATATTCCTTTTATAAAAACTCCACCTGCCCCCAAAAAGCTCCCAGATGTTCCACCCAGTCTGTGAGACCAGGCAGTTGTAGAGATAAAAAGGCTGCTCATAAACAGAATCATCCAACCAGTCCCGGCGGACCAAATAGGATCCGGAACTTACTCAAGGTTCTTTTTAGTTCCAAAGAAAACAGGGGACTGGAGACCAATTTTGGATCTCAGCAAACTCAACACCTTCGCAGAGAAGGCAAAGTTCCGGATGGTCACGCTACAGTCGATACTTCCTTTCCTACAGGAGGGCGACTGGATGTGCTCTATAGATCTCAAGGACGCGTACTACCATATCAAGATGGCCAGAGCGTCCAGGGATCATCTGCGCTTCCGGCTGGGAGCCAGTCACTTCCAGTTTCGTGCTCTGCCCTTTGGCCTCACCACAGCCCCCAGGGTGTTCACCAAATGCATGGCAGTAGTAGCGTCTCACTTGAGACAGATGGGATATCCGGGTGTTTCCTTACCTAGACGACTGGCTCCTCTCCGCCACCACCGAGTATGGTCTTGTGCAAGCCAGGGATTACACCATCAACCTTTGCTCCTCTCTAGGCATAACAATCAATTTTGGAAAGTCTGCACTATCGCCCTCACAGCGTATCTCATTTATAGGGGCAGATTTAGACACTTCCCTGGCTCGAATCAATCTCCACCCATCAAGGGTATCAGCCCTCAGAAGTCAGATTACTATCCTTCTTCATAGCAGGAAAGTCCCTGCACAACAAATCTTACGAGTCCTAGGAATGATGGCAGCCGCTCTTATTGTAGTCCCCCTAGGCAGAATGCATATGAGGATTCTTCAGTGGATGCTCTTCGCTCAGTGATCATACCAACAGCTTCCACTGTCTCACCAGATCCTAATCACAAACTCCTGCAAACGGGATCTCCTTTGGTGGATGCACAGTCAGGATCTAGCAACAGGCCAACCGTTCGTACTACCCAGTCCTACAGCGACTGGGACCACGGACGCTTCCCTGATAGGGTGGGGGGGGCTTTTTCAGGGAAGAACAGTCCAAGGTCAATGGTCCAACTTGAAATACAATCTGCACACCAATGTCCTAGAGCTGAGGGCAGTGTTTCTAGCGTTGAAGCACTTTCACAAGTCCTTGCCTCTGGGAACAGTGACAGTTCAGACAGACAACATGTCAGTAGTCTGGTACATAAACAAACAAGGGGGAACCAGGTCTTATCCATTGTGCAGAGAGGCCCTCAGGATTTTGCAATGGGCTGTGTCCACCGGACGCTTTCTGATAGCAACGCACATCCCGGGGACATCCAACGTGATTGCGGACAGGTTGAGCAGAGCCATCCTGTTGCCCCACAAGTGGTCCCTCAAACCTCAAGTAGCAGAAATGATTTTCCGCAGATGGGACCAGCCTTGCTGCGACCTATTTGCATCCCCATTGAATGCCAAATGCAGAAGCTACTTTGCCCTACTACCCCCTCTGGGGGGCACCCCCAGGGACGCACTGGTACACGATTGGCCCCCGGGTCTCCTTTACACTTTTCCCCCTGTCCCGTTAATCCCCAAGTTCTTGCAGAAAGCCAAACATCTGGAAAGGACCATAATTCTAATAGCCCCATTCTGGCCTTGACAAATCTGGTTTCCCTTTCTTCAAACTCATCAGGTGGACGAACCGTGGATTCTGGACCCAGTGCCAGACCTGTTGACGCACTCGTCGGGAGTTCCCCACACATCTCTCAAGTCCCTCAAACTGACAGCTTGGCTGCTCCGCTTCCCATCTTAGCCAGGTCAGACTTACTGTCCCCTGCAGTTCAACAGATCATTGTATCTTCCCATAAGCCATCCAGGAGGAAGCTATACAATAGCAAATGGAAACGTTTTGCGTACTGGGCCTCGCAACAGGGTATAGATCCATCAGGGGCTCCAGTACACAAGATACTAGAGTTTCTTTCCACACTTTTTTAGGAAGGAGCTTCCACTTCCACGATAAGGGTACAACTGGCGGCTATATCAAATTTTCATGTTGGTCTAGGAGATAATTCTCTCATGTCCCACAGACTTTGCAAAGCCTTTATGAAAGGTACCTTTCACCTGCGTCCCCATTTTCGTGATCCAATCGCCCCGTGGAATCTTAACCTGATGTTATCACGGCTCATGTTGCCCCCATTCGAACCAGCCGCCACAACTCTTCTCAAATTTTTATCATGGAAGACACTCTTTCTGGTTGCCATCACTTCCGCTCGGAGAGTTTCAGAGTTGCAGGCTTTGTCTGTCCGGCCCCCATACATGATGTTTCACCCAGATAGAGTAACATTGCGTACCAATCCATCCTTCCTTCCAAAGATTTGTTCAGTTCAAAATATTAATCAATCTATTGAGCTTACCCACCTTCTTCAAAAATCATTCTAATAAGATGGAATACATGCTGCACAAATTGGACGTCCACAGGCAGCTGAGATTTTACTTAGACATGACTAAGGAATACAGAAAATCAGACCAACTATTTGTATCTTATGCTGACCAAAAAAAGGGAGATGCAATAGCGAAAGTTACTTTATCAAAATGGCTATCGGACTGTATAAATTTTGTATATGCAGAATCAAAACAACAGCTCCCCTTTAATCCTAGAGCTCATTCTACGAGGGCAGTTGTTACTTCCTTGGCCCATGCCGCTCACTTACCATTAGATACCATTTGTGCGGCGGCAACCTGGGCGAAACCACATACCTTTATTACCCACTACAAATTAGATAAAAACTCCAGAGACAGGGCGAAGTTTGGTTCCACATTTCTCAGGAATGTTCTCCCTTGAGCCACCCAGGATAAAGGAGCTAGGGACGCTACACGTGTGTAAGAACAAACGGCGAGATCGAACAATTTCAGATAAAGAAGTTATGTTCTTACCATAACGTTCCATGTGAATTGTTCATCTCGCCTTTGTTCTTACATTCCCCCCCTCCATCCCCCGTCCTGCGGTCTGGGAGAACGGGCACGACTTGAGCTGAGTTCAGTCTTCTCTAGATGTGGGTGTTCTTGAGCTTCCTACTGTACTTCAGGTATGGCATCTTTTCTCCTCTACTTTATTATAGAGTATTAGATAGTCTGGTTGCATTTCTGTGCGCTAGGGCACAGTAACTAGTGGGGTTCTTCGAGTGTTAGCAAACTAGATCTGAGGGTTAGCACCGGAGGATCATGGGATAGCACTGTGCCTCGAGCTTTCTTGAAGATGCAGAGCTGGTGATGTGGCCGACTCGGAGCCGAGGATCGGCTCCAAACCTGTGTGTAAGAACAAAGGCGATATGAACAATTCACATGGAACATTATGGTAAGAACATAACTTCTTTTTTAATTACTTCAATCCTCAGATCATCCCAGTGATTTGCCAGAAAACCACACTTTTTTATGAGGAGCAGACCAGAAGTAGGAGCCAAAAATCTGGGCATTTTGCAAAATTCTGGACAGTTGAGAGGTATGGTTATGGCACAATTTCACATAGCTGTGTTGATACCAGTTTAACCAGGGGTAGTGTAGGTGCAGAGACATTTGTGTGTCAGGTGTTGCTTCAGTTCGCATTCATAGTCTTTCAGGTTGCAGACTGTTTTTAAAGTTCTTAGGGTGTTAGTTCTGCATTTCCTTAGTAAGCTTTTCTTTTTCTGAAACAATGTCCAGAATTAATTAGTTTCAGTGGGAACATGGTGATCATTCACTGTTTTTAAATGTGTATTGCAACTGAAATTTCATGAACTTACTCCAGTAACTTGCCTGACAGCTAGCCTTCTGCCCCTAAGAAAGCACATAGATTGTATAAAGTTCTTCAGTTTTAAAAGGTGCTATTTTCTAACCCCAGATCAGACCCAGCAATGAGTTCATAGGTACACCCAGCTGCTGCTTAACATCTGGTTAATGCCAATCCCTCACCTTCTTACAAGGTGGGAATTGCTTTGAAAGATATGGTAAAAAGTGTATTCTTCTGCAAGTTATTTTTAGAATTCTCAGTTTCCAAGCTGACATGTTAGTTTATGATTACCTTTTTAAGAATATGAGGAACATTTTGGCATCCTTTCCTTCATCAGATGAAAAGTCATATTTATGTAATATTACTTCTGTGTTTGTAGTCACTATGCAGTGCTTGAAATGTTCTTATGATTCAGTTGATGACACTTCCAGAGCTGCTGCTAGTGGAGCTGTGATGAGGTGGTTTTCTTGGTTGCATACTCAAAAGTCTTCTGAGGAAATCTTTTGACCAGCAGAGTTGCTAAAAAAGTGTGATGAGATAGGAAAACTGATACAGGGAATTTCACAGATTTTCCAGCTTTCTTTTTCAAAGTTTGTCAATGACTTCAATGCCACCTCTACAACTTTTCACAAAAAGTTACATAAGCAGACACAGCTAATGGCTAGCAAACAGACTTTTACAAAGCAATGGCAGTGAGGCTGGAGAAAGAAAGGAGGAACACTCCGAAAGGACTGTTTAGCAAGTCAAAACGACTATCTTCAGAATCCCATCCACTTTCCGATCCTGCAAGGCTTTAATTCTTCTCAAAAATTTGAACCTCCAGTTCTCTCTTTGGCAGCAGGTAGTCTCTGACAGCTGAGTTCTGAGAGTGATTCAACACGGATTCGGATGACTGTGAGAATTTCTCCCTCCTATTCTAGGAATTTCTTCTCATCTACCAGATCAACCATCTGCTGTCTCTGTGATTGATAGAAGCTGTCCCTCCTTCTTAGATAGAAGGCTTTTAATTCAAGAATGTTTCTGATGTTAAAAAAAGCTTCATGCTAACCAGCACTAGATCATTCCTTTTAAACCAGTTTGTGACAGTTCCAAAGTTCATTACCCCATTTAACTTTTTTGGCGACCCTGGAGTTAAAACATGCTTATCCCATTCCTATTGCACCTGATTTCAGACATTTCTTAAGGTTTTCTGTGTCTGGATTACACTTTCAGTTCTCAACTTTACCCTTTGGGGTTATCCACTGCTCCAAGGGTGTTTACAAAGTATCTACCTCCATTGATAACCTTCTGCACACTGCAAGATATTCACAATTGGCTTATTATTATGACTTGCTCATCTTTGCAGAATCTTTCTGATTGTCAGGAATCTCTCACTTAGGTGAGAGAACTCCTGCACACATTGAGGAGGACATTCAAAAGTTTTGTCTGACTCACTTTCCCAGGATTATTTTTATGGATGTCTCATAGGTACCTCAGTTCAAAGAGCTTTTCTTCCACATAAAAAGTAGCTCTATATGTCAGTATATTCCTAAGTGTTTCCACACAAGCAAAAGTCTCGGCAAGGGAATTTCTCAGGATATTAGGATTCATTGCATTTGTGTATCCTTGATTCCTCTAGCAAGACTCCACCCAGGAAAAATTCAGTGGTACATACAGTCAGTGTTGTCCCACCGTCAACACACCGTGAAGTTCCAAGTTCCAGTTTTGGGACTGGTGAGACGGGAACTTCTTTGAGAGAGAGACCCGTCTTATCTTACTCCAGGTCTCCTGTTGTCTTTTCAGTTCCAGCATAGTCTGTAGCAGACACTTAAGATTTTGCTTGGAGAGGAGTGTCTATGGGGCCAGAAGTGCATGATCTTTGGAACAAAACAGATTGACCATTTTTTTGAGATATTAGCAGTCAATAATGCTGTCAACTGTTCAATCATCTGTGGTCCCCATAACTATTCGAGGTAATTACAGGCAACACCACAGTTGTAAGGTACATAAATGGGGAAGAACCCAGATCTTACCCTCTGTGCAGACTGGGGTATAGCTTTTCAGTGTAATCTCACTGTACAAACATCTTACATTCTGTCTGAGCAAAGTTTTTGGGCAGACAAGGTGAACAGGACCAGGGCAGACCCTCACTAATGGAAACTGAATTGGGGGTCTTCCAGGAATTGACTCAACTCTGGAGAACATCTCAGATGTTTTTAATTCCTGTCACAGTAATCAGTTGGCAAAATTCTGTTCCAGGACTCTATGCAAGAAAGTCTAGAAAACAGATGCTTTATTTTCCTTGGGCATGCATGTTCATGTATTCTTTACCAGCTTTTCTATTAATATCCAGGGTCATTCTGAAGATTCGAAAGGACTCTCCAAAGATCATCATAGTGACTTGCTTCTGATCCAGGCAACAGTGGTTTTCCATTCTTTTAGAAATGGGCAAGGATAGTTGCCACAATCTTCCTCAGTGACAGAACTTGAATCACACAAGACAGGGTGTGTTTGATGCATCCCAACTTCAAACATATGAATGATGGTTTTAATTCCTTTAAGGCAACTATTTTCTGAGGACATGCAGCAGGTAATAAAGGAGGCAAGAAGTCCTACTACTAGAAAGTTTTATGTTAGCAAATGGAAAATATTGTTTTAGTTGGTGCCAAGATAGGAACTGGGACCTTTATAAGGCTAGTGTTTCTCTAGTTCTGTAGTATTTGTAAGTGGTTATCCTGTGACATGTTTACTGCATTGATGTACATTTGTTGGCCATTTCAGCATGCCTGTCCATGGGTCCCCCCCTTTCAGTGCAGTCCACTGTAAACATTTTTTGAAAGGGGTGTTGCACACCAAGTGTCTTAGAAAAATAGGTGGCTCCTCCTTGGGAATCTTAATTTTGTCTCTTGTTCCATCTGAACCAGCTTATTGGGCTGACTTGAGGTTTTTGACATGGAAAACATTTTTGCTGATATGATCTGACTTCTACCAGAAGAGTATGTAAGTGGCAGGCTCGTATGGTGGGTGAACTTTATCTCATTTTCCTCAAATGATATGTTTTCTTAAGAGCTAATCCTTCCTTTATGCCTAAAGTAGTATCCAGGATTACTTTGAGCCAAGTTATCCATCTCCCTATGTTCTTTCTAGAACTTAAAATGAGGAAGAAAGGATCATCTGTACTCAGAATGTCCATAGACAACTCGGATATCTTGACAGAACTAAAACTTTCAATGTCTTTGGTCAGTAATTGTTGTCAAAGCAGACTGTCTTGACATAGTTATCTCTTAGTATTATGTTTTGTTATACCCACTGGAAGCCTTCTGCATTGTATTGTAAGTGTTATATTGTTTTATGTCTTCCAGCAGCTGCAAACATCTGAGGGCTTTGTATTTTCACAGGGAAATGCTAAATGCTGGCAGTTTCTAGCAATGGGGGCTTAGCTTGGGAACTAAAGTCAGATGACAAGAAGTGATGTCATCCTGCAAGCTAAACAGCAGTAATATTTGAGATATGAATTTAAGAACTCTCTGAGAGAGAGGGCATTTTGTATTTTGTCTTTGACCTAACAGCATCAGCTGGAAGACCCACTCACCACATCTGTCTTGCCTGGTTCTGTAAGTAAGTTAACTAGGGTACAGTAATTTCTCTTAGATTCAGACAGGAATATAGTGAAGTAAGGCATAGATGTTTCTTTATTTATTTGAGACTGTCCTGCAGTGTTGTTTTAAATATTTTCCTGTGATTTTGAACTCTGTAACTGTGATTATTTACTGAGTATTTTCTTGTTCTTTTATTTATTATTAAATATATTTAAACCTTTCATTGTGGCTGATATTTGTGAAACATATTTAAGTTTTGGGAGTACTTGCATATTTATTTGGTGACACTGTGGGCCACTCCTAACAGCCTTGCTCTTGGCCAAACTACCATTTGAATTAATAGTAACATTACACAGTAAGATTGGACATCCTTTGTTAAGGACCTTAAAGTAGCCGATAAAGAGTTGTCTAGTGGAAGTAATAACTACCTTATAGTCTGGGCAAAGGGGTCATAACTAGTAAACCTGTGCCAGCCTTTCCCAGGTGTGTGTGTGTGTGTGTGTGTGTGTGTGTGTGTGTGTGTGTGTGTGTGTGTGTGTGTGTGTGTGTGTGTGAATCAAATCTCAGTGTGTGTGTGTCAGCTACTTGGGCAGGGACATGAAGCACTGGTTTGACAGAGAAGGGTGCTGAAGGTCTTGGCGTGGCCACTCAGATGAGATATCAACTCTGGCAGTGGGGAGTCTTATTGGGGATCTGGGGAAAGAGGGAGAAACCAGCCCCAGACTAAGGTCTCTGTATGCTCTTAAGGAAAATTGCACTTTACTGTGTGTGTACTTGTCATCCTCCCAGTGTTTATGTCCCCCACTGTTGCCAGTGGTGAGGATTGGGGCTCCTCAATTAATGGGCCAGTGCTGGGATGTCACACCCACCACAACAGGCCTTGGCTTCATCTGTGGCTTTTTGGAAAGGTTTAGATTATGTCAGTATTCAAGAAGCAGCAACTTGGTCCTCTATACAAAACTTCACAGATTAGATTCCTTCTTCAGGTATAAGGCAGGTTTTGCTGGGACCATTCTTCAGTGGCTATTGGACCCTTGTCCTTCCTCCTCCTAGTTTGTTTGTGCTGTGGTGGTCTAGCTATAGAACAAAAGCTACTGCAGCTGGGATCCCTCTTACAAATCCAGTGCAGTTGTATAGGTCAGCTTACCATATTGGTAGATACTTGAATGATCACTGCTACATTAGCCACTCCCTACCTCCATTCCCCTGTTTTTGTTGCCAGAATGAAGACTTTTTTTCCTAGCATTGACCTTTTCGGGGCTCTAGCTTCTCTTTTATTTGGCATGAAAGCTCTGATATGCTTGCTGCCTAATCCACTCTTTCTTCAGTTCTGTTTGAGCTGGTTAATAGTTTGGATACATGGATGGTGTTTTAAGTTTTGAAAGCTGGCTGGCTGTTTTATCCTTAGTAGGATATAATCCATATAGCTAAGGATACTGCTGCAGTGATCATCTGAGCGTCAAATGCTGTGGTAATTTTACTTACAAACTGCACTTTCCTTCAAAATAGGAGCAGTTGAGATGTCTGTGTGGTATGAGTAAACAAGGACAGTGGTATCAAGAGGCTTTCCGTTTTTCTTGCACATCTCTCCCCAGCCTCACTCTCTCCCATTGCTAGATATCCCAGTCCATAACAAGAGTGTAGCAAGAAAAGAGATGTACCTCATAAAAAGAGAGAGTTATCTAAGAGGTCCCACCAGACTTTAAAGCATTAGGCTATTGCATGTGGTTCTTTTTTGTGCCCAAGAAAGATTATGGATCTCAGTCCAATTCTAGGTTTGAGGTATGTAAATGGATTTATTGCCAAAGAAATATTTCGGTTTGCCATGGTGCAGTCCACCCTTCCGTGCCTGTTAAAAGGATACTGAATGGATTATTTGGGCCTCCAAGATACTAAACTACACATAAAGATGCAAAGGCTGTCAAGGAGTCCATTAAAGTTTTTGCAGTTCTAGGTAGGAGCCAGCCATTGCTAGCTTTTGACTAGTCTGTTCAGTGTTGCATCACAACAGTGTGTATACTAAATGTTACATCTGTAGCTGCAGTGAATGAGAGGCTGCAAAGGGTGAACCTGAATCCTAACCGCTGTAACATGGGACGGGGGTGGGGGGGTTCTGCTTGGTAGTCTCTTTTAGGGCATAACCACAGCTCACGGCACCCAGGGAAACCTAAGTCAGCAACTGAGGTTAAAGTTTCAAACTTTTAATCCAGCCAAGTAAAGTACATACTTTACTTGGCTGGATTAAAAGTTTGAAACTTTAACCTCAGTTGCTGATTTATGTTTCCCTGGGTGCTGTGAGCTGTGGTTATTTGTTTTTGTTTTGGTACCTGGAGTGCAGGGTTCTTTTGGGTTTACTCTTTTAGGGCATGTCATCTAAGTCACATTTGATCTTTGAGAGTTACAAAGAATTTTGCAAAGTCCCAAATGGGGTTCTTGGAAAAGCTGATTTGTATAGGCTTCATCCTGGAGAAACTATCCTGCAGAATTCATCTTCCCACAAATGGAATGCTTCTGTTACAGCATTTGGAAAGTAAAATTGGTCATCCTCAGGGAGTCGCAGCATTTCTGTGTCTATAAGAGCAGTTGGTCTGCTGGCATCAACTGTATACAGGGATGTTCTTCGTCTTCCATTGCTGCAGTCCTGACTATTGGGTATAGTCAGTCGGCCCGAATACCAGAGAGAAAGGTGACGCCGGTCATGGGGCCTTAGACTGACGCCAGTACGTCAGGGTACTAATGCGCATGACCGACGTCATATCCTCAGTCTTTTTTGCCGCATGGTCCGATGCAGAAGCAGTTTTGCGAGTGCAGGTTGGCGTTCTGAGATATTTCCGAAACCGGAGTTTCAGACCGAACAGAGTTGGCTAAGTTACCCGTTGGAACATTTTGGTTTTTCTTGCCTCAGTATTTAACCGGATGTCAGAAAAAGTGAATAACTGTATTTCTTGTGGGAAGCAGATACCGCATAGGGATTATCATACTTTGTGTATACCTTGTTTAGGGCCTGAGCACGCGTTGTTGGTTGCCGTTCTTGTGCTAGATTTAACAAACGCACTATTAAGAGGAGGCTAGATTGTGCCAGGTTAGTGTTTGGGAAGCGTTGCAATTATAATATGCCGCGGATGCTCCCGCTTCATCCAAGAAGCGCAAGGACAAAACAGTGAAGCCTAGGGTTGATGAACCGCAGTCCCGGACGCCGGTTCTTTATCAGTGGAGCCAGAGGTTTTGCCAGGAGTTTCCATGGAGTCTCAGGCAGAAACTTTACTGTTACAGGATGTGCCTTCTCAGGAGGTAGGCCAGACTGAGGGGGCTTCTCAGGTAACTGTTCTTCCCTCTCTTCCCAAGGTAGTTAGGGCTTCTCCTTCTGTTGCCAAAGCTTCTTTTAGAGGTAGGCCAAGTTCAGCTTCTGTGGGGCTTCTCCTAGCATTTCGGCTCTGTACCTAAGAAACATATGCTTAAAATGGCAGAAGATTTGATTACTATGATTAGAGGTTCTATGCCCCCGCCTGATAAGAGGCCTAGGGTGGAACAGGAGTTTGATAGTTTTGAGCAGTGTTCACAGGCTTCAGAGTCTTCTGCGGAAGACTTACAGGAGTATCCTACTTATTCTGATTCTGATGTGGATGATTCCACTCCTACAGCTTCTCCTCCTGAGGATTTCTCATTTTCAGAGACTCTGCACTCCATGAGGGAGCACTTTAAATGGGAAGGCCAGGATTACTCTGATTCCAGGAAAAGGCTTAGGGAATTTTTATTTTTGTCCCAGCATAAGCCCTTAGCTATTCCTCCTGTGTTGAATGTGGTGGAGGATGTTTTTGCAGAGGCTTCCCTGAACCCTGACTCCTTGCCTCCTGCTCCTGTTAAGCCGGATAGGTACTATAGGGTGCCCGAAGCTCATAAGTATTTGTTTAAGAGTCCTAGGGCGGACCCAGAAACTGTTTCTCAGGGGCCTAAAGGTGTTAAAGCTTCTGTGGTTAAAAATCCTGTACCCACTGATAAAGAGGCAAGGGCTTTGGATAGGTGGGGAAAGAAAGTGTATACTTCTTCCACTCTAGCCATGAGGGCGTCAGTTTCACATGCTAAAATATCAAAATTATCTCCTTTCACAATTGAAATCTAAGGTGGATGCTTTGGCGGAAGGTATTGAGTGTAAAGAGTTGCTGGATTTGGTTCATGTGTCTGAACAAGTGGGTAAGCATTCTTTGCAGTGTGGTTTTGATGCTGTACAGGCCTCCTTGAGGGTGGCTGCTACTAGTTCTGTTCTTCGCAGGCATGCCTGGTTGAAGGATCAGAATTTGGCTGAGCATGTTAAGACAATGATTTTGGATGCTCCTTTACAGTCTGATGTGTTGTTTGGTTCGCCTGTGGAAGCAGTTTTAAAGAAAATGGAGGACAAAGCTAAGTCTATGCAAACTGTTAAAGATTTTTTGCAGGTGCAGCCACCGAAGTTTAGTAGAAATTGGCCTACTAAGGGATGGACATATCCTGCTTATGATTCCCAGTCTAGGGGTAGGTCTAGACGTGGTAGGGGCAGGGCTCAAGGTTCTTTTAGGCCTAGATCAGGGAGTTCACCTGCTCAGACTTCTGGTGAGGGCAGGGGTCAGTCCTTTCGTAAACAGACCCAATGACCTGCCTTTTCAGCTGCCAGTGGACTCTCGTCTGGCAGCTCCTTTGGGAGGAAGACTGTCTCTTTTCAAAGAAAATTGGGATTTAATTACTCAAGACAGATGGGTGTTGGATATCATTCATCACGGTTACAGATTTTATTTCCACACAATGCCCCCTTTCAAGGGCATGCCAGATGTTCCTCCTCCACAAAGAAAAGAGGCTCACAAGCAAGTTTCTCAGTTACTCCAGATGGGGGCCATTCAGCCAGTCCCTGTATCAGAAAGGGGCCTAGGATTTTATTCTCGCCTGTTCCTAGTACCAAAGAAGGGGAACACGTGGAGACCAATTTTGGATTTATCCCTCCTCAACACTTATCTGGACATTCCCAAGTTCAAGATGTTGACGTTACAACAACTTTTACCTCTGCTGGGCAAAGATCACTGGATGGTAACTTTAGATCTCAAGGAAGCTTACCTTCATGTGCCTATAAGGCTAAGTTGCAGGAAGTATCTGCGTTTCGAACTGGAAATTCTCATTATCAGTTCTCTGCATTGCCCTTTGGCTTATCTACTGAGAGTATTCACAAAGGTTCTGGCTCCAGTGATAGCTTACTTCAGGCTTCAAGGAATTCAAATCTATCCTTACTTGGACGACTGCCTGATTCTGGCTCAAGAAAAGGAAGACCTTCTACAGCATCTGGAATATGTTATAGCAGTGCTAAGATGCCTAGGGTATTCTGTGAACGAAATAAAGTCCAGTCTAGTACCCTCTCAAGACATGTGCTTTCTGGGTGTGAGACTGAATACAGCGGCCCAGATGGCCTTTTAACCCCGGACAAACAAAAGAGTCTGTCACTTTACTTCCATCAACTATCTCATCAGTCCGTGCTGACTGCAAGGACAGTCCTTCAAGCATTAGGGTTCATGGCATCTTGTATTCTGGTGCTTCCCAATGCCAAACTGCATATGAGGAAGCTGCAATGGTATCTCAAAAATGTATGGACACAGCACTGCCAGGATTTGGACACTGTCATTCATATAATACCTTGCCTTCAAAAGAATTCTTGTGGTGGGCTCAGGAATGTCACCTAAACAAGGGACTCTCTGTGACCCGCCAGAGGCGAGTCAGATTTTAACGACAGATGCCTCGGATATTGCTTGGGAGCTCATCTAAATGGAAAGTGGATACAAGACAAGTGGCCTGCCAGACTACAGCATCTACATATCAACATGAAGGAGATGTTAGCAGTCCAGTTTGCATTGATGGCTTTCAAGGAGTTACTTCTTCCAGGGCAGGTGTTGATTCTAACAGACAACACAACTGTCATGTGGTACATCAACAAGCAAGGGGAACACATTCTTATCCTCTATGCAGGCAAGCAATGATTTTATGGGAGACTGCGTTAAGCTTGCAATTAACTCTTCAGGCAAGGTTTCTGCCAGGAGCACAGAACTCCTTAGCAGATGTGTTAAGCAGACAAATCATGGATCCCCACGTGGAAACTGGATCTTCATGTATTTCAGAAATTGACAGTGTCATGGGGGACTCCAGACATAGATCTGTTCGCTTCTCCACTAAACCACCAGCTGCCAAAGTATTGCACAAAGGGGTTTCATCACACAGCTTGGAAAGTGGATGCTCTGTCTTTCAGTTGGAAAAACCTTCATGTGTATGCCTTTCCACCTCTGCCTCTTCTTCCAAAGGTACTATTAAAGGTCAGACAAGACAGGCCAAGGATGATTTTGATAGCTCCAGATTGGCCTCGCAACACTGGTACCCACTACTACGGAGTCTGGTAAAGAAGCCTCCATGGCCTTTACCTCTGATTCCTCATCTGTTATCTCAGAAGGACGGTCATCTGCTCAATGTCAAGCTTCACTCTCTTCATCTAACAGCCTGGCATATTCTCTGTTGAAACACAGCAGGTCTCAACTTCCTCAACAAGTTTTAAATGTGATTATGGAAGCTAGAAGACCTAGTACAAGGAAGGTGTAAAATGGAAGAGATTTTTATTTTGGAGTACAGCAAAGAATTTGGAGATTTCTGAGCCTAATTTGAGTGTGGCTCTTCAATATCTTACTGAGTTATTGGACAAAGGTTTGTCCTTCTCTTCCATTAAGATTCATGCTGCAGCAATTTCAGCTCACTATGATTGTGACCCACCATTGTTTTCGCATCCTTTGTTCAAGCAGTTTCTTAGAGGGGCAAAGAATATAAGACCCCCACGTAGAGCTCCTACTCCTGCTTGGGATCTCAATTTTGTGTTGGAAAAACTTACTCTACAACCTTTGAGCCTCAGGCTACTGCTGAATTGAAATACTTGTCATGGAAGACTGTTTTTCTGTTGGCTATTACTTCTGCAAGAAGGGTGTCTGAGTTGCAGGCCCTTATGGCAGTAGAGCCCTTTTGATTTTCCATAAGGATAGGGTATCATTACGCACTAATCCTTCCTTTATGCCTAAGGTGGTTTCTAGTGTGGCTTTAAACCAAACTATTCATTTGCCTACTTTTATGCAGACCCCAAAATAAAGGGGAAAAGATTTTGCACACTTTAGATGTACACAGGCAATTGATATTATTTAAGCAGGACTAAGGATTTTAGGCAGTCTCAGCAGTTGTTTGTTTCTTTGCTTTGAGTTCACAGGGCAAGCCTGTGTCAAAACAAACTATTTCTAGGTGGATTGGCTTTTGCATTGCATTTTGTTACTCCCATCATGGCAAGGAGATTCCAGCTGGGATTAGGCCTCATTCCACTAGGGCTACTGCCACTTCAACAGCATTTCTAAGGGGGATGGCAACTAAGGATATTTTGGAAGCAGCTACTTGGAGTTCAGTGCATACTTTCTCTAAGCATTATCACCTTCCTATCTACTCTAAGTCTAGGGCTGGTTTTGCCACAGCTGTTTTGCAAGGCATGTTGTCAGCTCCTACTTCTTTATAATTTGCCAGCCTCCCTTACCTCTGCTTTGGGATTCTAGTCAGGACTGCAGCAATGGAAGACGAAGAACATAGTACAGTTTTGTACCTACCATAAATGTAGATGTTCCCTCCTTCCCTCTGTATTTAGGGGTGGTTGTGTAGGTGAGTTTACATGCTTATATTTTTGTATATATTGTTGTATATATTGTACATGTTTTGGTGCAGGTTTTTGGGACTTGTCTTTTAGGGTCTTCTGACATCTGGGGCAAGAAAAGACTGAGGATATGACGTCGGTCATGCGCAGTGAGTTCCTGACGACTGACGTGAGTCAAGGCGCCATGACCCTCTGGTATTCGGGCCGACTGGACGCGGACTATACCCAATAGTCAGGACTGCAGCAATGGAATCCTCGAACATCTACATTTATGGTAGGTACAAAACTGTACCTTTCCTTCACAGTGGAACTTGAAAGTTCAGAGGTCCCAGTTTGCAGATCCTGTGGCAGAAATTTTCAAGATTTCCAGTGCTTCCAAGTTAATTGTTAGTTTGTGGCTTTACACTTCACACTTCAAACCTAACTCTGGGCAATCCATTCCAAGTCAAGAGTTCTTATGCATCATTTACGCAGATGCCTCTACTCTAATGTTGCATAGAGCATTGTCAAGGGCAGACTGTGCAAGGTGTATAGTCAGGGACTAATTTACACATTTTTGTTATTGAGGTGAGGGCAGTCATGTCATACTCCATGGCCTTTAGGACTGTCTGTCTCAAGCTGCTATAGTTATCCGCACGGACTACATGGCAGTGGTTTACTTAAACAAGCTAGAGGGTCTTAGTTCTACTCCCTCTGTCGAGAAGTGACAAAGGTAATGGGAATAGGCTATGCCAGCAGAATACTTCCTGATTTATTAATATATTTAAGTTTGGTGACAGGAGAAGAGCAGTGATCCTTCAGGACCAATTTCAGCCTTTGCATAGGGGTACAAAACCGCAATTAACCAGAGTTAAACAAATCTTAAATTACAAAATATTACAAGTTTATATACAGCAATAACTTGCACAAAAAGAACATAGGCAAAAAGAAAGAAAAGTGCATTTCACACCAAGGTTAAGTATGACTGGCAGTTTTATTCCTGGGGAAGCCAGTTCTGTAGCAGATACTCAGTCACTAATTACTGAATCTTTACAACTGGTCCTGCATCCCTTCAGTAATAGCACAAAAGTTTTTCCATCACTTGATGAAGCTTTGCTACAAATTCTTTGCATCCCTGGCCAGTGCCAAGTACAGTAACTTACTTCCCTCATTCCTCTTCCAGGAGAATATGCCAGGGATACTCTCCTCTAGAAATGGCCCCAGAACTTTTTTGTATTTTCCTGCATTTCCCCTTATTCTGAAATTCATGCAAAAAGCCATGCAGAACAAGTCCAAACTCATTCTGATAGCCTCATTTTGGCCATGAATAGTTATGGTTTCCTCTACATAGGCCTCAACTTCTGGACAAGCCTCTGTGTTTGAGGCTGTTCAGATCCATTCTTACCCATTTGTCTAACAAGCCTCACTCAGATCTCCACTCCCATTGTGTAACTGTGTGGTTTCCCCAGTTCCAGTAATGGCCAGGGACTCTTCATACCATGGTGGTTCAGATGTGTAGACTTAGCCCTGCCCAGAAGCCTTCTACTAAGGAAATGTGCAAGATTAAGTGGATATGTTTCTTATCTGGGCTACTTCAGAAGATTTAGATCTCTTAGGTTTATAGGTTAGTACTAGGCTAACTGCCCTTCTGGGCCATTTCAAGCCTAGCCAATTACCCCATGTGAGAATCAAACCCTGTACCTCGTGTCTGTAAGGTAAACACCTTAACTATTATGCCAACCTCCCAAACCCTTGAAATAGATTCATAGGTACATAGATTGCTAATAGGCTAACTGCTCTCGTGAGCCATTTTAAGCCTTGCCAATTATCCAATTTGAGAATCAAACCCTGCACCTTGTATTTGTAAGGCAAGTACCTTAACCATTATGCCAAACCTAATCCCTAATCTTCACAGCTCCAGGTCCAGCAGTGTAGGACTTTGTTTGACGAAGGATTAATTAATCCTGTATTGAAGTGCATATTGCTGCCATTTTTGATTTTCATAAGGGTTTTAATTCTTTGCCATTATTAACTCTGAAAGTGTGAAAGACCTATTTGAGGGGCACTGTCCTTATTTAGCTCCCTATCAGATATCCTGTTCCTCCTTGAGACTTTTTTTTTTTTTTTTTTACTTTAGAGAAATTTTTTTTTTTGTTTTACTTTACAGAAATTACACTTCCTCTGTTTGAACCAGTACTGCTGAATTGAAATATTTGTTGTGGAAGCAGTCAAGTCTCGTAGTTGCAGGTGTCATTCATAAATCCTCTACGCCTCATTTTTCATAAGTGTAGAATGTCTTTCTGAAGAAACCTTGCAAAACCACAGTCTGTCTTTTAGCCTGCCTTGCATTCCTTCCTAACTGTTCAAATAAAAGTGAATATTTACTTCATTACATGGATGTCCACAGACAGCTCAGATTTTTATTTGGACAGAACCAAACCTATAGGAAATATTACATTTTTATCTTCTAACAGAAAATGGGATCTAAGTTTCTATCATTTTGTCTGGATAGTTGGCTGATTGTTTTACGTCTGTTTTGAAAAATATGGTAAACTTTTGTGTTAAGTACCTCCAGTTTATCCATCCAGGCAGCTACCTCTCAGGTATTTTTCAAAAATGCATCAGAAGATTATATTTGTGCAGCACCTGTGTGGGCTTCATTGAATGCTTTCACATGACTGTATAAGCTTGATGTGATCTGTAGGTATAGGTGGATAGCATGAAGGGATCCAGAGATGTAAATGTTTGCCTTGTAAAGTTGTTACAAATATTAGCAATATTTTCACACCTGAATTAACAGGTGATGCCATATAATGCACAACTTAGTCACAAAGTTTTGCCTTTGATATTGACATCTAACATGCAAGTTTAATTTTGCTGTTTTGAAATGTCAAGTAAGATACGTATAACGTGCACTTATTTATGTTAGAAAACGTGGTACTTGTTTATGCCATACAGCATTGAAAAGCTCTTGAATTGTTGAAGAGTTCTTCCAGTGATATCTTACAGTTGTCTTGCATGCTTACAGAATTGTAATATTTGATGTGAAGTTCTATCTCGCCTTCCTTCTTACTGCTTAGGTTCGGAACTGACTTAGGTTCATAGGTTCATACTAGGCTATCTGCCCTAGGGCATTTATAAGCCTAGCCAGAGTGTGTTTGGCTTTCGCCACCCATTTTAAATTAATTTTGCTATGCCCTTGGCCGTATACTAAAGCCCGAAGTCTTCCACTGGCTCATGGCTGTATCCCTATCCCTTCATGCTTTAGTAAAGCTCCCCAGAGCTCGTTTGCTGCTAAACAGATTGGGTGCTCCCATTTTGGCTCATGCTAAGTGACAAAACTTTTATTCATTATTTGAGAAATTTCTTCTTCACCTGTGTTGTAAATTTAGCGATTAGTGTTTCTTACCTTTCTAGTTAGTTTAGGAAAGTTCGTTGCTGTGTTTTTTGCTTCAGGCTGTCGTTTTATCATTAGGCCTTTGATGTTCATTGTGCTATGCTGCTGCAGTCATCACACTAGGGTTATCCTGCCGTCAGGCGGTACCGCAGTCGGCCTGAATTCCAAAGCCTTGGTCCGGCGTCGGTTGTCGTCGCTTCTTCCCTGACGTCAGTGTGGCAGGGGTATAAAAGAGGCAGCCAACGCCATTTTCTTCAGTCTTTCTTGCCGCACGGTGCCCGAAGCAGAAGCAGTTTGCAAGTGCCGGTCGGCCAGCTCCTGCGATTTTCACACAGAATTTCAGCCGAAGTCTTCTATAAAGCTAAGTACCCCGTTGGGGAAACTTTTTTTGCCTCAGACCGATGTCAGACAAAGTTAATAATTGTATTTCTTGTGGGAAGCAAATACCTCATAAGGATTTTCATTCTTATTGTATTCTTTGCCTAGGCCCAGACCACAACGTTTCTGGTTGTCGGTTTTGCGCTAGGTCAATAAACGCACTATTAAGTGTGGGGCTGATACCGCCCGGCATTACTTTGGCAGAAAATCCAACTACATTATGTCGTCGGAACCTCCGACAACAGATATGTTTAAAAAACGCAAGGACAAAGACCGGCAGCCTAGACCTAGACCAGATTCCGAGGTCTTGGTTAGGCCTGCCGCCGGATCTTCGGTATTCAGTGAGGCGCCTATGCAGCCCCTGACTACCGCAGATTTAGTAAATACGACTACCTCTCAGTCAGAATCTACTGGGCCACTGGAGCCGGTTCCTCCTTAACTCGCGGACGCCAGCCCTGGCGGCGATCTGGAGACTATGGACAGGCCTTCGGTTTCAGAAGGCGTCTTTAAACCGACGACTCTCTCCATTAAGTCATACACTAAGCTTCCAAAGGTTAAGAAACCGGGCCCACAGACTCCCACACAGGCCCCTATGCCTAAAAAACAGATGCTCAAAATGGCGGAGGACCTGATTACCCTTATCAGAGGTTCCCAGCCCCCTCCTGACAAAAGGCCTAGACTGGAGGAAGATTTACCTCCTTCTGACCAGGAATCCATTTCCTCAGCAGACTCTGAGGAACAGGATTACCCTTTCCCTCTCTATGAAGACTCAGATGCTGAGAGTCTATTCCCTCTGATGTTCATCGTGCATACAGCTGCAGTCATAACAGATGGGTTCTCCTGCCATCAGGCGGGTCCTCGGTCGGCCGAATTCCAAAGTCTAGGTCCGGCGTCGGTTGTCGTCGCTTCTTCCCTGACGTCAGTGCGACAGGGGTATAAAAGAACCAGCCAACGCCATTTTCTCCAGTCTTTCTTGCCGCACGGTGCCTGAAGCAGTAGCAGTTCACAAGTGCCGGTCGGCCAGCTCCTGAAATTACGAAAATTTTGCAACCGAAGTCTTCTTGAAAGCTAAGTACCCCGTTGGGGAAACTTTTCTTGCCTCAGACCGATGTCAGACAAAGTTAATAATTGTATTTCATGTGGGAAGCAAATACCGCATAAGGATTTTCATTCCCTCTGTATTCCTTGCTTAGGCCCAGACCACGACGTCTCGGTCTGTCGTTTTTGTGCTACTTTCAACAAACGCACCATTAAGCGTCGGGCGGAGTTCGCCCAGCATTATTTTGGCAAAAAATTTAACTATATTATGTCGTTGGATACTCCGATTCCAGTTTTGTGTAAAAAACGCAAAGATAAGGACCGACACATGAGGTTCGCGGCCTCTACCGACACCACGCCAAAGCCGACTACAGGTGGTCCGGTTCTCAGCGAGGCGCCTACAGCCCCTGACTACCGACGACACTTCATTGGCGGTGTCTTCTGTGCCCGAGGTCACAGGCTCCTCGGCCCACACCCCGACTACAGATACCGAAGCCACTCTTGGTGGTGAATCTCAAAATGTAGACAGGTCTGCCTCCTCTCAAGGTGTCTTCTGACCTTCCTCTTCTTTTTCTATCAAGGCTTTCACTAAGTCTAAAGCAGCCATGCATTCTAAGATACAAGCTACACAGGGCCCTTCTCCAGGCCCCATGCCTAAAAAACAGATGCTTAAAATGGCTGAGGATTTAATTACTCTTATCAGGGGTTCTCAACCCCCCCCCCAGACAAAAGGCCCAGAGTGGAGGAAGAATCCCCCTCCTCTGACCAGGCCTCCATTATATCAGAGCACTCTGATGAACAGGAACATTCTTGCTCCCCTTTTGAAGATTCTGATGCAGAGGAGTCCATTCCCTCTGTTTCCCCCCCAGAGGATTACTCATTTGGGGAAACCTTGCATACCTTAAGGGAACACTTCCACTGGGAAGGCCAAGAGTACTCAGATTCCAAGAAAAGGCTTAGGGATTGAGAGTCAGGGACTCGATAGTATCTGTCTGGTTTAGGTGGTGCTGGAGTTAAGGAATCTGGATTTAGACTGGATTCAGTGTAGACATCATCCAGAATGTCTAAAACAGGAGGAATGGCTAGGGGTCTATGCCGAGGTAGAAGAAGAAACTCACGGAGTCTTTTCTTGGAGTCAGGGTAATCTTGTCCTTCCCAGTGGAAATGCTCTCTCATGGTGTGCAGGGTTTCCCCAAAAGAGAAGTAAAGACCCCTAGCCATTCCTCCTGTTTTAGACATTCTGGATGATGTCTACACTGAATCCAGTCTAAATCCAGATTCCTTAACTCCAGCACCACCTAAACCAGACAGATACTATCGAGTCCCTGACTCTCACAAGTTTTTATATAAAAGCCCTGCTGCAGACCCAGAAACCATTTCCCAGGGTCCCAAAGGGGTTAAGGCTTCTACTGCTAAGAATCCACTACCTGCAGAAAGAGATTCCAGGGCATTAGAAAGATGGGGGAAAAAAGTGTATACCTCTGCCACTTTGGCCATGAGGGCATTAAACTGCCAATTCCACATGATTAAATACCAGCAGTACTTGCTTACTCAGTTAAAACAGAAAATGATCCCTCAAACAGATCAACTAGATTTCAAAGGGATGCAAGATTTGTTGCATGCAGCAGAACAAGTGGGAAAACATACCTTGCAGTGTGGTTTTGATTCTTTGGAGGCCACATGTAGAGCAGCAGTCACAGGGTCTGTAATACGTAGACATGCTTGGCTAAAAGAGCAGACCTTACCAGAACATGTCAAAGCAAAGTTACTGGATGCTCCACTGCAAAAGGATGTGTTATTTGGCGTCAAACCAGAGGAAGTTTTAAAAAAGATGGAAGAAAAGGCAAAATCAATGCAAACAGTTAAAGATTTTTTACAGGTACAACCTCCTCGCTTCGGCAGAAACTGGTCCTTTCCTGCTTCAGACAGACCCTAAAGGGGCAGGTACAGATGCCCTAGGGGCAGAGGCCAGGCACAAGGTACCTTCAGGCCTAGACAATGGCAAACAACAACTCAAAGAGGGGGAGACGACAGATCTCAACCCTTCAGAAAACAAACTCAGTGACTTTCCTCTTTGCCTGCCAAGCAAAATTTCCCAGGCAGCACCTCTAGGAGGAAAACTGGCTCTCTTCCCACAAAATTGGCACATCATAACAAAGGACAAATGGGTTCTGGATATTATTACCCGAGGCTACAGATTTCATTTTTACACTTTACCACGGATGAGAGGCATGCCAAATCTGCCAACAAACCAATGGGCAGAGGCACAAAAGCAAATTTCAGCTCTCATGAACATGAAAGCAATTCAAAAGGTACCTGCAAAAGAGCAAGGTCAAGGATTTTACTCAAGACTGTTTCTAGTACCAAGAAAGGACAAAGCCTGGAGACCCATCTTAGACTTTTCAATTCTAAACACATACCTGGACATTCCCAAATTCAAAATTCTCACACTACAGCAGCTTCTTCCCATGCTGGACAAGGAGTCTTGGCTGGTAACGTTGGACCTTCAAGAGGCATACCTGCATGTCCCTATCAGACAAGATTGCAGAAGATACGTCAGATTTCTGGCAGGCACAACGCATTATCAATTCTCTGCATTGCCCTTTGGCTTATCTACTGCGCCCAGAGTATTCACAAAATGCCTGGCATCAGTAATTGCATACTGCAGACAGCGAGGGATACAAATTTATCCATATCTGGACGACTGCCTGATACAAGCGGACAGCAAAGACATCCTACTACAGCATTTGGCATTTGTAACAAAGTTGCTAAGTTGCCTAGGGTACACAGTAAACAAAAAGAAGTCAAAACTAATACCCTCACAAGAAATAATTTTCCTGGGTGCCAGCTTGAATACAACGGCCCAGATGGCTTGCTTCACACCAGACAAGCAAAAACAACTGGCTCAGTACTTCAAAAAGATGGCAACTTCTACCCAGCTCACTGCAAGGAAATTCCTGCAGGCATTGGGGTACATGGCATCCTGCATTCAACTAATTGTATATGCAAGGCTGCATATGTGAAAACTACAATGGTACCTAAAAAGTGTATGGTCCTAACACAGACACAGCCTCGAAGCAAGTATAACTCTTATTCCCTGCCTTCAAAAAGAGTTTCCATGGTGGGCTCAAGCATGCCAAGCAAACAAGGGCCTTCCTTTTGTCTCACCTCCAGCAAACCAAACCTTGACAACAGGATTCATCAGACTACGCCTGGGGTGCACACATGGCAGGACAATGCATACAGGGCAAATGGTCTGCAAACCAAAGGTAACTACACATCAATCAAAAGGAGATGCTAGCTGTAAAAAAACAGCCTTCAAGGACCTCTTGCATCCAGGACAACTTCTAATAAGGACGGACAACACCACAGTTATGTGGCACATAAACAAACAAGGAGGAAGTACTCCTACCCACTATGCAGACAGGCAATGGACTTGTGGAACACAGCATTAACTTACCAAGTACAACTGCAAGCACAATTCCTGCCAGGAAAAGAAAACATTTTGGCAGACAAATTAAGCAGAAATTTGACAGACCCTCACGTGTGGAGACTACACCCACAAGTATTCTCAATGATAACTCAAAGGTGGGGACCACCAGACATAGATCTGTTTGCCTCAACCAACAATTGCCAGCTACAAAAATTTTGCACAAGGACTTACCATCCCCTGGCCTGTAAAGTGGATGCCCTATCATTCAGTTGGACAGCATTGTCAGTCTACACCTTCCCACCTCTGCCTCTACTGACCCAGGTATTACTGAAAGCCAGATCAGAGAGACCACAGATGATCCTCATTGCTCCGGACTGGCCACGTCAACACTGGTACCCACTACTACGAAACTTGACTCGCAGCCCTCCATGGATCTTACCTCAATTCCCTCTGCTGTTAACCCAACAAAACTCTCAGATCATTCACAGTCAACTAAGGACCTTAAATCTAGCTGCATGGAAAATACCTTAAATTATCAAACAACACTTCTCTCAAAGGACGTCCAGAATGTCATTTTGGAGGCCAGGAGGCCCAGCACCAGAAAAACTTACTCAGACAAATGGAAAAGATTTTGTGTATGGAGCCAGGCCAGAAGCCTAAATCCTGCCATCCCAAATATTCCGCACATATTCCAATATCTAACTGAGATGCTACACAAAGGCCTTTCTTTCTCATCCATAAAGATCCATGCTTCAGCCATTTCAGCTCAGTATGATACGGTTCCTCCCATTTTCTCTCATCCTTTGCTAAGGCAGTTTCTCAGAGGGGCAAAAAATATAAAACCCCCCAGAAAACCACCAACTGGCTCAAGGACAGAACCCACATGGTTAGAATTGCTGGAGCCATGTCAGACTCCAAACCAGTTACAAGTGGTGTCCCACGAGGCTCAGTCCTGGGACCTCTCTTGTTCGGTATATATTTCTTGGAGGTACAGGCCAACACGGAAGGACTGTGGCTGACCAAGTTCGCAGATGACTGCAAACTGGGCACCATAATCGACTCTCCAGCCGACACAAGCATCCTCCAAAAGGGCCTCATAGAAACAGACAACTGGTGCCAGAGCCATGGCCTCAAGCTAAATCCCAAAAAGTGTATAGTCATCCCCTTTGGCAAAAACAAAGTGCCCACAAATTACCACATAGGTGGTAATCCATTAAGTACATAAGAAGTAATTAGGGACCCAAGTTGGTAGCAATCTCTCATTTGACAACCACGTGGTCAAAGTGGTTAGAAAAACATTTTATATAGCCCACCTAATCATGAAGGGATTCACATCTAGATCAGGGTGGTCATCGCCTCTTTACTCATCCCTCATCAGGCCCATAATTGAGTACAATGCCCCTTTTGGGATGTACCTTACCAGACACCTGCAGCAACTGGAAAGACCCCAAAAGTACCTCACCAAGAGGATCAAAGGGCTCAAACAGATGCCATATGCTGCCCGGTTAAAGAAACTCCAGCTCTACTCAGTGGCATACCGCCTGTTCAGAGGCGATCTGTGCCTGACGATAAAGCCATGTCCAACCCGGAATTAATGGACATGCTGCACCTCAGAAAATCCAAATCCCATCGAGCTACGTGCTCGAGAGACTTGAACCTCAGCACTGAAATAAATAGTTCATGCTGGAGGGACAGATTCATAACCCAGAGGCTCCCTTCACTCTGGAATAAAATCCCAGTCCAGGTTAGGCAGAGTCCCTCATTGACTCTCTTCAAGAGGAATCTTGATGAGTGGATGGGAGATCGTAGGTTTACCCCTTGTATCACTTCTGTGTCACTGTTAGACAGAGGCACAGTATACTAACCTCGAAAAAGGGCATAGCAAAATAAATTTAAAATGGGTGGCGAAAGCCAAACACATTCTGGCTAGGCTTATAAATGCCCTAGGGCAGATAGCCTAGTATGAACCTATGAACTCATGAACTCCAACTTGGGATCTAAATTTTGTTTTGGAAAAGTTAACACTTCCTCCTTTCGAACCAGCATTTTCAGCAGAGCTTCAATACTTGTCATGGAAGACAGCCCTGCTGCTGGCTATCACCTCAGTACGCAGAGTCTCAGAACTGCAGGCACTTATGGCAGTGGAAATTTTCATCATTTTACATCAAGACAGAGTATCTTTACGCACCAACCCTTCCTTCATGCCAAAGGTAGTATCCAGTGTGGCTCTCAATCAGACCATACACTTGCCCACCTTTTATCCAAACCCACAGAATAAAGGAGAAAGACTCCTTCATCTTTGGACATTCACAGACAGTTACGTTACTATTTGGACAAGACAAAGGCCTTCAGAAAATCTGACCAACTCCTTGTATCCTATGCACCAGGCTCACAAGGAAGGGCTATTTCAAAACAGACCATCTCCAAATGGATAGCACATTGCATCCACTTTTGCTACTCACACCACGGGAAAGCAGTGCCTGCTAGTATTAGGTCTCACTCTACCAGGGCTACAGCAACCTCAGCAGTTTTCCTCCGAGGAGTCCCAACAAAGGACATTCTGGAGGCAGCTACCTGGAGTTCAGTGCACACCTTCACCAAGCATTACCACCTTACTCTATACTCAAAAACCAGAGCTGGGTTTGCCACTGCAGTTCTGCAGGGCATCTTAGCTGCACGTAACCCAGTTTAGCTCCTACCACCCAACCATAGCTTTGGGACTCTACCCAAGTTTGATGACTGCAGCAGCATAGCACGATGAACATAGTACAGTTTTCTACCTACCATAAATGTAGATGTTCGAGTGGTTATGCTGCTGCAATCCAGGTTACCCTCCCTCCATCCCCTCTACCTAACAAGGCTTTTCTTATACCTCCATGTACTTCAACCTTTGGGATGCATGTCTATATGGTGTATTTGCTTACAACTAGTACCATTGTTTTGCACTAAGGTATGTTTTGCAAGCTTCTTATTTTGCCTTCTTAGTTTGGGGCACCTGACATCTGGGGTAAGAAAAACTGAAGAAAATGGCGTCGGCTGCCTCTTTTATACCCCTGCCGCACTGACGTCAGGGAAGAAGCGACGACAACCGACGCCGGACCAAGGCTTTGGAATTCAGGCCAACTGCGGGAACGCCTGACGGCAGGATAACCCTAGTGTGATGACTGCAGCAGCATAACCACTTGAACATCTACATTTATGGTAGGCACAAAACTGTACTTTCCTTCCCTATCCCAGTTTAAATTTCTATCCTGCAAGCCCGTTTTTAGTTAGAGGGCTTTCTACTGTTGTTATTGTTAATATGTTTTTTGAAGTTCATAGGTTCATACTAGGCTATCTGCCCGAGGGCATTTATAAGCCTAGCCCATAGTTTTGTGGCTTATGCCACCCCTTTAGTTTGGAGAAACTATGCCCATTATTTTGCTGTGCCTCTGTCGAGCAGTGACACTGAGGTAACCCCTGGGGTGTATCTGCGATCTCCCATCCATTGGTCAAGATTCCTCTTGAACAAGGCCAGCGAGGTGCTCTGCCTCACATAAACCGGGATTTTGTTCCACAGCATAGGGAGTCTTTGGGTGATGAATCTATCCCTCCAGCACGTCCTATTAATAACCGTGTCGAGGTTTAAGTCTCCTGCCCTTGTGGCTCTGAGGGATCTAGATTTTTGAGATGAAGCATGTTCATCAAATCTGGGTTTGACATGGCCTTGTATGTCAGGCATAGGTCACCTCTGAGCAAGCGGTAAGCAACTGAATATAACTGGAGTTCTTTCAGTTGGGCAGCATAAGACAGATTTTTGAGACCCTTTATCCTTTTGGTGAGGAACTTTTGTGGCCTCTCCAGCTGCTGCAAGTGTCGGGTCAGATACATTCCGAATGGGGCATTGTACTCGATCATTGGTCTGATGAGTGATGAGTATAGGGAGACTATGACTTCCCTTGATCTAGATGTGAATCCCTTCATGATAAGGTGGGCAGTGGGCAATGTAGAAGGTCTTCCTAACTACTTTAGCAATATGAGTGTTGAATGAAAGGCTACTGTCATCCTGGGTTCCCAGGTCCCTAATAACTTCTTCTGTGTTCAGGGGATGGCCACCTATATGGTAGCTAGGGGTAACCTTATTTTTTCCCGAAGGGTATGACTATGCATTTCTTGGCATTTAACTTTAGGCCATGGCTCTGGCACCAGTTATCCGTTTCTGTGAGACCCTTCTGAAGGATATCTGTGTTGGATGTGTTTTCAACTACGGCGCCCAGTTTGCAGTCATCTGCAAACTTTGTCAGCCATAACCCTCCTGTGTTTGCTTGTACTTCAGAAAGTAGATGCCAAACAAGAGTGGGCCCAGGACTGAGCCCTGTGGGACACCACTTGTGACAGGCTTTGAGTCTGACATGGCGCCAGCAACTCTGACCCTGTGGGTTCTGTCACTCAGCCAGTTTGCAACCCATCTTGTAATGTATGGGTTTACATTTAAGTTGATGAGTTTTTCAATGATACCCGAGTGAGGTATTGTATCAAAAGCCTTCGCCAGGTCTAGGTAGGCTGTATGGACTGCCTTTCCTCATCAATGGCCTTGGTGACTGTTTCGAAAAGTCAACCAAGTTTAAAAGGCATGATCTGCCTTTGACAAAGCCAAACTGGGTTGGATCCAAAGTCTGCAAGTTCCTATGTCTTTATTTATGAGATCCATTATGATCCTCTCCATGGCTTTGCAGATAAGGCTTGTCAAGCTAATGGGACGGTAATTTCCTGGGTCGGTGGAGGCACCGCCTTTGTGGAGTGGGACCACAGTCGCTGTGCGCCACTCCTGGGTGCGTATCCGGAGGTGAGACTAAGATTAAACAGCTGTCCTAACTGTGGGTTTAATTCCTCGTTGAGTTCATGGAGCACACAGCCGGGGACACCATCAGGTCCCATGGATGCTGTGTTCTTTGCCTTGGAGAGAGCAGTTCTCACCTGGGCGTTAGAGATGTTTGGGGGGCTACAATCATTTGGTATATATATCTCTCCTTTAGGGGGGGAGTTTGCACTGAACCTGTCAGCCAGTATGTTGGCAATGTCTGTAGGATCAGTAATCTTCACATCATTTTGAACTAATTCTGAGCATATCTGGGAGTTTCCTCCTAGGTTTCTGACATAGCTAAAGAATGCCTTATGGTTGTCTTTAGAGTCCTTAGCTATTTTTTTCTCAAAATTAGCTTTGGATGATTTTATGAGAGCTCTTAACTTTTTACTTATAGTGATCAGCTGTGTCTTACCTTTTAAGGATTTTGCTCTGTCCTGTAGTAGCTTTCTCCTTTTGTTGTAGAGTTTGTTTATGGCTGGGGTCCACCAGACTGGACGCTTGCCTTTGGTACAAAGAGTCTTTGTTTTGCTTGGGATTGCCTGATCCATGCAGCACTGCAGGTGCTGGTAGAAGGCATTTGTAAGTGATTCAGCGGTTTGAGTAATGTTAACCGCCGGCTCAGGGGCCTTAAAGGAGACCACACTAGTCTTTAGAAGTGTGAAGTCGGCTTTTGAGAAGTTCTTTACTGTGGTCTTTTCATTTCGGTGGGGCGGGATGAGGACCTCCAGCGAGATTAGTTTGTGATCAGATCTCACCAGTGAGGGTATACTTCCGGCGTTGAACATTGTGCTCCCATGTTCGTGATGATGAGATCAAGTATGTTTTCTCCTCTTGTGGGGATGGTGACTAGTTGTTCCATGGCATTTGAGTTTATGAATTCCAGGAACTTTTGGGCTAGAGTGTTTGGGATTGAGTAGTGTTCCCAGTATATATTAGGGTAGTTGAAGTCACCTAGTATGATGGTGTTCGGAGATACATTTATCCTCCAGTGTTTTCAGGAAGGCCATATGAGGTTCCTGAGTTTGCGAGGTGGCCTGTAACATGCTACAAATTGCAGAGCAATCTTGCCTATGGTTAATTGCACCTGGATGGTTTCCGATGCATCGCGGCGATGCCACCAATCTTGAGGTGTGGGTGTCCTTGATGAATATGGATACCCTCCTCCTTTCTTGGTATTGTCCGGGTTTTGGGGCGGAATGCATGATATGAGGTAAAACTTGATAGTGCTGGGGTGCTCTCAGGAGCCTTGAACCAGGTTTCTGTCACAGCACAGACATCGATGTTCTCCATACTGAGAAGGGCCTCAGTGCGTGCATCTTGAGGTTGAGACTTCTGGCATTGAGCAGCATTACCCTTAGTTTTTTTTTCTTTGTTTTGTTCTAGGGTGGTAGGTTTAGAATTTGAGCCTTGCCTAAAAAGGCATTATGGGGTGGCAAGAGCCTTTGCCAAAATCCGAATCCCAGGGTGACAAGTGCAAGCCGTCCTTGCGAGCAGCGTGGCTTGTCCAGCATGTCATCCCAGGCAGACAGACATTGGATCCCTTTGAATGACACCAGAGTTTAAGCCAATTGTTAAAGCTGATCATCTTATCTCTGTATTGTGGCATCATTCTTGGTGAAGGTAGGATACTGCTCAAGGTCAGGGTCATACCTGCTTGGGCTACATAATCAGAGAGCTCCTCTATGTCTCTTTCATGTAGTCCAAGGAGGTGCGTCTCAGGTCGTTAACACCAGCGTGGACAATGATTGAGTCGTACTTGTACCTGCTGTTGAGAGACCTGAGTGCATGCGTTATGTGGCGGATTCTAGCACCCGACAGGCAGCTTACTGTGACCTTCTCCTTACTCAGTCTGGTGAGCGGGACGTCAGTGTGTCTGACTATGGCCACCAATGACTAGTGTGTCTGGCATTGTGTTTGGCCTTAAGGGCTGTGACTGCTTGACACTCTGACTGTGTGGTCTATGTGTTGCAGGTGTTGTGTTCTGAGGTGGTAGTTGTTTGGGTGTCTGCTTTGGTGGCCTCTGCTGTTTTGGTAGATTTTTGATCAGAGCCTCCAGTATGTCTTTGTGTGTTTATGTGTATGATTTGAGGTTGTGATGGTATTATGTGAGACTGGGTCTATAATGTGTGTGGTTACCTTCTCCTCCTGTCTGGTCATGCCAGTCCTATGTTGAGAGAGCTCAGCCTCCAGTTTGGCCGTATAGTTGCATCTCTCGCATGTATTTGTGTTTTGTGGGAGGAGGAGAGGGTTGTCTGTGTACATGAGGCAATTGTAACATTGTCTCAATATTCCCAGGTTCACCAGCTGAGCAGGAGAGGACATTAGCAACTGATCCCTCGACATGCTAGAAGGAATAGACAGAAAAACTTAAGAAAAGGTTCTGGGGGATGTGGGTGACCGAGAAATGGGGTTTGCTTTTTTGGGGTACTTTCTATAACAAGAGTGCTGTATCGAGGTGATAAGTACTGTAGGAGCAAGTGCTTCGCTATACAGATAGAGAATAGTCTACTTGGGAGTCAAGTAGAGATAATTTATAGTTGTAGGATACACTAAATAGAACAGTAGTATACTTTGAGGAAGGTAGTTTTAAGGGAAAATTTGAAGAGTGGACTTTAGGTAGCCCTAATAGTTTAAATCTGATTAACGGCGCTGCCCTAGTGTGCAGCGGTAGCAGCCCAGCTAAATCAGCTTAACGCTGCTTTATAGCAGGGGCTGGAAAAACAGGAAATGACCCAAAATGGCCGACAGATTACTAGTTGCTGCTTCTAACCACTCCTCTGAGGACAAACAAGCAGCTCAGTACTCCCACTCCCACTGGTGAGTAAAGAAACTACCTCTGGCCACACAAGAAAATGGAGGAACACAGAAACCAAATACAAAGCCCAGGGATCAGCAAAATCTGATCACTGGAACAACTAGCTAGGAAAGTTTAGGAAAGGAGAAATATTTTTTTTTTTTTTTGTTTTTGGCAAAAGGACAGAAAAAAATGCAGTAAATGCTTTGTTTTCGACTAAATTGCTATCAAAGGCTGGTACACTTGAGTGTATTAGCCTGTTTGTTACTTTTAAGCAATACTTTAGCCCACAAGTGCAATCAACAATATAAGCTCACAAAAACAGGAAAATAAGGTAATAAAACAGTAATATAGGCACAAACAGTAGTGAAAAGCTCAAAAGATCGAAAATGCAAACTAAAAAGTTAAAAAATACTTATGATCAAGAAAGTTGCTTTTTCTGCTCTCTGCTGGCTTAGGAACTCTGCAGGGGACCACGAGGAGCTATGCCTAGTTCTCTAATGCCAGAAAAGCCTGCCAAGGTGTGCTTTATAGCAGGGGGCTGGAAAAAACAGGAAATGACCCAAAATGGCCGACAAATTACTAGTTGCTGCTTCTAACCACTCCTCTGAGGACAAACAAGCAGCTCAGTACTCCCCACTCCCACTGGTGAGTAAAGAAACTACCTCTGGCCACACAAGAAAATGGAGGAACACAGAAACCAAATACAAAGCCCAGGGATCAGCAAAATCTGATCACTGGAACAACTAGCTAGGAAAGTTTAGGAAAGGAAAAATAGTTTAATCGTGCTGTTTAAAAAAAAAAAAAAAAATCAGCCCGTTTAAGTCAGAGGGCTGCTGCTGCCCGTTTTAGTTAGAGGGCTATCTTAGTTCTTTCCCTTCCTTTTTTTTTTTTTACTTCCTAGTGTGTTAAGTTTGTTATTGCTGCTGTTAATTTGCTCTAGTTGTGGTGGACTGTGAATATGTCCAAGGAGCATAAGGAACTAAGCCTTCTGGCTCCAAAAAATATGGTAAATGCAGTTAAAAGATGTCTTTAATAGATGCCCATACTGTTTGTGCCTCCTGCCTGGGAGCAGTGCATTTACAGAAGTTATGTTCAATATGCCTTTCTATCAGCTCCAGAGTACTGCTTAAATGAAAGAATAAATTGATAGTGTGAGGCTTGTTGAAGTACCCCTTCCAAGAAGCTATAGAAGAAGGTCTAGGCACTTCAGAATCAACAAAATCACTATCTGCAAAATCTGACAAATCCACCAAGAGATAATCTCCCTCTTCTGGACAGTCGGAGCCAGCAAAAAAAATTAAGCAAAGTGGTAACCCCGGCTCCGAAGACTACTAGACCTGCAAAATCTCCTACATTGGCAGCAGCTGTTTCGATGCCAGTGGAGTTCAAACTACGGAGCCAGTCCCCAGAATTGGAGCTGGTTGCTCCTGTTCTAAGGTCCCCTATTCTGCAAACAATTAGATCTCCTACTCTTTCCTGCAAGTCCTTCAGGAGTCTTTCAGATGATGATATGGTCGGGTGGTGTGTAGATTTCTAAGGACACTGGCACTGGCCAAACCCCTCTTGGCTCCAACCCAGAGGGATTTGGAGCCGGCCATGACTTCCCCATTGACATCAATTCCTCCTCCGAGCCGACCCGGTACCTCGGAGCTGGAATGCCTGGAACCAATTGCTGTGGAACCACCAGTGCCGAGAACCATCCTGGTATCTTCAGACCCGACGTCTGCTCCGACATCCTCAGTTCCATCTGAGGGGTCTAGGAGCAGATGTTCTCCAGTCGGGTCCAGAAAGGGGAGTTAGATCGGACATTTGTCAGATCCGAACCTACCACTCAGGGCTTCGGCGCAAATGATCTCTGCTCCTACATCAGCTTCGGAAATCCCCTTGTTTCCAGGGATCTCTTCTGGCTCTTCAGAGCCGGAGGTATCGTCTGATTAGGGGAGGGGGCTTTTGAGCTGATGAGGAGAGTGCTGTCTCCTCAGACAGCTCCACTCAAAGGTTCTGACATTCCTCCCCCTAAAGCACTGACGTCCGTCTCTGCACCACACCATCCACAGACAAGCAGAGACCCCTAGGCCTCTGGATACCCCATCGGGTGAACCCCTTTCCTCCAAAACCTCTCCAGAATATCCTTTTGAGGAGGTCCCTCATAAGAAACTGTGCAAGAGGAGGCATTTAGACTCCCCAGAGGGGTCAGTCACCTCCGACTCATCAAGGTCTGCGTCAGAAGGGCCCCCACAGTCACCCTCTAAGGATGTCTCCTTTGCAGCAGACATCCTAGAAATCCTTAAGCAGAGAGGTGGCTGGAAGCCCATCAAACCTTCTGATGTGGAATCTGTTTACCTGAAACCCTTTGGGTCTCACCCTTCGGCCACTTGGGTGTCTCCTCCTTTCGATGAGCTTATAGAACTAGTTAGTTGAAAGGCATGGGAGTTTCCAGACACAGTGGAACCTATCCCTTGGAGGCCAAATAAGTTCATCACAGCCCCTTCTGATAAAGATTTCCTCACTAAAGGTGCCCCTGTAGATTCTATAGTGGTGACAGCAGCCACCAAAAAGGAACTTTCTGAAACATGCTCATCTGTCCATCTGCTGAAAAAGCAGACTCACACAGTTGACAGATACAGGAAGAGCATGTTTTCTTCAGCAACTTTTGCACTGAGATCGCTGAATTATCTGACACATTTTACAAGGCTACAAAGAGATCTCCTAAAGGAGCTAGGAGATACTCTCCAAGGTACTGTAGCTGCAGGGGTATCAGATAAGGTTTCCTCTCAGCTCTGCACTTTAAACGTTGTGGTTAACTCCTCCATGAGGCTCTTTTCTTATGCAGCAGATGGAGCAAGCAGAGCAGTAGGTTCAGGAATTTTCCTAAAGAGACATTCCTGGATGCGCTTTTGTGACTTTGTGGAACCTTTTAAATCTTCCTTTATTAATGCCCCCTTCGATGGGTCGTCCTTGATGTTCTTCGTGTTTCACTGTTGCAGTCATTACATTTGGGTTATCTGCTTGCAGGTAGCACTCAGTCAGCCTGATTAACAAAGTCTTGGGTCCTGCGTTGGTTGCTGTTCCTTCTTCCATGACATCAGGTCGTCAGGGGTATAAAACATACAGCCGACCCCATTACATCAGTCTTTCTTGCCGTGCGGTGCCCGAAGCAGAAGCAGTTCGCAAGTGCTGGTCGGCCAACTCCTGAAGTTTTTGAGTTTTAGAACCGAAGTCTTTAACTAAAGCTAAGTACCCCGTTGGGGAAACTTTTTCTTGCACCCTACCGATGTCAGTAAAAGTTAATAATTGCATTACTTGTGGAAAGCAAATACCTCATAAAGGTTTTCATTCGTACTGTATTCCTTGCCTAGGCCCTGACCACTACGTACCTTGCTGTCGGTTTTGTGCTTTATTTAATCAGAGCTCTATCTGTCCTCTGTATATTTTCGCCTCTAAATATTTCGGTTCTCGGTTTAATTATCCAGAAATGTCGTCAGTTAGCCATCCGACTACCGGGATTCCGAAAAAACGCAAAGATAAAGACATAGGCCGCCGAGCTCCAAAACTGCCGACAACGCTTCTTCTAAGCCAGTCGCCAGTTCGCCAGTACTCAGTGAGGCACTTTCTCAGCCCCTGATACCTGCTACGTCTGATTCGCAGGCCTCTACTGAGACCCATTCAGAGTCCGGTATGCCGTCAGATGCTTCAACTATGGAACCCGTGGATGTCTCTACCTTAGATGGGTCCAGAGCAGCTGTGCAGGCACCAGCTTCTGAGGGTGTTCTCAGGCCTACGGTCCTGCATAGTAAACTGATGCCTCCTTCCTTACTTAGGCCTAAATCTCGATCCATGCCTAAAAAACCGATGCCCAGGCCACATGCTAAGGCCTCTGTGCCTAAAAAACAAATAAGAATGGCTGAAGATCTAATAACTCTAATTAGGGGTAGCCAACCCCCCCCCCCTTCTAAGAGCCCTAGGACTGAAGTTGATTATGAATCTTCTGATCAGGATTCTGTTTTTTCTGATTCTTCTGATGGTCTGAATTTGCCTTTATCTACTTATGAAGATTCTGATGCAGAGGACTCCATTCCCTCTGCTTCCCCTCCTGAGGATTTTTCTTTTGGGGAAAACTTACATACTCTAAGGGAGCATTTCCACTGGGAAAGCCAGGATTTTTCTGATTCAAAAAAGAGGCTTAGGGATTTCCTTCTCCTACCTCAGCATAGGCCTTTAGCTATTCCTCCTGTACTAGACATTGTTGATGATGCTTTTTTGGAATCTAGTTTGGCCCCTGATTCCCTCCTGCTCCCAGAAAACCTGACAGATACTACAGGGTCCCCGAGTCCCACAAGTTCCTTTGTAAAAATCCTATTGCAGATCCAGAGACTATTTCACAGGGGCCCAAGGGCATTAAGGCTTCTGCTGCTAAAAATCCTTCTCCTTCTGATGGAGACTCCAGGGCACTGGATAGATGGTGTAAGAAGGTTTACACTTCTGCAGCCTTGGTCATTAGGGCTTTAAACGGCCAGTTTCATATGTTAAAGTATCAGCAACATGTTATTGGACTGCTTAAACAGAAATTTATGTTGATTCCTGACTGTGTGGAAAAGAATTACAGGATTTAATGCATTCTGCTGAACAAGCTGGAAAACATACTTTGCAATGTGGTTTTGATTTATTAGAGGCATCTTGCAGGGCTGCTGTCACTGGGTCTTTGCTCAGAAAGCATACTTGGCTCAAGGAGCAATCTTTGCCTGATCATGTTAAAGCTAAATTGTTGGATGCTCCTTTAAATCAGGACTGCCTGCTTGGCAACAAGGCTGAAGAAGTTCTTAAAAAGATGGAAGATAAAGCTAAATCTATGCAAACTGTTAAAGATTTTTTACAAGTTCATCCTCCTAGATTTATTAGGCACTGGCCCTCTAAGAATTGGTCCTTTCCAGCCCCTTCCGGGTCCTCTCAAGCCAAACAGAGACACAGCAAAAACCCTAGGTTTCAGTCCCAGGGCACACACAGAACTAAGCAGTGGGGGGCCTCCACTTCCAAATCTGGGAATAATAAGACTCCCCCCTATGGTAAACTGTCTCAATGATTTCCTTTTAAAATCTCCAAGCACTTATCAACTGACTGCTCCTTTGGGGGAAAGATTGCTCTTCATGCAAAGAATTGGGGGCTCATTACCCAGGACAAATGGGTTTTATATATAGTGTCCCAGGGATACAGATTTCACTTCCACACGTTGCCAACACCAAGCAGGTAGCCGGATCTACCCCCAAATCAGTGGGCAGAGGCCCAAAAACAAGTACTTTCTCTCTTAAGCATGGGGGCTATTCAAATGGTACCAGAAGAGGAAAAGGGACAAGGTTTCTACTCGAGACTTTTCCTGGTACCCAGAAAAGACAAATCATGGCGTCTAATCCTGGACCTGTCTACTCTAAACACCTTTTTGGAGATTCCAAAATTCAAGATGCTGACTCTTCACCAATTACTTCCTATGCTAGGCCAAGATGCCTGGTTGGCAACACTAGTTTTAAAAGAAGCATACCTTCACATCCCAATCAGAGAATCTTGCAGAAGATACCTACGCTTCAAAGCAGGCTACATGCACTGTCATTTCTTTGCACTGCCCTTTGGCTTATCTACTGTGCCCAGGGTATTCACAAAGTGCCTTGATTCAGTTATTGCATTTTGCAGGCAAAGAAATATTCAAATATACCCATACCTGGACGATTGTCTAATTCAGGCAGAAAGCCAGGACATACTTTTGAATCATCTGGCCTTTGTACAAAGGGTTCTCACTTGTCTGGTGTACACCATAAACAAAAAGAAATCACACCTGATATCCTGTCAACAAATTATATTCGTGGGAGCAAGCTTGAATACAACTTCCCAGATGGCTTACTTCATGCCAGAGAAACAAATTCATTTGACAACCTACTTCAAACAAGTGGCCACAAAAACCCTGCTATCTGCAAGACAAATACTGCAAGCCTTGGGGTTCATGGCCTCCTGCATTCTTCCAATTCCATATGCAAGACTGCATATGAGCAAACTACAGTGGTATCTAAAAAGCCTATGGTGTGAACATTCTCGAGACCTAGAAACAATGATTCCTATCATACCTTGTCTACGCCTAGAGTTCCTTTGGTGGGCAGAGGCCTGCCACCAAAACAAGGGACTACCTTTCACACCACCCCCTGCCGCCCAAACCCTAACAACAGACCCATCAGACTATGCACGGGGGCTCACCTTGCAGGGAAGTGCTTTCAGGCCAAATGGAACCCAAGTTAAATGCACCTGCATATCAATCAAAAAGAAATGTTAGCTGTACAGAATGCTCTGACAGCCTTCAAGGACCACATTCTTCCAGGACAACTAATGGTAAAGATGGGCAACACCACTGTTATGTGGTACATAAACAAGCAGGGGGGTACACATTCTTACCCCCTCTGCAGACTAGCCATGGCATTGTGGAACATAGCCTTGAGCTACCAAGTGCACCTACAATCTCAATTCCTGCCAGGAAAATTGAATACAGTGGCAGACGGACTAAGCAGAATCCTCATGGGACCCACACGAGTGAAAACTGGAACCAAGAATTTTCAACATGTTGACAAGCAAATGGAGGAGCCCAGATATAGACCTGTTTGCCTCTCCCAGAACTACCAATTGGACATATTTTGCACAAGGACTCCCCACAAACAAGCCTGAAAAGTTGGTGCTCTGTCCTTCAGCTGGAAAAACCTATCAGTCTATGCCTTCCCCCATCTGCTCTCCAAAGTACTACTAAAAATCAAACAGGACAAACCAAGGATGATTTTGATTGCTCCAGACAGGCCGCGCCAACACTGGTACCCCCTCCTGTGCAGTGTGTCACGGTTATCTCCATGGCACCTGTCTCAGGCTCCTTCCCTGCTGTCTTAGCAGGAGAGCCAGATTCTGCACCCTCAACTTCTAACACTGAACCTTGCAGCCTGGCTAATTACTTAATCTCTCCTTTACTATCCCTCAGCAAACCTGTGATGGATATCATTTTAGAGGCAAGGAGGCCTAGTACTAGAAAAATGGAAAAGATTCTGTGCCTGGAACCAATCTCAAGGGATGAGCACAGCAGCACCCAATTTACCTCAGATATTTCAATACTTAACTGAGATGCTTCACAAGGACCTGTCTTTTTCCTCCATTAAAATCCATGCCTCAGCCATTTCAGCTCATTATAACACAGAACCTCCCCTCTTCTCTCATCCACTGCTCAAGCAGTTCCTCAGAGGGGCCAAAAATTTTAGACCACCCAGGAGAGCTCCAACCCCAGCCTGGGACCTTAGCTTTGTCTTGGAGAAACTCACTCTACCTCCTTTTGAGCCAGCTGCCACTGCAGACTTAAAATTTATTTAATGGAAAACAGCTTTCCTTTTAGCAATCACTTCAGCTAGAAGGGTATCTGAATTACAAGTCCTTATGGCAGTGGAGCCTTTCATCATCTTTCATGCGGACAGGGTGTCCCTCAGAACCAATCCATCCTTCATGCCTAAGGTGTTATCCAGTGTGGCTCTTAATCAGGCCATTCATTTGCCAACCTTCTTTCCCAATCCACAGAATAAAGGGGAATGGATACTGCATTCCTTAGATGTGCACAGACAACTTAGATTCTACTTGGACAGGACTAAACCTAAAAGGAAATCTGAACAACTGCTGGTGGCATTTGCTGCAGGGGCTGAGGGGAAGGCTATTTCAAAGCAAACCATTTGTAAATGGATAAGCCATTGCATTCATTTCTGCTATAAGCACCATGGAAAACCTATCCACCAGGGGATCAGACCTCACTCCACCAGGGCTGCATCTACCTCTACAGCCTTTCTCAGAGGCGTCCCTACCAGGGACATCCTAGAAGCTGCTACCTGGAGTTCTGTACATACTTTCACCAAGCATTATCATTTGCCAATTTTCTCTAAATCCAGAGCTGGCTTTGCCACTGCAGTCTTGCAGGGCCTTATAGCTGGCCCTAATGCTATCCAAATTCCTCCTCCCAACCATAGCTTTGGGAATCTACCCAAATATAATGACTGCAACAGTGAAACACTAAGAACATAGTACAGTTGTGTACACTTACCATAAATGTAGATGTTTGAGTGTATTCACTGTTGCAGTCCTGGTTACCCTCCCTCCAGCCCCCTAACTTCTTTTGGCTATACCTCTACTTTCCCTTACTATGCTTAAAAGCCTTTTTGGTGTATTTGCATTTTTGTTGGAGGTATATCTTTGTACTTTTATATTTAATTGCTTCCAATTAAGGGGGGCATCTGACATCTGGGGCAAGAAAAACTGATATAATGGTGTCGTCTGCATGTTTTATACCCCTGACGACTTGACGTCATGGAAGAAGGGACAGCAACCGATGCAGGACCCAAGACTTTATTAATCAGGCTGACTGAGGGCTACCTGCAAGCAGATAACCCAAATGTAATGACTGCAAAAGTAAATACACTCGAACATCTACATTTATGGTAAGTGTACACAACTGTACTTTCTGTCAGAAAGTCAAAGAGACACTAACCAGATGTAAACAAGAAGAGAAAACTCTCTCAGCCATAGGAGTCCATTTTTCCATACCTTCTAGATCTTATCCAAAAGGGAGGAAAGATGTGGTTCCGGAAATCCCAGAGAGTTTTTAGGACACAAGTGCTGACTCTTCCTCCAGGGGCAGAGTGGGAAGTACGAATGGAAAATGCCTTCCATGTGGCAGAGGGGGGTCCACATAATCAGAGTGACAGGGATTCTTTTCACGGTATGCCCTTTCAGCGCTCCTGAAGGGTGGCATATCTGTCCATCTCTGGAGGCAGTCAGATGAATTATCTTTGTACCTAAAAGCTTGGCTGGAAATAGCAAAGACAAGTGGGTACAAAGTGTATCCAGAGTCTACTCCATACCCATTTCCCTTCTGTCCCAAACATAAAGAACACCCCAGATGTTCCACCCAGTCAGAGGGATCAGGCAACTCTAAGAATTCAAAAGTTGCTAGACAGAAGAGTCGTCCAAAGAGTCCTTGCAGACCAGCTAGGATCCAGAACTTACTCAAGATTCTTTTTAGTACCAAAAAAAAAACAGGGGACTGAAGGCCCGTTTTGGATCTCAACGGATTAAACGAATTAGTAAAAAAGACCAAGTTCTGGATGGTAACACTGCAGTCGATTCTTCCCTTCCTCTGAAAAAACAATTGTATGTGCTCTATAGACCTCTAGGATGCGTATTACCACATAAAGATAGACCATCCAGGAGTCATCTACACTTTCGACTGGGAGCCCGTCATTACCAGTTTTGAGCTCTGCCCTTTGGTCTCACTACAGCCCCCCCAGAGCATTCATCAAGTGTATGGCAGTAGTCACGGCTCACACGAGACATCTAGGATTCTGAGTGTTTCCATATCTAGATGACTAGCTCCTAACTGCCACCACCAAGCATCTACTACTAGAAACAAGAGACACCACATTACTTCTCTGCTCTCACCTATGTATCACAATGACTTAAGAAAAATCTGCCTTGTTGCCATCTCAACATATGTTTATAGGAGCAGATCTAGACACAACAAACATGATGGCAAAACTTCCTACAGAAAGTTTTAGTTCTGAGACAGCAAATCTCCAACCTTCTCTCCAAAACCTACAAGCAAGAACAGTTTTAAAAGTTTTGGGAACCATGGCGGCAGCAATAAGTTTAGTTCCATTAGCTTGCATGCACATGAGAATTCAGCAGTGGCTACTATTCATTCAGTTGTCATTGCAAGAACTACTCGTGTCTCACCAAATTCTATTAACAGAGTCTTGCAAGAAAGACCTTTGCTGGCAGCTTCACTCCACTCACGTGACGTCAGGTCAACCATTTCTTCCTCCACAGTCACCATGGATGCCTCCCAGATAGGGTGTGGGGGCATTATCTGGGAAGGACAGGTCAAGGCACTTGACAAGATCACGAGACCTATTTACACATCAGTATCCTAGAGGTGAGAGCCGTGCTTTTGGCGCTGCAGGCACTACAAGACTCTCTTCTGCTGGGAACAATTGCAGTGCAGACAGACAGCATGTCGGTTGTTTGGTACATAAACAAGGAGGGACCAGATCATACCCTCTTTGTTGAGAGGCCCTGAGAGTATGGCAGTGGGTGACCTCCTCTCAATGCTTTCTGATAATAATGCACATCCCGGGGAAATCCACCGTGATAGCAGGCAAACTCAGCAGAGCAATTCTCATGCCTCACGAGTGGTCCCTAAAACAAGAAGTAGCGGAAATGATCTTCCACAAATGGGGCCAGCCTTCCTGTGACCTTTTTGCCACATCCACGAATGTGAAATGCAGCAGCTATTTTGCCCTGATCCCCCCTCCAGGGGAGTGACCAAGGGATGCACTTGTACATGGTTGGCCCTCAGGTCTCCTTTATGCCTTTGCTGTGATACCCAAAGTTTTTCATAAAGCCAGGTTGTTGAGAAGCAAGCTGATTCTCATCACCCCATACTGGTCTCTTCAAATTTGGTTCCCCTTCCTTTGGCCTCATCTTCAAGAAGAGTCGTGGGTTTTGGACCCAGTTCCAGATCTTCTGACTCATATGTCTAGAATGCTTCACCCTTGCCTTCAAACCCACAAATTGACAGCTTGGCTACTCCGATTCCAAATATTGCCAGGCTTCTTGACCTTACTCCTTCTGTCAAATATGTCTTGATTTCCTCTCATAAGGCCTCAATGAGAAAATTATACTCGAGTAAATGGAAAAGATTCTCTTCCTGGGCATTAAGTTATCAGATTGATCCCTTTTGTGCTCCTATAAGTTCCATCCTGGAATTTCTAATGAAGCTATTTAATGAAGATGCGACTGCAGCTACCATCCATGTCCAGTTAGCAGCGATATCTAATTTTCATATAAGTGATTTATCCCCAAACCTGATGTCTCACAGACTATGCAAGGCCTTCCTGAAGGGCACTAATTTGTTAAGACCTCTCATCAAGATCCCTCTTCCACCATGGGACCTAAACTTTGTTTTGTCCTGTTTGATTCTTCCTCCCTTTGAACCTGCATCATCATGTGATCTAAAGTTCTTGACATGGAAAGCAAGTATATTGATTGCCATCACTTCTTCTAGAAGGGTTTCAGAGCTGAAAACATTATTGATGAAGTCCCCCCTGCATGCTTTTCCACAAAGATAGAGTATCCCTTCGAACAAACCCATCCTTCTTTCCAAAATATGCTTAGAGTCTAATCTAAATTAGTTCATAGAATTACCAGTTTTTTTTCCCAACTATGGCAGCAAGGCAGATTATATACTTCACCAACTGGATGCACATAGATAATTATGTTTCTACTTACATAGGACAAAGGACTTCAGAAAATCTGATCAATTATTTGTTTCATTTTCAGAAGCAAAGAAAGGTGCTCCTGTATCGAAGGTCGCATTTTTAAAATGGCTTTTATATTGCATTACTTTCATATATAAATCTAACAGAGTTATTCCCTATAAAGTCAAGGGTCATTCTACAAGAGCCATGGCAACATCTTCTGCTTTTTGCTCTAGACTACCACTTGATACCATTTGTGTTGCAGCAACTTGGGCAAGGCTTCATACCTTTATCATTCATTACAAAGTAGATTTGGCCTCCAGGAACAGGGCCTCCTTTGGGTCCACTGTCCTGAAGAATATACTCCCGTGACCACCCGGGGAACATGGTGCTAAAGACGCTGTCCCAACCAGTAAGAATGAAGGCAAGATAGGACAACTTCACATAAAAAAGTTATGTACTCACTGTAATGTTCCATGTGAGTTGTCTATCTCGCCTTCATTCTTACATCCCACCCTCCTTCCCCCAATCTATGATTCCTGGAGGACCAAGTGGTTCTTTAATTTGGGAAATATGTTCTCTGACCTTCTTCCATGTCTGTACAAAATGTTGTAATAGTACCTTAGTTAACTGCGGTTATCAGCAAACAAGATCTGTGGAGCTTTACTAGACCCTTATGGGATAGGGATACAGCCACGAGCCAGTGGAAGACCTCGAGCTTAAGTATACGGCCGAATCGGAACCAAGGATCGGTTCCGAACCGAACCAGTAAGAATGAAGGCGAGATGAACAACTCGCATGGAACATTATGGTGAGTACATAACTTCTTTTTTGACTGTAATACTAATAATAATTGGTAAATAAAATCCTATTGAGTAATGTGTATTTTTTTCAGAAGTAGTCTTCGTATGGAATAAAGTTTTTTTTCTAGGAATTAATTGAATTAATGTAACTATGATTTTTTTTTCATAGTTAAAATGTATAGTTTTTCAGTTGATTTTAATATAGGAATACCTAAATAAAGTAAGTTAGTAGATTTTTGCCAGTTATATAATGAACCAAATTCAATGAACTATTTGTTAATTAAAGGGTAATAGTTTTGCTCCTAGTTTTGCCCCTGATTCCTTGCCTCCTGCTCCAAGAAAACCAGACAGATACTACAGGGTCCCTGAGTCGCACAAGTTCCTTTTTAAAAATCCTATTGTGGATCCAGAGACTATTTCACAGGGGCCCAAGGGCATTAAGCCTCCTACTGCTAAAAATCCTACCCCTTCTGATAGAGACTCCAGGGCGCTGGACAGATGGGGTAAGAAGGTTTACACTTCTGCAACCTTGGCCATTAGGCTTTAAACTGCCAGTTTCATATGTTAAAGTATCAGCAACATGTTATTGGATTGCTTAAACAGAAAATGATGATTCCTGACTGTATGGAAAATAAAGAATTACAGGATTTAATGCATTCTGCCGAACAGGTTGGAAAACATACTTTGCAATGTGGTTTTGATTCATTAGAGGCCTCTTGCAGGGCTGCTGTTACTGGGTCTGTGCTCAGAAGGCATGCTTGACTTAAGGAGCAATCTTTGCCTGATCATTTTAAAGCTAAATTGTTGGATGCTCCCTTAAATCAGGACCACCTGTTTGGCAACAAGGCTGAGGAAGTTCTTAAAAAGATGGAAGATTGCGCTAAATCTTTGCAAACTGTTAAAGATTTCTTACAAGTTTAGCCTCTTCGATTTAGTAGGCACTTGCCCTCTGGAAATGGTCTTTTCCAGCCCCTTCCAGGTCTTCTCAAGCCAAACACAGACACAGCAAAAACCCCAGGTTTCAGTCCCAGGGGGGACACAGGACTAAGCAGTGGGGGGCCTCCACTTCCAAATCTTGGAGTAGTAAGACTCCCCCCTATGGGAAACTGCCTCAATGACTTCCTTTTAAAATTTCCAAGCACTTATCAACTGACTGTCCCTTTGGGGGGAAAGATTGCTCTTCATGCAAAGAATTGGGAACTCATTACCCAAGACAAATAGGTTTTAAATGTAGTATCCCAGGGATACAGATTTCACTTCCACACGTTGCCAACACCAAGCGGGTGGCCGGACCTACCCCCAAATCAGTGGGCAGAGGCCCAAAAACAAATACTGTCTCTCTTAAGCATGGGGGCTATTCAACTGGTACCAGAAGAGGAAAAGGGACTAGGTTTCTACTCTAGACTTTTCCTGGTACCCAGAAAAGACAATTCATGGCGTCCCATCCTGGATCTGTCTACTCTAAACACCTTTTTGGAGATTCCAAAATTCAAGGTGCTGACTCTTCAATTACTTCCTATGCTAGGCAAAGATGCCTGGTTGGCATCCCTAGATTTAAAAGAAGCATACCTGCACATCCCAGTCAGGGAATCTTGCCAAAGATGCCTACGCATCAAAGCAGGCTACACGCACTATCAGTTCTCTGCACTGCCCTTTGGCTTATCTACTGCGCCCAGGGTATTCACAAAGTGCCTTGCTCCAGTTATTGCATTTTGCAGGCAAAGAAATATTCAAATATTCCCATACCTGGACGATTGTCTAATTCAGGCAGAAAGCCAGGACATACTTTTGAATCATCTGGCTTTTGTACAAAGGGTTCTAACTTGTCTGGGGTACACCATAAACAAAAAGAAATCACACCTAGTACCCTGTCAACAAATTATATTCCTGGGAGCAAGCTTGAATACAACTTCCCAGATGGCTTACCTCACTCTAGAGAAACAAATTCATTTGACAATCTACTTCAAACAAGTGGCCACAAAAACCCTGCTATATCTGCAAGACAAATACTTCAAGCCTTGGGGTTCATGGCCTCCTGCATTCTTCTAATTCCATATGCAAGACTGCATATGAGGAAACTACAGTGGTATCTAAAAAGCCTATGGTGTCAATATTCTCAGGATCTAGAAGCAGTGATTCCTATCATACCTTGCCTGCGCCTAGAGTTCCTTTGGTGGGCAGAGGCCTGCCACCAAAACAAGAGACTACCTTTCACACCACCCACTGCCGCCCAAACCCTTACAACAGATGCATCAGACTATGCATGGGCTGCTCACCTGGCAGGGAAGTGCATTCAGGGCAAATGGAACCAAAGTCAAATGCACCTGCATTTCAATCAAAAAGAAATGTTAGCTGTACAGAATGCTCTGACAGCCTTCAAGGACCACATTCTTCCAGGACAACTAATGGTAAAGACAGACAACACCACTGTTATGTGGTACTTAAACAAGCAGGGGGGTACACATTCTTACCCCCTCTGCAGACTAGCCATGGTATTGTGGAACACAGTCTTGAGCTGCCAAGTACACCTACAAGCTCAGTTCCTGCCAGGAAAATTAAATACACTGGCAGACGGACTAAGCAGAAACCTCATGGACCCACACGAGTGGAAACTGGAACCAAGGATTTTCAACATGTTGACAAGCAAATGGGGGAGCTCAGATATAGACCTGTTTGCCTCTCCCCAGAACTACCAATTAGACAGATTTTGCACAAGGACTCCCCACAAACAAGCCTGGAAAGTGGATGTTCTGTCCTTCAGCTGGAAAAACCTATCAGTCTATCCCCCCCCCCCCCCCGCCTCTGCTCTCCAAACTACTACTAAAAATCAAACAGGACAAACCAAGGATGATTTTGATTGCTCCAGACTGGCCACGCCAACACTAGTACCCCCTTCTGCGCAGTGTGCCATGGTTAACCCCATGGCACCTGCCTCAGACTCCGTCCCTGTTGTCTCAGCAGGCGAACCAGATTCTGCACCCTCAGCTTCAAACACTGAACCTTGCAGCCTGGCTAATTACATAATCTATCCTTTAAACCAAAGTAAGGCAAAAATGAGGTAATTAAAACCAAACAAGGAAGCAGAGAACTACCTCGCAAAGTGAAACAATAAAGCCTCGGAGGGAATTAATGCACCAAAACACTTTTATTGAAGTATAAAAAACACCATTAACGTAGTTAAAAATCCATTTTCGTTTCAACAACTTCATCAGATGTGGACTGAAGCATAACTCATCATGTTAAATACTCAGAAATAAATGACATCATAAATTCATTATCCAATGAAGATCCATTAAAATTCAGTCAAATGTTTTCCATCAGTCCTTTTGTTACACAGAATCGATACCTGACACAACCCTTATAGCTCTTTGACAATTTATTATAGATCACTTCCCTTGGAGATACAAAAATTCTTTTTTTCTTCTTTTTTTGATCTCACAAGAGAAACCTGCTGAATTTGCAGTCTGAGCAGCAGACAGCACCCATTTTATGTTTACAGACAAGCAGGTATCATCCGTTTTATGTTTACAGACCAGCAGGCAGCACCCGTTTTATGTTTACAGATCAGCAGGCAACACCCATTTTATGTTTACAGACCAGGACTGAAACGGGAACTATCACACATCTGTTATGCAGATGATCAGTAACAATATAGAAATTCTGTTGAAAACTGCGGGAGGGGTGGTATATATCTTGCTTATGAAAAATATGGAGTGAAAATGCATCTAACGCATTGTTGTTCTTTCTGCTTTTCCCAATTAGGGTTTTCTCTAAATCCAGAGCTGGCTTTGCCACTGCAGTCTTGCAGGGCCTTACAGCTGGTCCTAATGCTATCTAAATTCCTCCTCCCAACCATAGCTTTGAGAATCTACCCAAATGTAATGACTGCAACAGTGAAACGTGAAGAACATAGTACAGGTGTGTACACTTACCATAAATGTAGATGTTCGAGTGTATTCACTGTTGCAGTCCTGGTTACCCTTCCTCCAGCCCCATAACTTCTTTTGGCTATACCTCTACTGTATTTTACTATGCTTAAAAGCCTTTTTGGTGTATTTGCTTTTTTGTTGGAGGTATATCATTGTACTTTTATATTTAATTGCTCCGCATTAGGGGGGGCACCTGACATCTGGGGCAAGAAAAACTGATGTAATGGCATTGACTGCATGTTTTATACCCCTGATGACCTGATGTCATGGAAGAAGGGACAGCAACCAACGCAGGACCCAAGACTTTGTTAATCAGGCTGACTGTGGGCTACCTGCAAGCAGATATCCCAAATGTAATGACTGCAACAGTGAATACAGTCGAACATCTACATTTATGGTATGTGTACACAACTGTACTATATATATATATATATATATATATATGTGTATATATATATATGTGTGTGTGTGTGTGTATATGTGTATATATATATATATATATATATATATATATATATATATAGGTGTGTGTGTATGTATACACACACACACACACACACACACATAGTGAGGATAGGGCAAATTCCCAGTCCCTGTTGTACAGAGACCTCCCACAAAGTAATACCGGTATTCTATGATCATATGACTGTTCAACCACTTGTGCCTACATTGCAAATGTATATTTTGAACTTACAACTAGCTGAATACTTCCCATAATTTTATACTGGCATCCAGTTTCTAAAATCCATGACAGCAAAGAGTGTTTAAGTATTTTGCTAAGTGCAAGTTCAAGTTTTGATGTTTGTCTATGTATTCTTACTCAGCATGAGGTTTCTTCACCCATTTAGAGTCAGACATCTCAGAAGTGTATGATAGGTCACTCTTAGTGGACTTTAATTCTTATAATAATACCCTGAATGAGAAGCAGCTTTACAAACTTTTCAAATAGGGGAGTAGTGTCTAATGTTAAGATCCTTAAAGGGTGTATAGAAGAGTGGTTTGTTGAAAAATTAATACTTTAGTAATAGTTTGGTTACGTGAATATGTAGATGTTCATCGTGCATACAGCTGCAGTCATAACAGATGGGTTCTCCTGCCGTCAGGCGGGTCCTCGGTCGGCCGAATTCCAAAGTCTAGGTCCAGCGTCGGTTGTCGTCGCTTTCTTTCCTGACGTCAGTGCGACAGGGGTACATAAGACACAGCCGACGCCATTTTCTTCAGTCTTTTTTGCTGCGCGGTGCCCGAAGCAGAAGCAGTTCGCAAGTGCCGTTCGGCCAGCTCCTGAAATTACGAAAATTTGGAAACCGAAGTCTTATTTAAAGCTAAGTACCCTGTTGGGGAAACTTTTCTTGCCTCAGACCGATGTCAGACAAAGTTAACAATTGTATTTCTTGTGGGAAGCAAATACCGCATAAGGATTTCCATTCCCTCTGTATACCTTGTTTAGGCCCAGACCACGACGTCTCGGGCTGTCGCTTTTGCGCTACTTTCAATAAACGCACTATTGCCGCCGGGCGGAGTTCGCCCAGCACTTTTTTGGTAAAGCTTTTGATTATAAAATGTCGTCGGAGACTCCGACTACCGTTTTGTCCAAAAAACGCAAGGACAAAGACAGACACGCGAGGTCCGCAGTCTCCACCGACACCATGCCAAAACTGACTACACGTGGTCCAATTCTCAGCGAGGCGCCTACGCAGCCCCTGACTACCGACGACACTTCTCTGGCTGTGTCTTCTGTAACCGAGACCGCAGGTGCCTTGGCCCATACCCTGACTACAGCTACCGAAGCCACTGTGAGTGTTGAGCCTCTTAAAGTGGACAGGTCCACTTCCACCCATGGTGTCTTCAGACCCTCATCTTCCTTTTCCATAAAGGCCTTTACTAAGTCCAAATCAGCCATGCATCCCAAGAGGCCTGTTGCACAGGGCCCATCTCCAGGTCCCATGCCTAAAAAGCAGATGCTCAAAATGGCTGAGGATTTAATTACTCTTATCAGGGGTTCCCAACCCCCTCCGGACAAGAGACCCAGAGTGGAGGAAGATTCTCCCTCTTCTGACCAGGGCTCCATTATTTCAGAACATTCTGATGAAGAGGAACACTGCATTCCCTTTGAAGATTCTGATGCAGAGCAGTCCATTCCTTCTGTATCTCCCCCAGAGGATTTCTCTTTCGGGGAAACCTTGCATACCTTGAGGGAACACTTCCATTGGGAAGGCCAAGATTTTTCAGATTCCAAGAAAAGATTAGGGAATTTATTTTGCTACCTCAGCACAGACCTCTGGCGATTCCTCCTGTCTTGGACATACTTGATGATGTTTACTCGGAGGCTTGCCTTAATCCGGATTCCCTGCCTCCTGCCCCAGTCAAGCCTGATAGGTACTACAGAGTTCCTAACTCACACCAATTTCTTTACAAAAGCCATAATGCTGACCCTGAAACCATTTCTCAAGGCCCCAAGGGAATGAAGGCCTCTACTGCTAAGAATCCATTACCTTCCGAGAGAGTCTAGATCCTTAGAAAGGTGGGGAAAAGGTATATACCTCGCCACCTAGCCATGAGGGCCTTAAATTGTCAGTTCCATATGCTTAAATATCAGCAGTTTCTGTTATCACAATTAAGGAATAAAATGTCACAACCTGAACAACCAGATTTGAAGGAGTTGCAGGATATGATGCATAGTGCAGAACAAGTGGGTAAACACACCTTACAATGTGGCTATGATGCTCTAGAGGCCTCAAGTAGAGCTGCTGTTACAGGATCAGTCATTCAGACATGCCTGGCTTAGGGAACAAACCTTGCCTGATCATGTTAAAGCTAAACTACTAGATGCTCCTTTACAAAAGGATGTATTATTTGGTACTAATGCTGAGGAGATACTACGGAAAATGGAAGAAAAAGCTAAATCTATGCAAACTGTCAAAGCTTTTCTACAGGTACAACCACCACATTTTAGCAGAAATTGGCCTTCAAAAAACTGGTCCTTTCCAGCCACGGACAAGCCCCAAAGAGGTAGATACAGGCGCACAAGGGGCAGAGGACAATCTCAAGGATCATATAGAGGCAGACAATGGCAAACTCCAGCACCAAGAGGTGGCAAAGACAGTGCACAACAATGCAGGAAACAAACCCAATGACTTTCCCCTTTGCATGTCAAGCAAGTCTCAGCTGGCAGCATGCTTGGGAGGAAAGCTGGCATTATTTTCAAAAAATTGGCATATTATCACAACAGACAAATGGATCCTGGACATTATAAACAGAGGCTACAGATTTCATTTTCACACTCTTCCAAAAATGAGAGGCATGCCGAACCTGCCACACAATCAAATGACAGAGGCTCAAATACAAATTTCAAAGCTCATGAACATGAAAGCTATTCAAGAGGTACCTACTCACGAACAAGGTCAAGGTTTTTATTCCGGACTATTCCTGGTACCAAGGAAGGGAACCGATTGGAGACCCATTTTGGACTTATCCATCCTAAACACATTTCTACTAGTACCAAAATTCAAGATGCTCACCTTACAGCAGCTTCTTCCCATGCTGGGCAAGGAGTCTTGGCTGGTAACATTGGACCTCAAGGAGGCATACCTGCATGTCCCAATCAGACAAAGCTGCAGAAGATACCTCAGAGTTCTTGCAGGTTCAATCCACTATCAATTCTCTGCATTGCCCTTTGGCTTATCTACTGCGCCCAGAGTATTCACGAAATGCCTGGCATCAGTAATTCCCTACTGCAGACTTCAAGGGATACAAATTTACCCTTATTTGAACGACTGCCTGATCCAAGCGGACAGCAAACACATACTTCTGGAACATCTGGCTTATGTAACACGGTTATTGAATTCTCTGGGATACACAGTCAACAAAGACAAATCAAGGCTAACACCATCTCAGAAAATAATTTTCCTGGGTGCCAACTTGGACACAAACACCCAGATGGCCTATCTTACGCCAGAAAAACAGGGGCAACTAACTCAGTACTTCAAAATACTAGCAAATTGTATCAGGCTAACTGCAAGGAAAATCCTGCAGGCTCTGGGCTTCATGGCATCTTGCATTCGTCTAATCCCATGTGCAAAGTTGCATATGAGGAAACTTCAATGGTACCTAAAAAATCTATGGTCTCAACACAGCCACAGTTTGGAAACAATAATACCACTAATCCCATGTCTGCAAAAGGAATTTCTATGGTGGGCCCAAGCATGCCAAACAAACACAGGTCTACCATTCTGCAAGCCTCAAGCAAATCAAGTCATCACAACAGATGCCTCAGACTATGCCTGGGGGGCACACATGACAGACAGGTGCATTCAGGGCAAATGGTCCCAAAAGGAAAAGCACCTTCACATCAATCAAAAGGAAATGCTAGCAGTGATAAATGCAATTACAGCTTTCAAGGATCTCCTGCATCCAGGGCAATTATTGATAAGAACAGACAACACCACAGTAATGTGGTACATAAACAAACAAGGAGGAACACATTCATACCCCCTGTGCAGGCTGGCCATGTCACTTTGGAACTTGGCTCTGGAATGGCAAATCGAACTTCAAGCACAGTACCTGCCAGGGTTGGAAAACACGCTGGCAGACAATCTAAGCAGAAATATGACAGACCCGCACGAATGGAAGTTGCATCCTCAAGTGTTTACAAATATAATCCAAGTGTGGGGAAGGCCAGACATAGATCTATTTGCCTCCCACAGGAATCATCAATTGACAAAATTCTGCTCAAGGACATTCCATCCAAAGGCCTGGAGAGTGGACGCCCTTTCAGTTGGGCAGCACGGACAGTTTACGCCTTCCCACCTTTGCCTCTTCTGCCCAAGGTGCTCTTGAAAGCAAGAGCAGACAGACCGAAGATGATACTGATTGCTCCAGACTGGCCAAGACAACACTGGTACCCACTCCTGAGGAGCCTAACACATTTTCCCCCTGGACCCTACCTCTAATGCCTCTTCTACTGACTCAGCACAGCTACAAAACTCTTCACAGTCAGCTGAAAACACTCAATCTGGCTGCATGGAAAATTCCTTAACACCACAACAGACCCTACTCTCCAAGGAGGTGCAGGATGTCATTTTGGAGGCCAGAAGGCCATCTACTAGAAAGGCTTACTCCGCAAATGGAAACGGTTTTGCGCTTGGAATGAGAAAAAAGGCCAGGATCCTAGAAAACTGAATTTGCCTCAGATATTACAGTATCTAGCTGAGCTGTCGAACAGTGAACTTTCATTTTCCTCCATCAAAATCCATGCCTCAGCCATTTCTGCAGAATACAACACTGATCCACCCTTATTCTCTCACCCACTCTTAAGACAGTTCCTCAGAGGGGCTAAGAATATAAGACCTCCAAGGAAACAACCAATACCAGCCTGGGATCTTAATTACATTCTAGAAAAATTAACTTTGCCTCCCTTTGAACCAGCTGCCTCAACAGATTTGCAATATTTGTCCTGGAAAACAGCTTTCCTTCTGGCCATTACCTCAGCTCAGAGGGTTTCGGAACTACAAGCCCTCATGGCTGTGCAGCCCTTTCTCATCTTCCATCAGGACAGGGTTTCCCTACGAACCAACCCGTCATTTATGCCTAAGGTAGTATCCAGGGTAGCTTTAAATCAGGCCATACACTTGCCTACCTTTTACCCCAATCCTCAAAACAAAGGGGAAAGGCTGCTACATTCCTTAGACATCCATAGATAGCTACGTTACTGTTTGGACAGAACAAAGCCTTTCAGGAAATCAGAACAACTGTTTGTGTCCTATGCTGTAGGAGCTCAAGGGAAGCTAATTTCCAAACAGACAATTTCAAAATGGATAGGCCACTGCATACGGTTTTGTTACTCCTTTCATTGTAAATCTGTACCTGCAGGCATCAGATCCCACTCCACAAGGGCCACAGCTACCTCTGCAGCCTTCCTCAGAGGAGTCCCTACCAAAGATATTTTGGAGGCAGCCACTTGAGTTCTGTGCATACCTTCACTAAACACTACCACCTACCTTTATACTCCAAAACTAGAGCAGGCTTTGCCACTGCTGTGTTGCAGGGCATTCTGGCTCCTCCAAGTTCCACCTAGTGCCTACCACCCCTGCGTAGCTTTGGGATTCTACCCATCTGTTATGACTGCAGCTGTATGCACGATGAACATAGTACAGTTTTGTACCTACCATAAATGTAGATGTTCGAGTGCTAATACAGCTGCAGTCCAGGTTTCCCCTCCCTCCTTCCCTCTGGGTACAGACCTAGTGCCTAACTCCTCATCTTACAACTTGATTGGGTTATCCTTCTATGATGTATTTGCTTGCAACTACTGGTTTTTGATTATATTGCAATGCATGATTATATATTATATATATATATATATATATATATATATATATTTTTTTTTTTTTTTTATATATATTGCCTTCCTTCTGGGGGCACCTGACATCTGGGGCAAGAAAGACTGAAGAAAATGGCGTTGGCTGTGTCTTGTATACCCCTGTCGTACTGACGTCAGGAAAGATAGCAACGACAACCGACACTGGACCTAGACTTGGAATTCGGCCGACAGAGGACCTGCCTGACGGCAGGAGAACCCATCTGTTATGACTGCAGCTGTATTAGCACTCGAACATCTACATTTATGGTAGGTACAAAACTGTACTTTTTAAGCAATGACTTTATTCTCTTTGATAAGAATTTTAGTTTTAAGCAATGACTTTATTCTCTTTGATAAGAATTTATTTGCACATATAAATTTTGCCAAAATCAGCTTCCTGTATATTTAGTGGGTATTCTCAAACTAACTGTGAATACTTTACTAGGTGGAAGTAGTTCATCTTCTGAACACATACCAAGCGTCAGTCTTCTGCAAAGAAGTAAGATGAAGGTTTTGATCTTATTGATGCACAGAGAAGTATGCATCCAAGTCTTGAATAGATTTTTTTCTGCTCTCATTCATCACAAGGAAGTAGTTTGTTAGTGCTTCATTTTTTCTGTCTCTACTGTATCACATTTTAGCTTTGCAAGTTACATGTAGTTTGAATTACTTTTCATTGACTAGTTTTAATTACAGCCATTGCACAGACTTCAGCTGTCTCAACCAAAGTTTTGTCTGTATTACAAATAACAGTTGTATGTTTGTATATCTGTGCCTCAAACATTGAACAAGCCTGATATTCTAATGGTTTGGAGATAATTATGTGCATGTGAAAGCACCACAACCTTCTAACTCCTCTTCCTACCCAAGTTTTATCAGTTCTTCCTGACAAGGTTTTTTCAGTATTGTATGCTTGGCTCTTCCAAGGGTGTAAAACAGTGTGAAAGACTGGAATTGAAATCTGTGATCAGTGTTCAAAAGAAGGGCTACATGAATTACTATGGATATACTGTGTAGAACAAAAACTGTATTATTGTGCAGAAGAAAGAAAATCTTGTTGAACTTCATCATTCCAGAAGCCCTTTTTATGTGTAGTCATCATGAAGGATGTTGTGGGTATATTGCTGATCCTGCTTAGTTACGGAAAGTTGTACATCAAAGTAGCAACATTTGCAGCTAGTATACCCTACAAATAGAACCACTGTTTAGTTTCAAAACAACTCTGCTCCCATACAGCTTAGCCTCCTCACAACTAATAATCACTCATAATCTCGTTTATAGACCAGATAAATGCCCAAGCCTGTCCCACATCTTCCTACAGTACATAGCAAGCAGAGACCTCTGCTCCTGAGGCAAACAATTATTGAGTGTATCTAGATCTATGGTGCAGCAGGGAACTGTCTTCTCTCCTGCCATGTTTTTGAAATGTGGGACTTTGTTCCACTTCTTTTAAGACTAATCAGCACCTTAAATCCTTTAAACAGCAACTAAAACACCACCTAATGGGTTCATTGTCTTATTCTTTGCTCTAGTCCCAGGTGAAAACACATCTCTCATAGACTCCATGCTTAGTTATCATACTAATACGTATAATAACCAACAACATATAGCATGACTTTTTAAAATCGTCTCTCTTTAAATGTTTTCTCTTTCTAGTTCCTTTTCCCTCCCACAGCTTCCTCCTTATCTAGTATACCTTCTTGCCAGTCTAACCTATCATTTTCCTATCTAATTCCATAAGACTTGCACTGTTCTCACCAGTCTTTATCTTGCATCTTCTTTTTCATGGATACAAACTTCCTCTTATTCTGCTAACTCCTTGATTAAATTTTCATCTTTTAAGTACAGCTGCTTAAAATAAGATGACATACACAATGACTTTGCTTGATGTTACCTTTTTCTTTGCTTTTTTTACATTGTTGGATGTTTTAAAGCACCTTGTTAGTCTGAGACATTTGTCAATGCTAAACCGCTTAGCTAGAACAACTGTGTAACTATTACTGTGGTATTGCATTGTTGATTATTTCTATATTGGAGTATTCCTCTACAAGTGTAGACTGAATAGGGGCATACTTGCATATATTTCAGGCATGGTAAGTAATGCCCTTCCAGTATACCAAAACAGTCATTTCCATAAAGAGTCCAAGTTGCTTTTAAAAATATCTAAACTAGTGCTTACTTTAATATAAGTGCATCAGCTATTTTCTCAGAAAACCTATTAGTATATTTCTCATTTCTATATAATCTTTTTGTACTACTTTTTGATAACTCTAAGGATTTCTATAGGTATTTGTCTCTAAATGCCTTTATATACCTGAATAAGGGTCTCCTGTTAAATATCTGTATGAGACATTGTACAAGTTCAGATATTTTAGTCTTTTGTAAGAAATTAGAATTTCACACCCATGAATGCCCTTGGTATATTTCAGCAGTACTCTATCCAATTTGCTCATGCTTGTTTTCTTATAAGGTTTGCATATTGTTATTCCATACTTTAGTTTGGATGTAATGTAATTTAAATGATTTCATCATTTCTGATGTCCTAGACTTCATAAATCCTTTTTACAGCCTATATGTTTTAAACTTAGCAATAACCAGTTGGTTGATAATGATTAGAAAATCTCCAAGTTGGATCTGCCCATATACCCAGCTCCTTAAATTAATACAGTTTTAATCAATGTGTACTGTATTAAATATTCACCCTTCATTTTATGTCTCCCAAATCTCATGCCTTTAGTTTTTGGTGTGTTTATCAGCTTATTATTCTCGTGTATCCAAATGGTTAATTTAGTAAAGTTGTTTTACAGCAGTGCCCTATCTGTAATTAGTTTACCCCTTTTTAAATCATCTGCATACAGACTGTAGTACACCTCAGATTAAAAAGATCTGAAAGCTAGAACCCAAATAAACATGGACCTAGGAGAGCCTTGTGGGATAACCTGACAGTAACTTAGAATTTCACCCATCCATTTGCTGTAAGATACTTCCCATGTCCTATTTCTAAGTCATGCAGCTATCTATCTTACTAAGATTACATTAGAACAAATGAGTATTGATCAGTGTTTTGTGGACGACCATATCAAAGGCTGGAGTTGTATATTACATCACAGCACACATTTTCATTTATATGTATTACAGTGTATGGACTGTGCTGATTATGCTCCAATTTTTTCAGAAGAAGACACATCAGTTAACTGCTGAAGTAGCGTGAGATCCGACCTTAAGAAATTTCAGCACCCCCTGCTGAAGTTGTTAAGGTTGGTTCTGTTGCTAGGGAGTAAGATCTGCCAGTACTGTCCAGCAAATAGCAGCAGAACAAAAAATTTGTTTCTGCCTGCTGTCCGTACTGATAAGGTGTCCCCAATTATAAGCATAAAAAGTAGCTTGATTAACAAGAAATGCATTCATCTGCATTTTCTAAAGGATACGAAGTCTAAAACTTAAGTGTATGCCATTAAGTGACTTCAGTCCTCAGTATTTTTTTCCGAAAACTACAGATTTTAAGAGGCACAGACCAAAAATATGAAGCAGTAATCTGGATGTTCTGTGAAAATTTGGACAGTTGAGAGGTATGAAAGGTGAGTATAAATGCAAGGGACTGTTACATACACTGACTTTCTGACAGGGCTCGCTAAGTGTTTTACGGCTTTGAAAGCCAACAAAACACTTGTTTTTTTTTTTTCTTTTGTTGGTGTAGCTTGTAGTACATGGAGCAGTACAAAGAATTGTGATGATTGGTTTGCTGATCCTAACCTTCAGTTATGTGTTCTCAAAATGGATGTCCAATTCATCTCTCAAGTTTCTCTGTTGAGATGAGTTTCTTGGCATCCATGTCTCGATCACACAAGACGTTAGGATCGGGGAGCCAATCATAATTTTCTATGTTGTAGAACATTGCTTTACAAGTTATTGTAGGTCTGTTTTAACATATGCATGCTGATAAAGTGGATATAAAAAAATTACACACCCCTGTTAAAATGCCAGGTTTTTGTGATATAAAAAAAATGAGACCACAATAAATCATTTAAAAACGTTTCCCATCTTTAATGTGACCTATAACCTGTACAGTTCAATTGAAAAACAATTCTGTTAGGGGGAAAAAAACAAAAAACATACAATATGCTGATTGCATAAGTGTGTACACCCTTAAACTAATACTTTGTTGATGCATCTTTTGATTTTATTACAGCATTCAGTCTTCTTGGGTAGGAGGCTATAATCATGGCACATCTTGACTTGGCAATATTTGCTCAGTCTTCCTTGCAAATGTGCTCCGAATCTGTCATATTGCGAGGGCATCTCTTGCGCACAGCCCTCTTCAGGTCACCCCATGGATTTTTTGTTGGATTTAGGTCTGGTCATTGTACAGGTTATAGGTCACATGTACTAAAGCTACACTAACAAAAGAAAAAAAAAGTAAGTAGACTTATGGGTCTGTAGGGCTCAGGGTTTGTTTTATTCTCCTTTCCCTTAAAGATGGGTTTAACCAGTGCACATCTCCAATCTTGAGGAATCATATTGCCATGTTTCTAGTAAATAACAGATATAATAGTACTGCAAGTTCATGCTGACATGGTCTCAGGTCATTATTACTAATTTTGTTTCCTCCCTTTGCTTAGTTTGGGTCCAGTTTGCAGAGTTCTTTTTCAGTGTAATCTAATTTAATATCAGTAAGTGAAGTTAATTTTTCCTAGTAATGTCACCCCCTTTCTGGAGCCAAACTCATCTGTATAAGATTTGTAAATATATATATAATCTGTTGCATTTAAGAATAAATTTTAGAATCTGCACACAGTTTGTATGCCTTTACTCCTGCCACATTTTGTGTATCTATAAAATAGTTTCCCATATACTCATTGTGTAAATCTTGAAATTTTTCTGGACCTTGTCTCATGCAATGTTTTGTCTGTTCAGTTTCTTTATTTCAGTTTTCAAAGTTGTAGTTCAACCTTGTTTCCATTTCTTATGTTTGTATATTATCTTAATTATCTTGTTCTTATGTGAATATATTTTCCTGACCTTGTGTGCCTAGATTCTGATGTTAAACATTTTGTTTTTATTTTAGCATTCAGTCTCCCTAGCAAAATTAAATTCCTTCTGCAGTTTTTCCACTGGACGCATCCCTCTTATTAGTTTTACGTAGTGACTGTTTTGCTTCAATTTGGTCTGTAATTAATCATGTGTGCATTGATTTAGAGTTCAGTTTTGCAGAATTTACCTTAACCCTGTGATCACTGCACATCCGCAATGGTAAAATTTGACACAAAGTAACAGTCATTTCCTTAGGAACACAAACAATGTCCAGTATGTTCTGTTTCCTGGTAGTTTTTTTCCCCAATCTGAAGGAATTTCTGAACATATCTTGTAAATAATTTCCTTACTAATATTATTGAATTGAACATTATTCCAGTAAGTTAGTCTATACACTCCAACAACTGTTATCTGTTCCAAGGTTGTCCTTTTTTGTCCCAGTTACACAATATACACAGCATTGTTGTTCTTATCCATTATGTAATAATCACAGTTCTCATAACTGTTTTTAGTCTCTGTCATAACACATCCACCTGATTTTTTTGTTAGAATGTCTGTTATAGTAAAAACACTTATACATAGAACCGGTTTCCAGTAACTGATGTTATTGTTTGTGAAAAATGGATAAAGAAGATCTTGTGGGGGAATGTATCAGATTTTCCAGTAACAAAAAAGTTATTGCTAACACTGCATCAGATGTTGCTGTCTGTGAAATGTTAAATTTCTGTCCTGTTCAGTTGGACTTTTCTGACTGTTACAATAAAAATAAATAAATAAATAAATAAATAAAATGAATAAATAAAATATAGCTTCCACTAGGCAGTGACCCATCATTTAAAGCTTTGAGTCGTGCATTGCACGGTGCTGAGTGAGACGTCACTTCAGCAGTACACATTACTGTGGATCTTAGATACTCTTTTTGTATTGGTAATGTGAATTGGTTGTGGAGGCTCATATTGGTATTTCTGTTAACAATTCCTAGATTTTATTAATGAAAATGCACCCCTGTAACCAAACACCTGCTGATCTCCTGTGGTTTACCATTGTTGTATGGTGGTAGTTGTACCTGGAGTTTTTTCTTCTAACATACATAATGCTGCTAGATGACCTTCCTTAGCTCACTGTTGCAGTATTCCAATACTAATGGATTATTTCGCTGAGGTAACCTGCTGTCCGGCCAGCGTACCAAAGCCAAAAACCTTCTGTACACTTGTATGTCTGGTTTATGACCTAAGCCTGTGGACATCAGCACTTAAGATCATTAAGACTGTCTTGTTGCTAGGCTAAATCCAGGATCTTTGCTCCAGCTGGTCTGTTCCCCTTGCATTGTTGTTGATGGCTACCATTGTCTACACTTATTCAAGAGAAGTGTCCCATTGGGGATCCTTCTTTTTCCTGTAGTTTTCACTAAACGATTTGTTAATGTCAGCTAAGAGAGGGAAGTGTGACTGTGGTAGTCAGATACCTTCTAAGGATCTCCAGTCCTAGTGTTTATTTTGTCTAGGGGCTGAACACGCTTATGGAAACTGTCAGATATGCCAAACATTTTTTCCTAAAACCCTCCATGCTCAACTTTCTTCTTTAAATACTTGAGACCCAATGTCTGAATTCCCTCAATCAAACCAGAACGGTGGGTCCCTCAACCTCGGACATCGGGCCCCCACCTAAAAAGAAGTTAAAAAAACCACTAGGTATGAATTTCCTGCTTTCTGGTCTGGTTTGGGCACACCTGTTGGGATGTTACAGGAATCCACTGTACATCTAACTAATCCAGTGTACATCTAACTAATTTTCAGACATCTGTTACTGTGATCCCACAAGAGGCCTATATGGTGTCTGCCTCTCTCTGGCCAAAGAGGCTTCTCATACCAATATGATTTTGAAGGGGGAACTGAGCATTTCAAAGGGATCAAAGGACATTCCTTAATTCCATATTAGGGAAGAGTGCGCAATTTGATCGAGGTCTGACAGTGTTCCGACTTAACACACTTTGTGAGGGCTGACATCATCCAAAAGAAAAAGAAACAAACAAAAATGTATCTCCAGCTGGTACATTTCAAGAAAAGGAATGGGTTGAATTGTCACCAGGCCTATATATTGCTATTCTCTCTTTGAAACCCCTTTCATTCCTTTCTTCTTATTCATTTCCCTAACCCCCCTCCCCCCCGAAGACACTACATGAATCTTCATCTGAGGAGGAGGAATCTGATTGTTTCCTTAGCGTACTCTTCTCAGGTCCATTCTCCTGGACAGCTTGCTTCTGATGGTGAGGACACCCTGACTCCCCCATTGAGGAAATTTATTTTGGGGAAACTATAACTAAAATGAAGCACCATTTTGATTGGGAATCCAAACAGGTGACTGACGCACTAAAAAAAGTGTCTGTAATTTGCTGGAGGTAGGGGCTCCTACACCTTTTGCTGTTTCAGCCAGTCTTACAGATCTTTCTGGATGGTTTTGTATCCACTTGTAATTCTCGTGACTGTCAGCCTCCAGATCCCAAGAAGCCTGATGGATTTGGTACCTGAGGACTTAAAGATTTCATTACCAAACCCTCCTGCAGATACTTTTGTTTTCTCTATTTTTACTGATAAACCTGCTAAACTTCTACCAATGGCTAATGTTTTGCCATGTGACAGAGATAGTAGGGCCATGGACAGGTATGGTAAGAAGGTTTACACCACTGCCTGTCTTGCCTTTAAGGCATAAAATTACCACACTCAAATGACAAAGTATCTTTTGCCCATTTTAGTGGATTTAAATAAGATGATGTGTAGCCTTGAGACTTCTGAGACTAAGCAACCAAGTGATTTCTATGTTTGAACAAGCTCCACATTTTGCAAGGCATTCCATTAAATGCAGCTGTGAAGCTGCAGAGGCTTCTTCAAGGGCTGTTGCTACTTGATCTGTTATTAGAAGATTTGCTTGTCTTTGCCTGAACTCTCCCTGAGGATGTTAAGGCCAAGTTTTTGGATTCCTCCTTTCACAGGGAACTCTTATTTGGACTTTGTATTGCACAATGTTTCAAGACTTTGCAAGAGAATGGTGAAATGATGTTGGACTTTAGAGATTTTTCTCATGTCAGTACTGAGGTATTAAAGAAACTAATTTTCTAAGCCCACTGTGTCCACAAGGATCAAAAGCTCTTTCAGAAGGGTGGGAAACCACATTTGATCAGTCAAACTGTTTCAGATACATCTGACTAGCAGTGTAGGCAATAACAGCTCACAATATAATTCTTTGCTGACATTGAAGCAACCTGTGGTCTTTCTAGTTTGCCTATGTGTTGCACCTACCCATCACTCTTAGTTTATTTATTCCCATGCTGTCTTAATTGTAGCATGTGCTTTTGGCTCCCCATCCTATGCGATAGGCTTTTCCGCTTGTTAATTTTTCACAGGCTTGTTAGAAGGTCATGAAGCACTCCCATTACGAAGTGTAGACTGACTGGATCAACTCCTGAAATGGCTTTCAATGTTTATGGCATAGTCAGGAAATCCTTTTATCTGGCCTTGTTAATTTCCAAAGGAATATATATCTTCAAGATCCAAAGAAGTCATCCTGTCATGTAGTTTTCCCTTATCCAGACCCATCATTGAATAGAGTGCCTCCTTCAGTATGTACAAATCCAAGCGTATCACTCAACTGGAAGGGCGCCAAACATTTCTAGCCAGGAAAATTATCTACTCCAGTAGGTTAGCATGACATCCCTTATACTTAGAAACCTACATCTTGCTGCGAGGTGATCTGTGTTTCACTTTTCAAGCCATAAAATACCCATTCCTATTTCTTTGCAAAACAAGTGGTTCTACAGACACTTGCACTTAGGACTTAAATTCCTAACTCTTACTGTATTCCTAGATTATGGAATAAGTTATCACAGCATATCAAAGTACTTTGGCTATCTTTGAAGCTAGACTCTATACTGATGTTGAAGAGGACGGACCTCTTTGTATCAGATACAAAATGTCTGTTGCAAGTCAGAGTTAACTACTGATGGCACCATTTAGACTAAAGCATAGGTATATTTGGTCTTCTTCTTCTTTTCGCTTTTCCCGGTTAGGGGTTGCACAACAGATCATCTGATGTTCTTCGTCTTCCATTGCTGCAGTCCTGACTATTGGGTATAGTCCGCGTCCCAGTCGGCCCGAGTATAGAGCTGGCGGCTGTCGTCGGCGCGCGGCGGCGTGGGCCGTCAGGGTACTAATGCGCATGACCGGCGTCTATCCTCAGTCTTTTGCCGCATGGTCCGATGCAGAAGCAGTTTTGCGAGTGCAGGTTGGCGTTCTGAAATACTTCTTCCGAACGGAGTTTCAGACCGAAACAGAGTTGGCTAAGTTACCCGTTGGGAACATTTGGTTTTTCTTGCCTCAGTATTTTACCGATGTCAGAAAAAGTGAATAACTGTATTTCTTGTGGGAAACAGATACCTCATAGGGATTATCATACCTTGTGTATACCTTGTTTAGGCCTGAGCACGACGTTGTTGGTTGCCGCTCTGTGCTAGGTTTAAACAACGACTATTAAAAGAGGAGGCTAGACTGTGCCAGGTTAGTGTTTGGGAAGCGCAAGGATAAAACAGTGAAGCCTAGGGTTGAGGAACCGCAGTCCCGGACGCCGGTTCTTTAGAAGGCTCAGTGGAGCCGGAGGTTTTGCCAGGAGTTTCCATGGAGTCCCAGGCAGAAACTATACTCTTACAGGATGTGCCTTCTCAGGAGGTAGGCCAGGCTGAGGGGGCTTCTCAGGTGACTGTTCTTCCCTCTCTTCCCAAGGTAGTTAGGGCCTCTCCTTCTGTTGCCAAAACTTCTATGAGAGGTAGGCCTACTTCAGCTTCAGTGGGGGCTTCTCCTACCATTTCAGGTTCTGTGCCTAAGAAACATATGCTTAAGATGGCAGAAGATTTGATTACTATGATTAGGGGTTCTATGCCCCCGCCTGATAAGAGGCCTAGGGTGGAACCGGAGTTTGATTGTTTTCAGCAGTTACTTGTTTCTTTTGCTTTGAGTTCACAGGGCAAGCCTGTGTCAAAACAAACTATTTCTAGGTGGATTGGCTTTTGCATTGCATTTTGTTATTCCCATCATGGCAAGGAGATACCAGCTGGGATTAGGCCTCATTCCACTAGGGCTACTGCCACTTCAACAGCATTTCTAAGGGGGGTGGCAACTAAGGATATTCTGGAAGCAGCTACTTGGAGTTCAGTGCATACTTTCTCTAGGCATTATCACCTTCCTATATACTCTAAGACTAGGGCTGGTTTTGCCACAGCTGTTTTACAAGGCATGTTGTCAGCTCCTACTACTTTATAATTTGCCAGCCTCCTTACCTCTGCTTTGGGATTCTACCCAATAGTCAGGACTGCAGCAATGGAAGAACATAGTACAGTTTTGTACCTACCATAAATGTAGATGTTGATTCCATTGCTGCAGTCCAATTACCCCCCTCCTTCCCCTCTGTGTTTAGGGGTGGTTGTGTAGGTGAGTTTACATGCTTATATTTTTATATACATATATTGTTGTATATATTATACATGTTTTTGGTGCAGGTTGTTTTGGGACTTGTCTTTTGGGTCTTCTGACATCTGGGGCAAGAAAAGACTGAGGATATGACGCCGGTCATGCGCATTAGTACCCTGGCCGCACTGACGCAGTCTAATGCGCCAGCCTTATACTCTGGTATTCGGGCCGACTGGGACGCGGACTATACCCAATAGTCAGGACTGCAGCAATGGAATCCTCGAACATCTACATTTATGGTAGGTACAAAACTGTACTTTTCCATTTCTTCCTGTCCTCTGCATCTTGCTCGGTCACACCAACCACCTGCATGTCCTCTCTAACCACATCCATAAACCTTATCTTCGGCCTTCCTCTTTTCCTCTTAACTGGCGGCTTCATCCTTAGCATCCTTTTCCCAATATACCCAGCATTCCTCCTCAGCACATGTCCAAACCAACGCAATCTCTCCTGTCTGGCTTTGTCTCCTAACTGTCCAACCTGGGCTGACCCTCTAATATATTTATTCCTAATCCTGTCTACCCTCATCACACTCAGTGCAAATCTTAACATCTTTAACTCTGCCACATCCAGCTCTGACTCCTGCCTTTTTGTCAGTGCCACTGTCTCCAACCCATATAACATAGCTGGTTTCACTACCCTTTTTTAGAACTTCCCTTTCACTCTTACTGGTACTTGTCTGTCACAAATCACTCCTGACACTCTTCTCCACTCACTCCACCCTGCCTGTACTCTCTTCTTCACCTTTCTTCCACACTCGCCATTGCTGTGAACTGTTGATCCCAAGTATTTAAACTCATCCACCTTTGCCAACTCTACTTCCTGCATCCTCACCATTCCTCTATCCTCCCTTTCATTCACACACATATTTTCTTAGTCCAGCTGACCTTTATTCCTCTCCTCTCTAGAGCATATCTCCACCTCTCCAGGGTCTCCTCAACCTGTTTCCTACTCTCACTACATATCACAATGTTATCTGCAAACATCATAGTCCACTGGGACTCCTGTCTGATCTCGTCTGTCAACCTGTCCATCACCAGTGCAAATAAGAAAGGGCTCAGAGCTGATCCTTGATGTAATCCCACTTCCATCTTAAACGCATCTGTCACTCCCACTGCAGATCTCACCGCTGTCACACTACCCTTGTACATATCCTGTACCACTCTTACATACTTCTCTGCCTCTCCCGACTTCCTCATACAATACCACAACTCCTCTTTAGGCACCCTGTCATATGCTTTCTCCAAGTCCACAAAGACACAGTGCAACTCCTTCTGGCCTTCTATGTACTTCATCATCACTCAGAGCAAACATTGCATCTGTAGTGCTCTTTCCTGGAATTAAACCATACTGCTGATCAGTAATAATCACCTCCCTTCTTAACCTAGCTTCCACTACTCTTTCCCATAATTTCATGCTGTGACTAATCAGTTTTATCCCCCTGTAGTTACTACAGCTCTGCACATCACCCTTATTCTTAAAAATTGGTACCAAAACACTTTTTCTCCACTCCTCAGGCATCCTCTCACTTTCCAAGATTTCATTAAACAATCTGGTTAAAAGTTAGGTATATTTGGTAATCCACATAAATCGAAATATTTGCCCACTTGGCTTTGCAGATAAAAATGAAAACAAAACAGTACCTTTGGTTACTTTCCACCAATAATTTACAGTTCACACAGCTCCTCCAGGTAACTGGCTGTCAGAAGTCCCTAGCTGTAGGCCTCAACCACGTCTTGATTCCAGCTCTGTAGTTCAAGTGATTGGGCTGTCATACTTCTCATCTCCAGTTTTTTAGCAAGTTGCTGCTGTTCACTTTTCTAAACCTCCACTTGAGGAATGAACTTCATGTATTACTGTTGCATATTGCCATTTTTTTATAGTATTAATTGAAAATTAGTGCCATGTTAACTGGATAATACACAAGTTTCCTAATTACCAATGTGGGAACTTCTCATTCCTAAAATACATTTAAAGCACTCTTATGTTTTTCAGTTTCAGCATGTCACACAATGTACTCATTGAGCTTTCATTGCATTAAAACTTCTTAGCAGCAAGAAACATGGCTGAAAGGATTTCTGAGCTATATGCTTAAATTTGCAGCAAATTTTTTGAAGATATGTTATGCTGCCAGTGTACTTCTAAGCTGATGCCCTGAATCAAACCATACGACTGCCATTCTTCTTTCCTCAGCAGAAAATTCTGAGGGAAGATGAATTACACACCTTAGATGTGCATAGACTGTGTGCATATTACATGAACAGATCCAAAGACATCAGGAAATCTGAAGAATGTTCCCTTTTTTTTTTTAGAGAAGGGTAAATAAGACTCCCAGCACCAGACTCCCCTAAAAATGGATTGCCCATTGTATTGCCTTTTATTTTGACCTGTACAACTGATCTCTGACAAAACAACATGGGTCAGTACTACTTGGGTATATTTTAAGGCGGTCTCTGCATAGGGTGTACACAAAGTTACAACTTGGTCCTTTGACCAATTATTAATTCTAGATGTCCAGTTTAGAAGCTGAGCATGCTTAGGTAAGGCAGTGCGGAGCGAATTCATTTTACCTTACCTGTTCACCAAAATTGAGTTGGTTTTGGAATTTTGATTGTGAGACACTGATGAACATTTAATTATTTTTCTGTATGTGTCTGTCTATTTAAATGGATTTTTGTATGCAGTTTTCTAATCTAAAGGAATGTGCTGCAGTTGAGACAGGTTAGTAGTAGACATTCTTGAATACATTATGAACATCTTATGCTGACTTAAAAACACTATGGACTGATTCCAGGAAGAGAATGCATCTTTCTGCTGATAGGGCTGCTTATGATCAATTTGTGATGGGAAAGGTTAAGTGCATTTAGAATTCTACCTTGTTAATGAAGACTTGTTAAAAGAGAGACTAAGAAGAACTGACACATGATGCAAATCATTTATTCCATCTGCCTGGTAAGAGAGAGCGCACATGACAAGATCTATGCAAAATGACTTTCTGGATTTTGAAAATAGTCTTATAGCACCCAAGTATTCAGTAGGTGTTAAACTGTTAGAAGCAGTGCATCACAGTATATATTTTAGCTTACTATAAAGGAACAGAGTTTGATCCCTGGCAGGCTGCAATATTTCTTTAGTCTTCTGCATAAAACTAATTGTAATTTTCCATATTTCTTTGTAAGGATTGGTAGCAACAGTTTGTACAAGTAAATTTGTTTGAGCAAAAATCCTCATCTCATTTTGCCTACAAGTATCAAATGAGTCTTTTTTTTATTTGGCAAGAATTTAAAGTAGTAATACAAGAGTCTCCATCCAAGAAAGAAAGATTGCAGTGTGAGACGGTCTCCATAAATGTCGGCTTTTAAGGGGTGAAACAAAAACAGAAAAAAAAGTGACACTAAGATAAAATATTAATAAGTAACAGACAGACAGTGGCACAGAAAAAGTCATCCCATCTTTTTTTTTTATTCAAAATATTTTAATACCTTCTGTTGATTTGTTGCTGTTTTGTGATATTTGGTCTTTGAGGGAGAGACTTGGCATTTTAGCTGCTGTAACATTTTTTTAACACCTTTATTGAATTATCACTCGTGACACAAGCAAATTTACATTTATACAAAAGTAATCAAACTGTATTAAATTAACATTAATAAACATTATAATATATATTGCTATATATCATACAACTTAAATAACATTACCCAAATTCAATTCCTGACCCTTTTTTAAACAAGAAACATATTTATTAAATCATTACTTACAACATAAGCAATTATACATTTATATAAATGAAAACAAACCGCACCAACACAACCCTAGTTGCAAGCATTTTACATCACAAACCATACTGACACACTCCTTTTTGCAAACATTATACATCATTTGTAATATATACCCAGTCATTTTCAGTCAAACATTACATACCTTATTTAAGTCCTGCTGCCTTTTAAATCTCATTCCTCCCCTGTATGCATTGTTCCCATAATTCCCATTTTTCCTATGTAGCTTGCTTCCTGCCCTTTTGTAAAGATCTCATTTCCATTTGTTTTATCTCTGTTAGTATATTCACTACTTCTGAAATTTTTTGGAATCCCAAAGACGCATAAGAATTTACAAAAGCCACATTTCAGGCCAGTAGTCTCTGGGAGAGGGTCAAAAACATATCCCTTAGGAATACTTGTTGATAAATGTCTCAAACCCATTTACCGCAAGGTTGAGCACCTTTTAATAGATTCCTGGGATTTTCTTGGAAGAACAAAGAATGAACTATGGGCAGAAGATGTTTCTTTCTTAACCATAGATGTTGTCAATTTATTTATTTCAATACCCAGGGATGAAGGTATGGAAAGTATTTTTACACTAGTATTGTTAAATTGATGGGTTTTGACAATGATAAAAATTATTTTGATTAATGAATTACTGCCATTAGTCTTGGATTATAATTATATTTATTTTTGTCTTCAATTATTATTATATTTATTTTGAAGGTAAGTACTTTAAACAGAATAGAGGAGTAGCGATGGTGGCCTCTTGTGCCCCCATTTATGATAACCTAGTTCTCGTTGAATGGGAATTGAAGAATGTGTTTAGTTGCAAATATTTTTTAATTAATTAAACTCTATGTTCGATTCCTTGATGACATATTTATTTTATGTAAAGGAACAGGTATAGAAACAAAAATGTTTTTGGAATATATTAACAATACATCCTATTTTTTAAAGTTCACGTATAGTGAGAGTGGAATTAATTATTTTGATACATGGATTCAGTATTCTGAAAATGGGTTTAGTTCTAGACTCTGTAGAAAGGCCACCTTTAGTAATTCATATTTTGATTACTCTAGTTGCCACCCATTAAAAAAGAGTATTTTAAAAGGGGCAGTGCATTAGTGCTGCCAGAATGACATCTACTTATATGGACATAGTGACGGAGTTGGAATTTGTGGCAAATATGTTCTTGGCCAGTGGTTATCCACCACAAATAGTGCAAGACACTAAAAATTATGTACTGTCCCAATGGGGTAAAAAGCATAAATCACTTTTGGGAGTAGGTATAGAACAGGGATCAACTGAAAGAAGATTTTGGCAAAGCTTTCATTTTAGAGATTGGTCCACAGTCTCAAGAGATAAAGAATATTATTTCAAAAAATTGGAACATTCTGAAAGTGAACCCTGATATGCACAAAGTATTAAGAGATCATTTGTTTTTAAAACAGGTTTTAATTTAAAACAGAGTTTTGAAAGTGGGGTGTGATCAATTGGTGGTACAAAATTCAACAAGACTGATACCACCCAATGTGAAAGATGTGCACAATGTTGTTAAATATTAATGAAGGACAAAGTAATGTTAGAGAATAGATTAAAATCAACCATTATTTCTAGGAAAGGAATTTGTGATTCTAAGGGAGTTGTGTACCTTGCTATGTGTTTGAGGAGCCCTGCTTTTTATGTGCGGAAAACAGACCCCTAAAGAGAAGAATTTATAAACATTTATATCAGATTAGCAGGGCAAACGCAAACAATGCACTTTACAAGCACTGTATAGAATGCTTCCCATTTCACCAAGTTTAACTTTGGTATAATTGGAAAAGGTTAAAGTAAACCCTAGGGGTGGTGATTCGAGGTCAAAATTAGAACTTGCAGAATTAAAATGGCAAATGAAGTTGCAAGCTTCCAACCCTCGTTGTATAAATGATAACATTTCAATACAATCAGTTTTAGAGGACAAATTAAATTTTAGATAGAGAAGTTATAGAAAAGTAATTGTTTTATTTGATGTTTAATGTGAGTTTGGAAGTGGTACTATTCTAAATGTGGACTGTCTTGGTTTTAGCCCTATAAGATGGGGATGTGGTTAATTAATAGATGGCTTTTTAGTATAAAAGAGGTTTTTATTGGTTTCTATGCGAATTCTGATCAAGTCCTTATAGCGATAGTATGAAAGCGCTCAATTCTGTGATGTTATTTTAATGAACAAAGTGTTTTTATGTTTAAATTGACTTCAGCGGTATTTTTTTAATGTTTACTACTTCTAAAATAGTTGGTTTAGATTTTGATTTCCATTTTCTAGTAATTGGTTTTTGGCAGCTACCATAATTAGACACAGCAAGGCCTTAACATATTAGGCAAGTCCGATTCTGTATCATAACTCAGAAAAATCATCTCCCTCGTCACACTAATCCGCCCACCCAGCATCTCCGACAGTGCATCCTGTAGGAATCCTTAAAGTTCACCAACCCACTGCAGTCCCAGAAAACATGTTCCCAAGTACCTTCAACATTTGCTGTCTACCTGAGGAAATATTCTCTGGGGTCTGCTTGGGGTATAAAATATCTATGTAAACATTTCCAAGCAAAATCCTAAATCTTCTAATTTTTTTTTAGCTGCTGTAGCATTATCCTCATGTGGACTTGGGCATAACTTTAACTGCCTTAAATTGTTACTAGTTTTCAAGTTCCTACACTGTTGAAGTCCTTGATCATTGTAGTAAGTTAGCCATTACCTTCTTACTAAAACTGAAGTTTATATTGGATAATTTGACAGTAACTGACATTCGGCTCAGGGTAATGCAGGATTTACCCACCACAGCTGGTGTGGTTTGATCATGAGTGCAAAGGCTGAGTGATCAGTCATAGCTGGCCTTAGATAATCAGTATTGCAATTATAGAATTACATTATTTAAAAAAAAACATTATATACCTTTTCAAAATAATGTCATTGCACAAATGTACTTAAATGCTCTTCTGTAGCTACGTTTGTGTAGAGGATGTCTAAGGTATGTATGCCATGTGCACTGGCCATGTATGTGCTGACAGTTGCACTGTGCATAAATAGAATGCAGTCACCCCCCTCCCCACAGACTTTAAAAAAAAAAAAAGAGAGAGAGAGAGAGTGAATCCGCTGATGTTCATCGTGCATACAGCTGCAGTCATAACAGATGGGTTCTCCTGTCGTCAGGCAGGTCCTCGGTCGGCCGAATTCCAAAGTCTAGGTCCGGCGTCAGTTGTCGTCGCTTCTTCCCTGACGTCAGAGCGCCAGGGGTATAAAAGAACCAGCTGACGCCATTTTCTTCAGTCTTTCTTGCCGCGCGGTGCCCGAAGCAGAAGCAGTTCACAAGTGCCGGTCGGCCAGCTGCTGAAATTACGAAAATTTTGCAACCGAAGTCTTCTTGAAAGCCAAGTACCCCGTTGGGGAAACTTTTCTTGCCTCAGACCGATGTCAGACAAAGTTAATAATTGTATTTCTTGTGGGAAGCAAATACCGCATAAGGATTTTCATTCCCTCTGCATTCCTTGCTTAGGCCCAGACCACGACGTCTCGGTCTGTTGTTTTTGTGCTACATTCAACAAACGCACCATTAAGCGTCGGGCGAGTTCGCCCAGCACTATTTTGGCAAAAAATTTAACTATATTATGTCGTCGGATACTCCGACTCCAGTTTTGTCTAAAAAATGCAAAGATAAGGACCGACACACGAGGTCCGCAGCCTCTACCGACACCACGCCAAAACCAACTACAGGTGGTCCGGTTCTCAGCGAGGCGCCTACGCAGCCCCTGCCTACCAACGACACTTCATTGGCGGTGTCTTCTGTGCCCGAGGTCGCAGGCTCCTCGGCCCACACCCCGACTACAGATACCGAAGCCACTCTTGGTGGTGAATCTCAAAATGTAGACAGGTCTGCCTCCTCTCAAGTTGTCTTCAGACCTTCCTCTTCTTTTTCTATCAAGGCTTTCACTAAGTCTAAAGCAGCCATGCATTCTAAGAGACAAGCTCCACAGGGCCCTTCTCCAGGCCCCATGCCTAAAAAACAGATGCTTAAAATGGCTGAGGATTTGATTACTCTTATCAGGGGTTCTCAACCCCCCCGGACAAAAGGCCCAGAGTGGAGGAAGAATCCCCCTCCTCTGACCAGGCCTCCATTATTTCAGAGCACTCTGATGAACAGGAACATTCTTACTCCCCTTTTGAAGATTCTGATGCTGAGGAGTCCATTCCCTCTGTCTCCCCCCCAGAGGATTACTTATTTGGGGAAACCTTGCATACCTTAAGGGAACACTTCCACTGGGAAGGCCAAGAGTACTCAGATTCCAAGAAAAGGCTTAGGGATTTTCTCTTGCTACCCCAGCACAGGCCTCTGGCTATACCTCCTGTCTTAGACATACTAGATGATGTGTACTCGGAGGCCTGCCTTAACCCGGATTCTTTACCTCCAGCCCCAGTCAAGCCTGACAGGTACTACCGGGTTCCTGACTCGCACCAATTTTTATACAAAAGCCATGCAGCTGACCCAGAAACTATCTCACAGGGCCCCAAAGGAATTAAGGCCTCCACTGCTAAAAACCCATTACCTTCCGAAAGAGATTCCAGATCCTTAGAAAGGTGGGGAAAAAAGGTATACACCTCGGCCACCTTAACCATGAGGGCATTAAACTGCCAGTTCTATATGCTAAAGTACCAACAGTTTCTGTTATCACAGTTGAGAAGTAAAATGTCACAACCTGAACAACCAGACTTGAAGGAGTTGCAGGATTTGATGCATAGTGCAGAACAAGTGGGTAAACATACCTTACAATGTGGTTTTGATGCTCTAGAGGCCTCATGTAGAGCTGCTGTTACAGGATCAGTCATACGTAGACATGCCTGGCTCAAGGAGCAAACCTTACCAGATCATGTCAAAGCTAAATTACTAGATGCCCCTCTGCAAAAGGATGTATTATTTGGTGTTAAAGCTGAGGAGGTATTAAAGAAAATGGAGGAAAAGGCTAAATCAATGCAAACAGTGAAAGATTTTCTACAGGTACAACCTCCACGTTTCAGTAGAAATTGGCCTTCCAAAATTGGTCCTTTCCAGCCACGGACAGACCCCAAAGAGGTAGATACAGGCGCCGAGGGCAGAGGGCTATCTCAAGGATCATTTAGAGGCAGACAATGGCAAGCTCCTACACAAAGAGGTGGTGAGGATAGTTCGCAGCCATTCAGAAATCAAGCCCAATGACTTTCCCTTTGCATGCCAAGCAAGGCTCAAATGGCAGCACCCTTAGGTGGAAAACTGGCATTATTTTCAAAAAATTGGCATATTGTCACAAACGACAAATGGATCCTGGACATTATAAACAGAGGCTACAGATTCCATTTTCACACCCTTCCAAAAATGAGAGGCATGCCAAACCTGCCACACAATCAAAGGGCAGAGGCACAAAGACAAATTTCAGATCTCATGGACATGAAAGCTATTCAAGAGGTACCTACTCACGAACAAGGTCAAGGTTTTTATTCCAGACTATTCCCGGTACCAAGGAAGGGAAAAGATTGGAGACCTATTTTGGACCTATCCATCCTAAACACATTTTTACTCGTACCAAAATTCAAGATGCTCACATTACAGCAACTTCTTCCCATGCTGGGCAAGGAGTCTTGGCTGGTAACATTGGACCTCAAGGAGGCATACCTGCATGTCCCAATCAGACAAAATTGCAGAAGATACCTCAGATTTCTTGCAGGTTCAACCCATTATCAATTCTCTGCATTGCCCTTTGGCTTATCTACTGCCCAGAGTATTCATGAAATGCCTGGCATCAGTAATTGCCTACTGCAGACTTCAAGGGATACAATTATACCCATATTTGGATGATTGCCTGATCCAAGCGGACAGCAAGCACATACTTCTGAAACATCTGGCTTTTGTAATAATGTTGTTGAATTCTCTGGGATACACAGTCAACAAAAAGAAATCAAGGCTAATACCCTCTCAGAAAATAATTTTCCTGGGTGCCAACTTGGACACAAACACCCAGATGGCCTACCTCACACCAGAGAAGCAAGGGCAACTAACTCAATACTTCAGAACACAAGCAAATTTCACCAGGCTGACTGCAAGGAAAATCCTGCAGGGTCTGGGTTTCATGGCATCTTGCATCCTACTAATCCCATGTGCAAAGCTGCATATGAGGAAATATCAATGGTACCTGAAAAACCTATGGTCTCAACACAGCCACAGTTTGGAAACAATAATACCACTAATTCCATGTCTTCAAAAGGAATTTCTGTGGTGGGCTCAAGCATGCCAAACAAACACAGGTCTCCCATTCTGCAAGCCTCAAGCAAATCAAGTCATCACAACAGATGCCTCAGACTAAGCCTGGGTGGCGCACATGACAGATCGGTGCATTCAGGGCAAATGGTCCCAAAAAGAAAAGCACCTTCACATCAATCAAAAGGAAATGCTAGCAGTAATAAATGCTATTATAGCTTTCAAAGACCTTCTGCATCCAGGTCAACTATTGATAAGGACAGACAACACCACAGTAATGTGGTATATAAACAAGCAGGGAGGAACCCATTCATACCCCCTATGCAGGCTGGCCATGTCACTTTGGAACATGGCTCTGGAATTACAAATCGAACTTCAAGCACAGTACTTGCCAGGCAAGGAAAACACGCTGGCAGACAACCTAAGCAGAAATATGACAGATCCACACGAATGGAAGTTGGATCCTCAAGTTTTTACAGAGATAATTCAAGCATGGGGAAGGACAGACATAGATCTCTTTACCTCCCACAAAAATCACCAATTGACAAAATTCTGCTCAAGGACTTTTCATCCACAGGCTTGGAGAGTGGACGCTCTCTCTTTCAGTTGGACAACAATGACAGTTTATGCCTTTCCACCTCTTCCTCTGCTGCCCAAAGTTCTATTAAAAACCAGAGCAGACAGACCAAAGATGATTCTCATTGCTCCAGACTGGCCAAGACAGCACTGGTACCCACTCCTGAGGAGCCTGACACATTCCCCTCCATGGACCCTACCTCTAATGCCTCTTCTTCTGACTCAGCACAGCTTCAAAACTCTTCACAGTCAGCTGAAAACACTCAATCTGGCCGCATGGAAGATTCCTTAACATCACAACAGACCCTACTCTCCAAGGAGGTGCAGGATGTCATTTTGGAGGCCAGAAGGCCGTCTACTAGAAAAGCTTACTCCGCAAAATGGAAACGGTTTTGTGCCTGGAATGAGAAAAAGGGCCAGAATCCTGGAAAACTGAATATACCTCAAATATTACAGTATCTAGCTGAGCTGCTAAGCAGTGGACTTTCATTCTCCTCCATCAAAATCCATGCCTCAGCCATTTCTGCAGAATACAACACTAATCCACCTTTATTCTCTCACCCCCTCTTAAGACAGTTCCTCAGAGGGGCTAAGAATATAAAACCCCCAAGGAAACAACCAATACCTGCTTGGGATCTCAATTTCATTCTAGAAAAGCTGACCTTGCCTCCTTTTGAGCCAGCTGCCTCAACAGATTTGCAATATTTGTCCTGGAAAACAGCTTTCCTTCTGGCTATCACCTCAGCTCGTAGGGTATTGGAACTACAAGCCCTCATGGCTGTGCAGCCTTTTATCATCTTCCATCAGGACAGAGTTTCCTTACAAACCAACCCATCCTTTATGCCAAAGGTGGTATCCAGGGTAGCTTTGAATCAGGCTATACACTTACCTACCTTCTACCCTAATCCTCAAAACAAAGGGGAGAGACTACTACATTCCTTGGACATCCACAGACAGCTGCGTTATTATTTGGACAGAACAAAGCCTTTCAGAAAATCAGAACAGCTCTTTCTGTCCTATGCTATAGGAGCTCAAGGGAAGCCAATTTCCAAACAGACTATCTCAAAATGGATAGCCCACTGCATACGCTTTTGTTACTCTTTTCATGGTAAAACTGTACCTGCAGGCATCAGATCTCACTCCACAAGGGCCACAGCTACCTCTGCAGCCTTCCTCAGAGGAGTTCCTACCAAAGATATTTTGGAAGCAGCCACTTGGAGTTCTGTGCATACCTTCTCCAAGCACTACCACCTACCATTATACTCCAAAACTAGAGCAGGCTTTGCCACTGCAGTCTTGCAGGGCATTCTGGCTCCTCCTAGTTCCACCTAGTGCCTACCACCCCTTTCTTAGCTTTGGGATTCTACCCATCTGTTATGACTGCAGCTGTATGCACGATGAACATAATACAGTTTTGTACCTACCATAAATGTAGATGTTCGAGTGCTAATACAGCTGCAGTCCAGGTTTCCCTCCCTCCTTCCCCTCTTGGGACAGGCCTATTGGCTAACACCTCTTCATACAACCTGATTGGGGTATTTTTTTATGGTGTATTTGCTTGCAACTACTGTATTTTGATTATATTGCATTGCTTTATTACACAAATTTATGTATTGCCTTCCTTCTGGGGGCACCTGACATCTGGGGCAAGAAAAACTGAAGAAAATGGCGTCGGCTGGTTCTTTTATACCCCTGGTGCTCTGACGTCAGGGAAGAAGCGATGACAACCGACGCCGGACCTAGACTTTGGAATTCGGCCGACTGAGGACCCGCCTGACGGCAGGAGAACCCATCTGTTATGACTGCAGCTGTATTAGCACTCGAACATCTACATTTATGGTAGGTACAAAACTGTACTTTTGTATGCTTGCAGCTTTTTACTTGGGTGCTTATGTCTTATGAGTTTTTAATTGTTTAAAATATTTTTGTGTATTTTTCTTTTTCTTTGAGCAGTCTTTAAATGTACAAGATGGGGGGACAGGGAGGACATTTATTTTTAGATGCTGTTAGTTTAGTTTAACTTTTGTGGTTAGCAGGGTAGAGAAAATGACGACTCTTATTATTTTAGGGACTGCTTTTGCAATGATTTGCATAAGCTTATTTTTCTTCAGTTTTTTTGTATTCTGTTTTTCCAGCAGCCAGGCTTATTTCTGTGGGCAGTGTCAGATTTATCACAGTTTTTATTTTGTTAGTATATGCACTTACTGATATTAGAAGGACAAGAATGTGCAGCAGGACCCTGTAACTGCTGAAAAATGAGGTTGAGACTGATTTAATGTAGTAGAAACCTCACTGTGTTTCAGTTCCTGCAAGAGTCTCACTGTCTATCACTAGAGATTTGCTATTATGGTGAGTACATCATGCAGTTTGTATTGCTTGTTTACATCATTAATCCATCACACTAGTAAGGGATTCCCCATTGTAATTATCAGTTTATTAATTTAACTGGCACTATAATAATAATGCAGCCATCTATTTAATATAATGTATTTGTAGTTATTTATATATAAGCAGGTCAAAGTAGAGAATCTAAAACAGAATGTTGGTCCATGCCTGGGATATTGAGAGGAAATGGCAATGTTGACTCGCCAGCCACCTTTCCAAGAGTTACTTGAAATTATGATATTTACTGGTCACCAAAATTACAACTGCTCACACCTAGCTTGAAGACTGATTAACTTCTGTCACGTTAGCAATTTTTGCCTGAAGAAACAAGATTGTTTACATTGCTTTTTCATTTTGAAGTCTTTTGACAGTTTGTCTAGATGATATTGTTCTATAGTTTTGAGAATATAATCATTCATATGTTCTTAGTTAGGTACTAGGCTACTGGCCCTTGGACCTGTATAAGCCTAGCCAAAAAGGTACCCTAGCTTTCGTCACCCACGAAAATTATTTTCCTGTGCCCCTGTCGAGCAGAGCTACAGAAGTGATCCCCGGTGTGAATTTCCTAGCTCCCATCCAGTCATCGAGATTTTTCTTGAAGAGTGCCAATGAGGAGCTTTGTTTGATATAGATAGTTTGTTCCAGAGTATGGGAAGTCTCTGGGTGAGAAATCTATCCCTCCAGCATGTTCTCTTTATTGTGGTGACAAGGTTTAGGTCCCTAAAGCGTGTAGCTTGGAGGGATTGGGATTTTGGAGCATGTCCAACAGCTCTGGATTTTGACATAGCTTTGTATGTTAGGCAGAGATCGCCTCTGAGTAGGTGATATGCGACAGAGTAAAGCTGGAGTTTTTTGAGATGGTCTGTGTAGGGCATCTGTTTGAGGCCGATAATCCTCTTTATGAGGTATTTCTGTGGCCTTTCTAGTTGTAGATGTCTTGTGAGGTACATACCAAAAGAGGCTTTGTACTCTATAATGGGTCTAATGAGTGATGAGTAGAGGGGAACAGTGTCCTCTTTTTTCCTGGATGAGAAACTTTTTGTGATGAGGTGTGCCACGTAGAAGGATTTCTTGACTACTGTGGTGATGTGATTATCAAAGGAGAGACTACTGTCTCCCAAGGTCTCTTATCACACTTTTGGTGTTAAGTAGACTACCCCCTATGTGGTAGTTTAAGGGTGCAGAGTTTTTACCAAAAGGGGTGACAATGCACGTTTTGGTATTGAGCTTGAGACCATGGCTTTGACACCAGGCCTCTGTCTCAGTGAGTTCCTTTTGTAGGATGTCCACATTGTTAGGAGTTTTGATTATGGCTCCAAGTTTGCAGTCATCTGCGAACTTCGTTAGCCAGAGACCTTCTGTGTTAGCCTGTACTTCTGAGAAGTAGATGCCAAACAGGAGAGGACCCAGGATTGAACCCTGTGGTACTCCACTTGTCACTGGTCTGAAGTTCATTCATTCATTCATTCATTCATTCATTCATTCATTCATTCATTCATTCATTCACATGCAAAGCTAAAGTAGTTTTACATACCTTAGAATAGTTTTTCTTTATCCATTTTTTGCCTGTCCATATACACTGATTGTCCGTTCTTGCATCATAGCCTATTTATTCCCTGTCAGAGGCAGAGTGATCACTGACTTGAGTGATGGCTGACTGGAGGGTACAGTCACCCAGGCAGTCATGAAGGTTGTGTTGTAGTCATCCATGAGCCCTCAGTCTTCTTGCAGCCAGTCCCCCCATTACATACCATCCAGACTAGCAGCCTAAAGAGCCTATATCACCACTGATCCTCTCCTTGCCTCATGCTGCCCCCACTGCCCGAGACCCTACAGTTAATCCTCATTACCAAAGATTGCCAGGGTGTTTCTATCCTTAACTCTGTCCATCAGCTGGCTGATGTGGGCACCCACATTGTTGTAAGAGACTATGCTGTGCTCCCCTTATTTTCTTGTTCCTACACATGCACTGAGAGCTACCATTACTGTCTTGGTCATACCATCTTCATGACCCCAGTTTCTACCCGTTAGGTGGCAGTTGGCTGGCTAGATCCTCCCCCTTAAGATGGGTAAGCCAGCACTGGCTGTCCTTTCACATCCCTCCCAATCTAGCTCTTTTAGCTTTTGAGCTGCTTGTTGAATTGTGCTCATTTGGGTCATAATCCGGGCTTTATTCCTGTATCTCACTTAGCTGAGTAACTTTAGAGGAGGTTTCATGTTGCTTTATGTGTTGATAATTTTAAATGTGACACCTGCATGATTTTGCTAGGAGTGTGCAAAAATTGCTAACTTGGTCCCTTTAAGCTTGACCCTTCCATTGTTACGGTGTGAGTTCATGCATGCCAGCTGCTAGCAACTCTGAGTTGAACCAGATGTCTAACTTAAATTGCAGATATTACAGCACTGATCTGTTTGCTTTTTAATTGGATTGCCTTTCTTTTTTGTTTTGCATTCTCATACACTTCAGTTTGCTGAACAACAGTCATCATGTAACTTCTTGTTGGGGGGAAAAAAAAGTCCCTTCAGCAGATTGGAAATGAAAGAGCATGTCTACCAAAGCTACTACATTAATGTCTTAGTTTTTCAAAAAACACTTAATTCAGAAATATTTTGGTATCTTACTTGTTCCAAGTTAAAATTTCAGACTTAAGGTACTGAAAAAGGTGTATATTTTCCTTATTTTTTAGACATAGGATTAAGAAGTGATTCTGTATGTGCCCGCCATTCATCCCTTCGGATTAAGTCATTTGATTCTTTGGGATCTCAACCTTCTCTGAGCAGATCATCAAAGCTTTTTCAAGGACAGTATCGAAGTCTGGTAAGTATGTGATGCTTGCAGAGTCATTTGACTGACCAAATATTTTTCAAAGCATACAACTAAATTGCATACTTATTTCTGTGTGCTAAGAGATATAGCTTTGGTATTTCTTAGTAGTCTTTTCTGTAGGGGATTTTAAAGTTATAAGCTTCTGACATATGTATTTCTTCTTCCTGCTGTTTGTCATTTTATTCATATGGCTGTGTTTACTGTAACAACCTTCACCTTGGGACTACCAGGTGTGGATCTTTGACATCTGCATCTGATTCAGGTTCTAGCAACTATAGATGTTCTTCGTGTTTCACTGTTGCAGTCATCACATTTGGGTTATCCCTGCCAGGGTAGCCCTTGGCCGGCCCGAAAACCAGAGGCTTAGTAATTCTACGTCGGTTGCTGTTGCTTCAGGACTGATGTCAAGTCGTCAGTAGTTATAAAGTAAGGCGGCCGATGCCATTACATCAGTCATTCTTCTAGGCTTATAAATGCCCTTGGGCAGATAGCCTAGTATGAACCTATGAACCTATTATTGCCGAGTAGCCCAAAGCAGAAGCAGTTTGCACGAGTGCCGGTGGGCCGCTACCTGAGTTTCATCTTCTGAATTGAAGCTGAAGTCATATAAAGCTAAGTACCCCATTGGGGATCCTTTTTTACTTGCTCTAACCGATGTCAGAAAAAGTTAACAATTGTCTCACCCGTGGAAAGCAAGTACCACACCAAGACTTTCATACTTACTGCCTCACTTGCTTAGGCGCAGGCCATGATGTCCCTCGCTGTCACTTTTGTGCTTTAACGCCAGTACTATGTGGTGTTGGGCCCATATTGTAGCTAGATATTTTCGCTTACAGTCCTCAAATTCTGATGTGGCTTTGGTAAGCCATCCGACAGCAGATCTTCCGAAAAAAACATAAATAGAAAGACAGAGACAGACTGCACAGGTCCAAACCTACCAACAATGCTTCCGTTAAGGTAGTCGTCAGTTCCCTGGTCCGCAGTGAGACGCTTTCGCAGCCCCTGATGCCCACTTCTGTGGATTCGCAGGCCGCTAACGAGGCCCTTTTGGAGTCTGGTATGCTGGAAAAGTCTTCGACTAAGGATCCTGCAGTTGTCTCACCCTCGGATGGGTCCGGAGCCGCTGAGCAGGCACTGGCTTCTGAGGAAGTACTTCACACTACCGATTCTCGTCACAAACTGATGACTTCTTTCACGTCTACCGTTCTTTCAAAAACTACCGAGTTTCTACGGCTCAGGGTACGAACTACACCCAAGAAACCGATGATCCAATCTCAGGCACCTGCTTCCTTGCCTCAGTCTTAAATGCTTAAAATGGCGGAAGACCTTATCATGCTGATCAGGGGAAGCCAAGCTACTCCTTCCAAAAGAAAAAGAGGTCTGCCCCCAGTAGTTTTGTCTGAACAGGAGTCTGATGACTCTGATGCATCTGAATATGAAGATATGCAACCCCTCTCTGCTTATGAGGATTTTGATGCAGAGGGATCCATTCCTTCAGCCTCTCCACCCGAGGGTTATTCCTTTGGGGAAACTCTTCATACCTTAAGGTAGCATTTCCAGTGGGAATGTCAGGGCTACCCTCAGTCTAAAAATAGACTCAGAGAATTCTTGGATCTTCCACAGCACAGATCCCTGACCATTTCCCCCATTCCTGCATGTTGTGGATGATGTTTTTCTGGTATCCAGTTTGACTACTGACACCCTCCCTCCTGCACCCAGAAAACTTGAGAGGTATTACAGAGTCCTTCACTTGCACAAATTTCTTTTTAAAAACCCTACTGCTGACCCTGAGATAATTTCACAGGGGCCCAAAGGAATTGAAGCAACCTCTGTTAAGAATCCCACCCCCCTGAGATAGGGATTCCCGAGCATTAAACAGATGGCGTAAAAAAGTATGCACCTCTGATACTCTTGCTATCAGAGCACTAAATTGCCAGTTCTGTATGCTAAAATTTCAGCAACATACCATGGAACTCCTCAACAAAGTGTCTTCCTTTCCTGCTTGTGCAGAATCTAAAGAGTTACAAGAGTTAATGCATTCTGCAAGTCAAGTGACTAAGCATACCTTACACTGTGGTTTTGACACCCTAGATGCTTCCTACAGGGCAGCAGTCACCGGCTCTGTCCTTAGAAGACATGCATGGCTTAAGGAACAGCCCTTGCCAGACCATGTTAAATCTAAATTATTGGATGCACCCTTGCACAAAGACAACTTATTTGACACTAAGGCAGAGGAGGTCTTAAAAAGATGGAAGAAAAAAGCTAAATCTATGCACAGTTAAGGATTTCCTACAGGTCCAGCCACCAAAGTTCAGCAGGCATTGCCCCTCCAAGCAATGGTCCTTTCCTGCTCCCACCAGGTCAGTTCAGCCCAGACCCTGAGGAAACAGACTACCCCCCCCCCCCAAGACAACAGCTACAGGGAATGCAGAGATCAAAGCAGTGGAATTCCTCCACTTCAAAACCAGGGAGTTCTAAGCCACACCCTCATGGTAAGAACTCACAGTGATTCTCCTCCCCCACCCCCCTCCCTCTGCCCATCTACACTTACCCCTAGGGAGAAAACTCTCCTTTCATGCAAGCACCTGGGCCTCCATTACCAACAACCGCTGGGTCCTCGACATAGTGTCCCAGGGATACAGATTTTCTTCCCATACTCTTCCAACCCCCAAAAGGTTCCAAGATCTACCTCCAAACCAGTGGGCAGAGGTGAAAAAGCAAGTCCTTTTTCTGCTCTCTATGAGGGCAATAGAGCACGTTCCTGCAGAACAGATAGGCCAAGGTTTCTACTCCAGACTATTTCTGGTACTCTGAAAAGAAGGCACCTGGCGTCCCATCCTCGATCTATCCATTCTAAACACCTTCCTCGTGATACCAAAATTCAAAATGCTCACCCTCCAGCAACTACTACCCATGCTCTCCAAGGATGCTTGGCTTAGCCACCTTAGACCTAAAAGAGGCTTACCTCCACATCCCTATCAGGAAATCATGCAGGAAATATCTACATTTCAGGGCAGGATCCATGCACTTTCAGTTCTCTGCACTTCCCTTTGGCTTATCTAGTGCTCCCAGAGTTTTCACAAACTGCCTCAGACAACTGCCTAATTCAGGAAGACAGTCAGGAAAAGCTGCTCAAGCACCTGGCCTTTGTAAAGTCCCTACTGACCCCCCTAGGGCACACTATCAATGAAAAGAAATCCAAACTAGTACCCATCCAAAGGATTATATTCATTGGAGCAAGTCTGGACACAGCATCCCAGATGGCATTCCTTAAACCAGAAACTTACCTAACAGCCTACTTCTCTCAACTAGCCACCAGACCCCAGTTATTTGCAAGGAAAATCCTTCAAGCTCTGGGGTTCATGGCATCTTGCATTCTACTCATTCCATATGCCAGACTGCATATGAGGAAACTTCAGTGGTACCTAAAAAGCCTTTGGTGTCAACACTGTCAAGACCTGGAAACTCTTATACCAATGATACCTTGCCTAAGGAAAGATTTTCTTTGATGGGCACCAGCATGCTCAACAAGGGACTACCTTTCTCACCACCCCCCCTGCTGCCCAGACCCTCACCACAGATGCATCAGACTATGCCTGGAGTACTCACCTGGACAGCAGGTGCATACAGGGCCACTGGTGCCCACAGCAAATCCATCTGCACATCAACCAGAAAGAGATGTTAGATGTTCATCGTGCATACAGCTGCAGTAATCACAGATGGGTTCTCTGCCGTCAGGCGGGTCCTCGGTCGACCGAATTCCAAAGTCTAGGTCCGGCATCGGTTGTTGTTGCTTTCTCTCCTGACGTCAGTGAGGCCGGAGTATATAAGACACAGCCGACGCCATGTTCTTCAGTCTTTTTTGCCGCGCGGTGCCCGAAGCAGAAGCAGTTCGCAAGTGCCGGTCGGTCAGCTCCAGAATTACGAAAAAATTGGAAACCGAAGTCTTCATTAAAGCTAAGTACCCCGTTGGGGAAACTTTTCTTGCCCCAGACCGATGTCAGAAAAAGTTAATAATTGTATTTCTTGTGGGAAGCAAATACCACATAAGGATTTCCATTCCCTTTGCATACCTTGTTTAGGCCCAGACCACGACGTCTCGGGCTGTCACTTTTGCGCTACTTTCAATAAACGCACTATTAAGCGTCGGGCGGAGTTCGCCCAACACTTTTTTGGTAAAGCCTTTGATTATAAAATGTCGTCGGAGACTCCGACTACCGTTTTGTCCAAAAAACGCAAGGACAAGGACCGACACGCGAGGCCCGCGGTCCCCACCGACACCATGCCAAAACAGGCTACACGTGGTCCGGTTCTCAGCGAGACGCCTTTGCAGTCCCTGACTACCGGCGACACTCCTTTGGCGGTGTCCTCTGTACCCGAGACCGCAGGTACCTCGGCCCTTTCCCAGACTACAACCACCGAAGCCATTGCTAATGTTGAGCCTCCTAATGTGGACAGGTCCACTTCCACCCATGGTGTCTTTAGACCCTCATCTTCTTTTTCTATTAAGGCCTTTACTAAATCCAAAGCAGCCAGGCATCCCAAGAGGCCTGTTGCACAGGGCCCATCTCCAGGCCCCATGCCTAAAAAACAGATGCTTAAAATGGCTGAGGATTGAATTACTCTTATCAGGGTTCTCAACCCTCCAGACAAGAGACCCAGAGTGGAGGAAGATTCTCCTCTTCTGATCAGGGCTCCATTTTATCAGAACATTCTGATGTAGAGGAGCACTCTTACTCCCTTTTGAGGATTCGGATGCAGAGCAGTCCATTCCTTCTGTATCTCCTCCTGAGGATTTTTCCTTTGGGGAAACCTTGCACACTTCAAGGAACACTTCCATTGGGAAGGCCAAGACTTTTCGATTCCAAGAAAAGACTTAGGGAATTTCTTTTGTTACCTCAACACAGACCTCTGGCGATACCTCCTGTTTTGGACATACTTGATGATGTCTATTCGAGGCTTGCCTTAACCCGATTCCCTGCCTCCTGCACCAGTCAAACCTGATAGGTACTACAGAGTTCCTAACTCTCACCAATTTCTCTACAAAAGCCATAATGCTGACCCTGAAACCATTTCTCAAGGCCCCAAGGGATTGAAGGCCTCTACTGCCAAGAATCCACTTCCTGCCAAAAGAGAGTCAAAATCCTTAGAAAGGTGGGGAAAAAAGGTATATACCTCGGCCACCCTAGCCATGAGGGCCTTAAATTGTCAGTTTCATATGCTTAAATATCAACAGTTCCTGTTATCACAATTAAGGAATAAAATGTCTCAACCTGAACAACCAGATTTGAAGGAGTTGCAGGATATGATGCATAGTGCAGAGCAAGTGGGTAAACACACCTTACAATGTGGTTATGATGCCCTAGAGGCCTCAAGTAGAGCGGCTGCTACAAGATCAGTCATTCGTAGACATGCCTGGCTTAGGGAACAAAACTTGCCTGATCATGTGAAAGCTAAACTTCTAGATGCTCCTTTACAAAAGGATGTGCTGTTTGGTACTAATGCTGAGGAGGTATTACGGAAAATGGAAGAAAAAGCCAAATCTATGCAAACTGTCAAAGCTTTTTTACAGGTCCAACCACCACGTTTTAGCAGAAATTGGCCTTCAAAAAACTGGTCCTTTCCAGCCACTGACAAGCCCCAAAGAGGTAGATACAGACGCACAAGGGGCAGAGGGCAATCACAAGGATCATATAGAGGCCGACAGTGGCAAACTCCAGCACCAAGAGGTGGTGAAGACAGTGCACAACAATACAGGAAACAAACCCAATGACTCCCTCATTTCCATGCCAAGCAGGTCTCAGTTGGCAGCACCTTTGGGAGGAAAGCTATCATTATTTGCAAGAAATTGGCATATTGTCACAACAGACAAATGGATCCTGGACGTTATAAACAGAGGCGGAGGAGGGGGGGTATCCATATTCATCAAAGACACCCACACCTCAAGACTGGGGTGGCACATCGACATGCATCCAGACCATCCAGGTGCAGGCAACTCTAACCTGCTCTGCTGTCTGGCAGCACAGGCATGTTACAGGCCACCAAACTCACAACCTCTCCTTCCTACCCTGCCTGACTGATAAGGGATAAATGATAAATGTATCACCAATCATACTAGATACTACTGAACTCTAATATAGACTGGGAAGACTAAACACTAATTTCCAAGCCCAAAAAAATATAATAAAAGTTCCTGGAATTATTCAACTACTCACCATCCCACAACACTAGACACAAGAGGAGAAAACATAGACACATGACATCACACCATCATTGAACAGTATACCCACAACTCACAACACCAGACAGATACCCTCACTGGTGAGATCAGATCACCAACACCCCACCTGGAGGTCCTCACCACAGTAACTACCTTCCCAATTCAAATAAACTAAGAACTAGAAGGAACTTCTCACTAAGGCCCCTAAACCGGAAAAAAAGAGTACTCAAGCCCCTGAATCACCCCCCAAATGCTTCACCTGCAGCACTGAATGGACTGCACAACTGCAAAATGCCAAACAAAACAGGTACAAAAGGAGCAAACAATCCCAAATGCGCCAAAAACAAAGACACCTCTTGCAAACAAACTACAAAAAGGACCCTCTGGAACAAAGGTAGAAAAAAAAAGACACCCTAAAAAAAAAGTAAGAGCAAGCAAGATAGAGCAAAATCCTAGAAGAATTTTACAAAGAAAATAAAATCAGTAAAAAACTAAGATTGAGAGAAAATCATCCAAAGCAAATTTTGAGAGAAAAAAATATCAATAGAAAGGTTTCAAAACAAGTAAGGAACTTAGGAAATATGCTCTGAAACCAACAAGTATGATGATAACTAGAAGAAACACTCTCCCCTAAACATCCTAGAGACAAACTTCTCCTCCCCCAAGGACCCCAATGGCAGAAACGTAGTATTATAACTTCTCCAAAAGAAACCCAAACCAAGCCAAGCGCAGCCATCAAACACCCCACACTCCAACAACCAAGTGAGAACTCGCTGGGAAATACAAAAAATCAACTGTCCGATGAAATGAACTCACTGTGGGCTCCTGTTTACAATAACGGTCCCACTCTGGGGGCGCAAACCACAGCTGCCCAACTGTAGTCCCTACCTCTGATTGGCATACCTTCCACCTGCTGGATGTCTTAGTCCTGAACTCACAGTTAAGCCTTCTCCACGACCTCAATTTGCACCATATGGATTAGTCATACATGACTTATCTAATTACAGATGGAGCCTTCATGGATGGACCCTGTAAATAAAGACATAGGGAATTTGCTATTCTTGATCCATCCTAGTTTGGCTTTGTCCAAAGAAGCCCTTGACTAAAGCCATTGATGAGTTTTCAAACAGTCACCAAAGCCATTGATGAGGATACAATACTCATGATACAATACTGAAAACATCTCAGTAAGAAAAAACATAGGGTAAGAGTTAACCCATACATCACAAGCTGGCTGACAATGATCTCCCACCAATCTCATCAGTGATGGTGTTAAAATGTTGGCATGTCACAAGTCAGAAGTGTCAGAACTCAGTCAGGTGTCCACCTCAAAGCCTGCCCGCTGCGAAAAAAAGTTCACACAAACTTTAAAGCCCACACTGTTTGATATCCTCTCTTCCTAAGTCACAGAGCACATGGGGAGGGTTATCATATCCAAAGTAACACACAGAGAGCAATATGAGCTCATAGAAACACATGAAAAACAGATACTGGCCAGAACACCATAAAAGAAAAAAATGCTGATAAATAGGTAAGTATCAATCTTCGAAAAACCAACTTGTGCCTAGTCTGGAAAATATAGCAAAAACCAGCTAGTAGTAGCTAAGAAATGTCTGACCTGTACCCCCCTAGCTAAAGTGAAATAGGTTAGACTGGGGAGAGTAGCTAAAGTAGTTCAAGGATTCGGACACAGGCTAGATCAAAGTAGTTCAGGGATTCATCTACATCACCCGTCATCAGATCAGACCTATTCTCATCTAGATCAAGGAGCCAATGATCTATACTCACACTAATCATCTGTGGATAGAGGTCTCAAACATCTGTCTCCATTCGAAGTTCCCGACCAAACACTGCTCAGAGGCCACATGGGTCTGAACTCAAAGCGCCATAAGCAACTGATTTGGCAGGTCTCTCACCTGCTATGACTGAAGAACTCCAGCAACAATCTCAGAGACATGACCTATACTGCAAGGAGGTGACCTTGCCTCAACATAGCACCATATCAACAGAAAGACTCCCTATGCTGGCCTCATAAAGGATCGCTTAGTGAGTGCATAGGGGCACATGTTGAAACCCTAAAAATCACATATAGATTAATCTGACGGGCTAAGGGCATGTTACCAGTGACACTGCTCATAGAGGCATGGAAAAAAACTCGTATGATCTCAAGAGTGAAAAGGATGTGGCCAGTGTATAAAACAATCTACTCAGCAGAGGCTAAGAACGTAGATATACCTCCTCCCATGAACCTGCGTATAATGGCCTATGAGGCTACAAATTTCAATTCCACACTCTTCCAAAATGAGAGGCATGCCAAACCTGCCACACAATCAAAGGACAGAGGCACAACTACAAATTTCAAAGCTCATAAGCATGAGAGTTATACAAGAGGTACCTACTCATGAACAAGGTCAAGGTTTTTATTCAAGACTTTTCTGGTACCAAGGAAAGGAACCGACTGGAGACCCATTTTGGACTTATCCATCCTAAACACATTTTTACTGCACTAAAAATTCAAGATGCTCACATTACAGCAGCTTCTTCCCATGCTGGGCAAGGAGTTTTGGCTGGTAACATTGGACCTCAAGGAGGCATACCTGCATGTCCCAATCAGACAAAGCTGCAGAAGATACCTCAGATTTCTTGCAGGTTCAATCCACTATCAATTCTCTGCATTGCCCTTTGGCTTATCTACTGCCCAGAGTATTCACAAAGTGCCTGGCATCAGTGATTGCCTACTGCAGACTTCAAGGGATACAAATTTACCCTTATTTGGACGACTGCCTGATCCAAGCGGACAGCAAGCACATACTTCTGGAACATCTGGCTTATGTAACACGGTTACTGCATTCTCTGGGATACACAATCAACAAAGAGAAATCCAGGCTAACACCATCTCAGAAAATAACTTTCCTGGGTGCCAACTTGGACACAAACACCCAGATGGCCTATCTTACGCCAGAAAAACAGGGGCAACTAACTCAGTACTTCAAAATACTAGCAAAATGTACCAGGCTTACTGCAAGGAAAATCCTGCAGGCTCTGGGCTTCATGGCGTCTTGCATTCTTTTAATCCCATGTGCAAAGCTGCATATGAGGAAACTTCAATGGTACCTAAAAAACCTATGGTCTCAACACAGTCACACTTTGGAAACAATAATACCAATAATTGCATGTTTGCAAAAGGAATTTCTATGGTGGGCCCAAGCATGTCAAGCAAATACAGGCCTCCCATTCTGCAAGCCTCAAGCAAATCAAGTCATCACAACAGACGCCTCAGATTACGCCTGGGGGGGGGCACACATGATGGACAGGTGCATTCAGGGCAAATGGTCCCAAAAGGAAAAGCACCTTCACATCAATCAAAAAGAAATGCTTGCAGTAATAAATGCAATTACAGCTTTCAAGGACCTCCTGCATCCAGGACAATTACTGATAAGAACAGACAACACCACAGTAATGTGGTACATAAACAAACAAGGAGGAACACATTCATACCCCTTGTGCAGACTAGCCATGACTCTTTGGAACTTGGCTCTGGATTGGCAAATCGAACTTCAAGCACAGTACTTGCCAGGATTGGAAAACACGCTGGCAGACAATCTAAGCAGAAATGTGACAGATCCACACGAATGGAAGTTGCATCCTCAGGTGTTTACAGAAATAATCCAAGCGTGGGGGAGGCCAGACATAGATCTTTTTGCCTCCCACAGGAATCATCAATTGGAAAAGTTTTGTTCAAGGACCTTTCATCCAAAGGCCTGGAGAGAGGACGCCCTTTCATTCAGTTGGACAGCATGGACAGTTTACGCATTCCCACCTCTGCCTCTTCTGCCCAAGGTACTTTTGAAAGCAAGAGCAGACAGACCGAAGATGATACTGATTGCTCCAGATTGGCCAAGGCAACACTGGTACCCACTCCTGAGGAGCCTAACACATACTCCTCCCTGGTCCCTGCCTCTAATGCCTCTTCTGCTGACTCAGCACAGCTACAAAACTCTTCACATTCAGCTGAAAACACTCAATCTCGCTGCATGGAAAATTCCTTAACACCACAACAGACCCTACTCTCCAAGGAGGTGCAGGATGTCATTTTGGAGGCCAGAAGGCCATCTACTAAAAAAGCTTACTCCGCAAAATGGAAGCGGTTTTGCTCTTGGAATGAGAAAAAAGGCCAGGACCCTAGAAAACTGAACTTGTCTCAGGTATTACAGTATCTAGCTGAGCTGCTGAACAGTGGACTTTCATTTTCTTCCATAAAAATTCATGCCTCAGCCATTTCTGCAGGATTCAACACGGATCCTCCTTTATTTTCTCACCCACTCTTACGACAGTTCCTCAGAGGGGCTAAGAATATAAGACCACCAAGGAAACAACCAATACCAGCCTGGGATCTTAATTACATACTAGAAAAATGAACATTGCCTCCTTTTGAACCAGCTGCCTCAACAGATTTGCAATATTTGTCCTGGAAAACAGCCTTCCTTCTGGCTATCACTTCAGCTCGTAGGGTTTTGGAACTACAGGCCCTCATGGCGGTGCAGCCCTTTCTCATCTTCCATCAGGACAGGGTTTCCCTTCCTACCAACCTGTCATTTATGCCTAAAGTGGTATCCAGGGTAGCTTTAAATCAAGCCATACACCTACCTACCTTTTACCCCAATCCTCAAAACAAAGGGGAAAGGCTGCTACACTCTTTAGACATCCATAGGCAGCTATGTTATTATTTGGACAGAACAAAGTCCTTCAGGAAATCAGAACAACTCTTTGTGTCCTATGCTGTAGGGGCTCAAGGGAAGCCAGTTACCAAGCAGACTATTTCAAAGTGGATAGGCCACTGCATACGGTTTTGTTATTCCTATCATGGGAAATCTGTTCCTACAGGCATCAGATCACACTCCACCAGGGCCACAGCTACCTCTACAGCCTTCCTCAGAGGAGTTCCTACCAAAGATATTTTGGAGGCAGCCACTTGGAGTTCTGTACATACATTCACAAAACACTACCACCTGCCTTTATATTCCAAAACTAGAGCAGGCTTTGCCACTGCTGTGTTGCAGGGCATTCTGGCTCAACCCAGTTCCTCCTAGTACCTACCACCCTGTGCGTAGCTTTGGGACTCTACCCATCTGTGATTACTGCAGCTGTATGCACGATGAACATAGTACAGTTTTGTACCTACCATACATGTAGATGTTCGAGTGCTAATACAGCTGCAGTACAGGTTTCCCTCCCTCCTTCCCCACTTGGTAAAGGCATGGGGCCTAACCCCCTCTTCATACAACCTGACTGGGTTATCCTTCTATGGTTTATTTGCTTGCAACTACTGATTTTGGATTATATTGCATTGCATGTATTTACATATAAACATAATTTATGTATTGCCTTCCTTCTGGGGGCACCTGACATCTGGGGCAAGAAAGACTGAAGAACATGGCGTCGGCTGTGTCTTATATACTCCGGCCTCACTGACGTCAGGAGAGAAAGCGACAACAACCGACGCCGGACCTAGACTTTGGAATTCAGCCGACCGAGGACCCGCCTGACGGCAGAGAACCCATCTGTGATTACTGCAGCTGTATTAGCACTCGAACATCTACATTTATGGTAGGTACAAAACTGTACTTTTTCCAGCACGCATTGACAGCTTTCAGGCCCCTACTCTCCCCAGGGGCTCTCCTGATCAAAACAGAGACAACACCACTGTAATGTGGTATGTCAAAAAGCAGGGAGGGACTCGCTCCTTACCTCTATGCAGGCTAGCCTTGACCCTTTGGCACACAGCTTCTGCCATGCAACTCCACCTGTTAGCACAATTCCTGCCAGGTTCTCTAAACTCTCTGCAGACCACTTAAGCAGAAATCTTCTAGACCCACACGAGTGGCAGCTATACAAAAGAACCTTCACCCTAATAATTCAGAAATGGGGCACCCCAAAGGTCGACCTCTTCACCTTCCAGACCAACCATCAGCTCAGCAAGTTCTGCACCAGGGAGCATTACTGTATGGCTTGGAATGTGGATGCCCTGTCCTTCCCCTTGGTCAATCTATCAGTGTATGCCTTTCCTCCACTACCTCTCATCACCAGGGTACTGCTCAAAATAAGGGAGGAAAAACCAAGGACAATTCTTATTGCTCCAGACTGGCTTCGCCAGCACTGGTACCCCCTGCTTTGCAGCCTGTCACCACTGCCACCATGGCATCTCACTCAGATCCCAACCCTCCTGACCCAGAGGAAAGGAGAATTCATGTATCCCCAATTGCAGACCCTCATTTTGGCAGCCTGGCTTATTCCCTGACCACTGATCAATCTGCCAACCTCAGTAAACCGGTTCTAAATGTTATACTTGAGGGCAGACGTCCTAGCACTAGAAAGTCTTATGCTGACAAATGGAAAAGGTTCTGCACCTGGATTCAGGCCAAGGGAGCCGATACGGCACAGCCCTGCCTACCTATCATCCTGGATTACCTAGCTGACCTGCTGCACAGTGGTCTCTCCTTTTCCTCTATTAAAATTCATGCCTCTGCTATCTCTGCTCATTTCCACACTGAGCAGCCTCTTTTTCTCACGCCCTCTGATCAAACAATTCCTAAGAGGGTCTAGAAACTTGAGGCCACCCAGAAGAGCACCCACCCCAGCTTGAGACCTTAACTTTGTGTTGGAAAAGTTCACACTGCCACCCTTTGAACCAACATCTTCAGCAGGGCTAAAATTTCTCTCCTGGAAGACGGCTTTTCTTCTGGCCATCACTTCATCCAGAAGAGTCTCCGAGCTACAAGCACTCATGGCTGTGGAGCCCTTCATCATCTTCCATGCTGACAAGGTTTCCCTCAGGACTAACCCATCCCTCATGTCCAAAGTGGTGTCCAGTGTGGCTCTCAACCAATCCATTCATTTGCCCACCTTTTTTTCTAACCCACAAAACAAGGGGAAAGGAATCCTGCACTCTCCAGATGTGCACAGACAGCTCAGATTCTATCTAGACGGGACTAAACCTTTCAGAAAGTCTGATCAATTACTGGTTAGCTTTGCTGCAGGGGCAGAGGGCAAAGCCATTTCCAAACAAACAATTTCCAAATGGATAGCACACTGCATCCATTTCTGTTGCAAGGAACACGGAAAACCTCCCCTAAGGTGGTCAGGGCTCACTCCACCAGAGCAGCCTCCACCTCTGCAGCTTTCCTCAGAGGAGTCCCCACCAGGGGCATCCTGGAGGCTGCCACCTGGAGTTCTGTTCACACTTTTACTAAGCATTACCACCTGCCTATCTTCTCCAAATCCAGGGCAGGCTTTGCCACTGCAGTCTTACAGGGCAACCTAGCCAACCCCTAGTCTCCTTGACTGCCTCCACCCCTTTTCTCAGCTTTGGGAGTCAACCCAAATGTGATGAATTCAGCATTGAAACAGGAAGAACATAGTACAGTTGTGTACACTTTCCGTAAATGTAGATGTTCGAGTGTAATCACTGTTGCAGTCCTGGTTTCCCTCCTTCCACCCCCCCCCCACTTTTTCTCTCTCTCTCCTTACAAGGAACTTTTTGGTATTTACTTTCTACTGGTGGGGTTCTTCCACCATATCCTGGCTCCCACTTGTGGGGGGTTCCTGACAGGGCAAGAAAAACTGATGTAATGGCGTTGGCTGCCTTACTTTATACTACTGACGACCTGACGTCAGTCCTGAAGTGACAGCAACCGGTGCAGAAATACTAAGCCTCTGGTATTCGAGCAGGCCGAGGACTACCCTGGCAGGGATAACCCAAATGTGATGACTGCAACAGTGAATACATTTGAGCATCAACATTTATGGTAAGTGTACACAACTGTACTTTATCAAGATGACCTCTTATCTCTGACCTGTTTTCTGTTTGTGTATTTTGGAGACGCAGCAGATTGTAACTAAATGATAGCTTGATTATTTTCACTTGCACCCATGCATTAGCCTGATTGTTTTCAGTTGCCGCATGATTTGCCTTATGTTTGCCAAGTGATTGACTTTGTGGTTGGGTTTCCTCATCTGTGTTGGGGGGGGCAGCTCCTCACTTGAAAGTGCTGTGTGCATCTACTACCATTTCACTGTTGGGAAAAATATTTTTTCAGCTTACCTGTATTGGCCATACCTTCTGTTGTCTTAGTTAAGATGTTCTGCTTCTTTTTTTCTTAAATATTTTTATTGAATTTTCCAAATGAATACATTTTCCATAACTTTGTAGTATATAACACACTTTACGCAGGTTAACTACAATATAAAATCAACAACTAAACTATTTACAAGGGTGTCTAAATTTACTAAGTTAGTATACATTTTTCCATTCAAAGTTCATTTTATGTAGTGTTACAGTTCTCTCTCTCTCGCCAGTGTTTCGATCACTTCCTGCCATGAGTTGTGATCGGATGTGTTGATTCTGTTCTCATTCTAATGGTTTTCATTTCCATTCATGATGCATTCAGTACGATGTTTTTGTATTCTTCAAATGTGGGTGAAGTCTCATTTTTACAATTTATAGTAATGGTTTTACATGCTGTAGCTAGTAGTGTCCATAGGAGTGAGAACTTTGTTCTAGTAACACATTGGGGTGTGGGTGCATTAAAATCAAAGCTTTAGACAATTGAAAGTTATCATTAAAAACTATTTGCAAGAAATAATTAACTTTATTCCAAAATGGTTTAAACAAATGACAATCATAACACATATGCAGCCAGTCTGCTCTAAAGTTCTTTTGCATTTCCAGCATCCTATAATCTGATATTGTTAATCCTCGTTCATTCCTTACGTGTGGATATTGGTTCCAACCTCAGAACCGAGCCGGCCATCTTCCAAGCTTGCGTAAGCTACAAACTCTCGAGCTAAAACTCTTACTCAAAATTCCCCTCTCCCTGTTACCTCAGATTTCATTTGCCGCATCGCCATTCGGTCATGTCAAGCTACTTCTCTTGAGCCAAGTACAATATTTCATTGTCATACTAGTCTAAAACAACGTTTTACTCAGAAAAGTTACTAAATTGTTTTCTCTTACCTTATCACATTTAGCGACTATCCCTTCTTGAATTTTTTTCAGTCCCCTTCATCCTATTTACCGTGAGGTATTTTCTTCTTTACCATCATTGGCAAACCCCTTTTCCTCACCTTCAGGTATTTCTTGTACCATTGCTGGTATTCTTTCTTATTTCCTTCTTTCCTGTCATGGCAGATAAAAAAGGTAGTCCAGGATTTAAGAGATGTTCAGATTGTGGCCATAAATTACCTACTTCAGATGCACATTCTCTGTGTCTCTATTGCTTGGGTGTGCCTCATTTATCAGTTGACCCGCCCTCTGGAATTTGTGAGAACTTTCTAACAGGACGTTGATTGAGAGGAAAAATAAATTGTTATTGAAGGGGCTACTTAAATCTCCTTTTTCAGAGGCTATTTCTGGGTCGGAGGCTTCAACCACTCCAAGATCCCATAAGAAAAAGACTGATGAACATACAAAGGCCAAGTCTCTTCCTTCGTCCCCAGCTGCGGACTCCCACCAACCAAGACCCAAGAAGGCTAAGCTTTCTACTTCGGATCTGACTTTTTCGGCTCCAGGGCTTTCTGTGCCTAGACCTTCGGCACCGAGGCCATCTGTGCCATCTGTGATTTCGGCACCGACTAGCGTGCCCTTTACCGTATCAGTACCGTGGGGCTCCTCGGTTCAGACTTCTCCACTGGCACCGACTATCCAGTCGATGCAGACTGTTACCAAATCAGCACCGACACCTTTCCTGGAACCAACAACTCAGTTATTGACACAGATTTATTCAGTCCCAGCCTCAGGGCAGACAACCACTTAGGCACCGACCTTATTGTCGGTGCAGACCATGACTTCGGCACCGATGATTTCCTCGGTGCAGACACCTGTAGTTCAGTCTCGTACGGCCTCATTGTTTTCAGTGCAGACTGGTGAGGTGGGCACCGAGCTTGCCCCATCTTTGGATAGACCTGACTCTCCCTCAGCCGTGTCCGTGAAATCCACTAGAAGCCTCTCTGAACACGACGTGTTGCGTCTTGTGGATCAAGTGCTTTTGGCTAGAGGTATCCCACCCCCCAGGACCTATCCTTTCTTGGGAGGTGATCACCCTTTGCCAAAGACCCCTACTCATTCTCCTCCTTCATTGCCTTTGAAGTCCTTGATGTAGCACAGTCTTCCCCCTCTACGGTTCCCTCACTAAGGAACCACAGTTGCCTTTGTGGCAGGAGAGTTTTGCTATGACCCAGGATGTCATCTGTGGCCTACGTAATTTGGTGTTTCACAGCCATCCAGGGACCCTGAGTCGGCAGGCTGAGCCACTTAAGGGAGAGGTATCTACTGTCCTGGACAGTCACCCGTCTTCAGGTGGACCGGCCTTCCAACTAATGGAGAAGGCTTTGGTGTATGCTGGCAATACTGAACTGTCAATTTCCCCACCCTCCTCTGGACCGCAATGTACACAATTCACTCCTAGCGGACACCAGGCACAAGTGCCTCAGGATGTACTCCCACAGGAAACCCCTTTTGCGTTATCTTCCCCAGCTTCTCCCTCTGAGGAAGTTCACCGAAACAGCTTGTGCATGCAAGAGGAAGCACATGGACTCCACAGAGGAGTCCCTTACTGAAGACACAGACTTTGATGATGGGGAAGGGTCCCCTCGGTCACCCTCTGAGGTATCCTTTGGTGATATCCCAAAATCCTTAAACAGAGAGGTGACTGGCAGCCCTCTATCCTGACCTCTGAAGAGTCTGTGTTCCTGCAGGCCTTTCGCGCCCAGCCCCCTACCTCCTGGGTTACTACACCTGCCGAAGAACTGGTCCGGCTCATTGTGCAGCATGCGTGGAAGGCTCCTGACACCTTTGAGGCCATTCTCCGGAGGCCAGATAAAATTTTGTCCCCTCCTGCTACTGACCCCCATTGGTCCAAAGGTATTCCTGTAGATACTCTGATGGTGGCGACCGCAACTAAGAAGGACCTGGCGGAAGAAGAAAGCCAGACTGTCCATCCTCCCAACAGAGAGTCCCGGGCTCTGGACAGAATAGGGAAGTGTACTTTTGCATCAGCGACCTTTGCAATCAGGTCACTGAATTATATGGCACACTTTACCAGGCTTCAAAGGGATTTAATTTCTGAGCTCTCTGAAACTTTGGCTGGTGCCGTGTCTGATGAGGTCCGTGACAAAGTGGCCTCTCAGCTGGCCACCATTGAATCAATATCAAACTCTTCCATGCGCCTGATATCTCATGCATCAGAAGGACCAGCTAGAGTGGCGAGATCAGGCGTTGTTTTGAGACGACACGCCTGGATGCGCTTATGTAATTTTGCGGAACCCTTCAAGGCTTCCTTTCCTCAACGCTCCCATCGAAGCCTCTTCACTGTTTGGACCCAAGGTTAAAAGCACAATGGCCAGATGTGAAGAGGACAGTAAGACCCTTTCTGCCCTGTTTCCCCTCAACGTGCTTTCTCCAGAAACCAGAAGAGTGGGAAGATATGGTACAAAAAGTCTCAGGGTCCTTTCCATGACACACAGGTCGAGTTCTCCCCTACAGGCAGAGGGGGAAACTCACAGGGAAGATGCCCTTTTCGGGGCAGAGGGGGTCCGCATAACCAGGGTCCCAGGGACTCTCTTCCTGGCCAGTCCTTCCAGCACTCCTGAAGAGCGTCCCAACTCCTTTCCTCTGCAGGTGGTTGGGGGTCGTTTCTCCTTGTACCCTTCTGCCTGGCTAATCATCACCACCGACTCTTGGATACAAAGAATTATAACCAGAGGTTACCATATTCCCTTCGATCTTTGTCCTGCCCCCCCAACAAACTTACCCGACGTTCCACCCAATCAAAAGGAAGAAGCAGCATTAGAGATAGCAAAGCTGCTAAGAAAAAAGTCATCCAAATAGTCCCTCCAGACCAGATAGGATCCGGATTCTACTCAAGACTATTTTTGGTGCCAAAGAAAACCGGGGACTGGAGACCAACTTTGGATCTCAGTGTATTGAACACGTTTCTAAGAGTACAAAAATTCCGGATGGTCACAATGCAGTCTATCCTTCCGCTTTTGGAAAAAGACAATTGGATGTGCTCGATAGATCTTCAAGATGCGTACTACCACATAAAAGTGGAGAGGCCATCAAGAAGATTTCTGCACTTCCGTGCGGGAGCCAGTCACTACCAGTTCAGAGTACTGCCCTTCGGACTCTCTACAGCCCCCAGAGTGTTCACAAAGTGCATGGCAGTCGTCACAGCTCACTTGCGACTACAAGGATTCCAGGTGTTTACATACCAAGACGACTGGCTCATCTCCGCCCCCACCAGACATAGGTTCATAGGTTCATACTAGGCTATCTGCCCTAGGGCATTTATAAGCCTAGCCAGAGTGTGTGTGGCTTTCACCACCCCTTGGAATGAGAATACTATGCCCATTTAGGGTTTAGTTTACTGTGCCTCTGTCTAGTAGTGACACAGAGATGACCCCCGGGGTAAACCTACGATCTCCCATCCACTCGTCAAGATTTCTCTTGAAGAGAGTCAATGAGGGGCTCTGCCTAACATGGACTGGGATTCTGTTCCAGAGTGTAGGGAGCCTCTGGGTTATGAATCTGTCCCTCCAGCACGTCCTATTTATTTCTGTGTTGAGGTTCAAATCTCTTGCTCTCGTGGCTCTGGTGGATTTGGATTTTCTGAGGTGGAGCATGTCCATTAATTCCGGATTGGACATGGCCTTGTACGTCAGGCATAGATCGCCTCTGAGTAGGCGGTATGCGACTGAATAGAGCTGGAGTTTCTTCAGCTGGGCAGCATATGACATATATTTGAGACCCTTGATCCTCTTGGTGAGGTACTTTTGGGGTCTTTCTAACTGCTGCAGGTGTCGGGTAAGGTACATCCCAAATGGGGCATTGTACTCAATTATGGGCCTGATAAGGGAAGAGTATAGGGGCACAATGACCTCTCTTGATCTAGATGTGAATCCTTTCATGATAAGGTGGGTAATGTAGAAGGTCTTCCTAACCACCTTGGCAATGTGAGTGCCAAATGAGAAGTTACTGTCAGCTTGGGTTCCTAGGTCCCTGATTACTTCTTCCGTACTTAATAGATTACCACCTATGTGGTAATTTGTGGGTACTTTGCGTTTCCCAAAGGGTATGACTATACATTTTTTTGGCATTCAGTTTAAGGCCATGGCTCTGGCACCAGTTATCCGTTTCTATGAGGCCTTTCTTGAAGGATGCTTGTGTCCGCTGGAGTATCAGTTATGGCACCCAGTTTGCAGTCATCTGCGAACTTTGTCAGCCACAATCCTCCTATGTTTGCTTGCACCTCGGAAAAATAAATGCCGAACAAGAGGGGTCCCAGGACCAAGCCCTGTGGGACACTGCTTGTGACTGGCTTAGAGTCTGACATGGCTCCAGCAATTCTGACCTTGTGGGTTCTGTCCTTGAGCCAGTTTGCAACCCATCTTATGACATATGGGTTTACATTTAAGCTGGTGAGCTTGTCTATGATGCCCGAGTGGGGTATTGTGTCGAAGGCTTTTGCAAGATCAAGGTAGGCTTTGGGAACTGCCTTACCCTCATCAATGGCCTTAGTGACTGTTTCAAAAAAGTCGACCAGGTTCAAATGCAGGATCTGCCCTTGACAAAGCCGAATTGGGTAGGATCCAGTGTCTGTAGGTCCCCAATGTCTTTGTTTATGAGTTCCATAATGATCCTCTCCATAGCTTTGCAGACCAATCTCGTCAAGCTTATGGGGCGGTAATTTCCAGGGTCCGTAGAAGCACCTCCTTTGTGGAGTGGGACCACTGTTGCTGTACGCCATTCTTTGGGTACGTATCCTGTAGTAAGACTAAGATTAAACAGCAGCCTTATGTGCGGGTTTAGTTCGTCTTGGAGTTCATGTAGCACGCAACCCGGGACACCGTCTGGTCCCATTGATGCTGCGTTTTTAGCTTTGGAGAGGGCGGCTCTCACTTGGGCATCTGAGATGTCAGGGAGGCTACACTCTGCTGGGATAGATATTTCTCCTTTTGGGGGGGGGGGATTTGCACTGAACCTGTCTGCCAGTATGTTGGCAATGTCTGTGGGTTCAGTGTATTTTTTGTCATTTTGGACTAACTCTGAGCATATTTGGGAGTTTCCACCCAGGTTTCTAACATAACATAACTAAAGAAGGCCTTGTGATTGTCTTTAGTGTCTTTTGCGATTTTTCTCTCAAAGTTGGCCTTGGATGATTTTATGAGTGATCGCAGTTTTTTGCTAGTACTGATCAGAGATGCCTTCCGTTTTGGGTATTTTGCTCTGTCAAGTAGTAGCTTTCTCCTCCTGTTGTAAAGCTTGTTAATGGCTGGGATCCACCAGACAGGACGCCTGACTTTGGGGGAATGGGTCTTGGTTTTATTTGGGATTGCATGACCCATGCATTCTTGAAGGTGTCCGTAGAAAGCGTTTATAAAGGATTCAGCGGTGTGGGCTGTGGTTTCCACTGGCCCATGGGCCTTGAAGGATACCACTTAAGTCTTAAGAAGTGTGAAGTCAGCTTTTGAGAAATTCTTCACTGTGGTCTTTTGTGCTGGGGGTGGGGGCGGGATGTGGATTTCCAGTGAGATTAATTTATGGTCTGATCTCACCAATGAGGGGTATACTTCCGGTGTGGAGCATTGTGTCCCCATGTTTGTGATGATCTGGTCTAGTATATTATCTCCTCTTGTGGGAGTGGTGACTAGTTCCATCACATTTGAGTTTATGAATTCTAGGAACCTTTGGGCTAGGGTGTTGGGGCTTGAGTAATGCTCCCAGTCTATGTTAGGTAGTTGAAGTCTCCCAATATGATGGTATTTGAAGAGACATTCATACTCTCCAGTGTCTTCAGGAAGGCTGAGTGGGGTTCCTGAGTTTGAGAAGGTGGTCTGTAGCATGCTACAAACTGTAGGACAGTTTTGCCTACGGTTAGTTGCACCTGGATGGTCTCCGATGCTTCGTGCGTTGCCACTAACCTGGAGGTGTGGGTATCTTTGATGAATATGGATACTCCCCCTCCTTTTGTGGTTCGGTCCAGGTTTTGAGGCCGAAAAGCATGATATGAGGTATAACCTGGTAGTGCTGGGGTGCTCTCAGGAGCCTTGAACCAGGTTTCAGTCACTGCACAGACATCGATGTTCTCCATACTGAGGAGGGCTTCGAGAGCATGCATCTTGAGGTTTAGACTTCTGGTGTTGAGCAGCATTACCCTTAGTTTTATTCCACTTGTGTTTTCTAGGGAGGTGGGTTTGTCTTTTGAGCCTTGCCTAAAAAAGGCACTATGGGGGTGGCAAGAGCCTTGGCCAATATCCGGAAGCCCAGGGGTGACAGGTGCAAGCTGTCCCTTGCAAAGCAGCGTGGCTTGTCAAGCATGTCATCCCAAGCAGATAGACATTGGATCCCCTTAGAATGACACCAGTAATCGAGGCAATTGTTAAAGCTGATCATTTTGTCTTTGTACTGTGGCATCATTCTTGGTGAGGGGTAAGATGCTGCTCAGGGTAAGGGTCATATAGGCCTGGGCTACATAATCAGAGAGCTCCTCTATGTCTCTTTTCATATAGTCCAGGGAGGTACGTCTCAGGTCATTCACACCGGCATGGACAAAGACTGAGTCATACTTGCTTTGGAGTGACCTGAGTGCTTGTGTTATGTGGCGGATTCTAGTGCCCGACAGGCAGCTTACTGTAACCTTTTCCTTGTTCAGTCTGGTGAGCGGGACGTCAGTGTGTCTGACTATGGAGTCACCTATTACAAGTGTATCAGGCGTGTTGTTTGCCCTTAAGGGCTGTGACTGTTTGGAACACTGACTTTGTGAACTATGTATTGCATGTGCTATGTTTTGAGGTAGTGGTTGCTTGGATGTCTGCTTTGGAGGCCTCTGTTGTTTTGGTAGATTTTTAATTAGAGCCTCTGAGTATGTTTTTGTGTGTTTGTGTTTGGTTTGTAGTTGTGATAGGTCCATGTGAGATTGGGTTTGTGGTGTGTGTGGTTACCTTCTCCTCCTGACTGTTTTTGCCAGTACTGAGTCGAGGGAGCTCAGCCTCCAGTTTGGCTATATAGTTGCATCTCTCACATATATTTGTATTTGTTGGGAGGAGGAGAGGGTTGTCTCAGTACATGAGGCAGTTGTAACATTGCCTCAAATTTCCCAGATTCACCAGCTGAACTGGAGAGGACGCCAGTAATTGACCCTTCGACATGCTAGAATAGTGTAAGGGATTGCTGTGTAACTGAGTCAGAAAGGACCTATAAGGAAATGGGTACTCAAGGGGATTGTAGGTGGATGTAGTGCTTTCTTTTTGTTTGAGTGCTTTACCTGTGTAAAAATGCTTTAGGAGCAAGTGCTGGGCTTTTCAGATAGAGAATAGACTGTTTAGATTGAAAGTAGAGCAGTTCTAAGGGAAAAACTGAAGAGCAGACTTAGCGGAGCCAGAAATAGTTTAAACTTGATTAACTTGGCTGCCGATGCTGCGCTATGCTAGCTACAAGAAAAGTGCTAAAGCGGGCTTTATAGCAGGGGGTTAGAAAGAGCTAGGAAATGGCCCAAAACGGCCAATAAACTATAAGTTGCTAGGCTGGAACCACTCCTTTAGGGACAAATAGGCTGCTCAGTGCTCCCCACTCCCACTGGTGAACAAAGAAGCTTCCTCCTATCCAAATAAGGACAACACAGGAACTATGACACAGCCCAGAGATCAGCAAAATCTGAAGACTGGACTATTCTAGTTCAGTAAAGGCGGGAAAACAAGGATTTTTTTTGTTTTTTTCACAAACAGATAAAAAATAGAAACAGTAACAAACAGTAAATGGTTTAAATCAGCTAGCGCACTTGAGTGTGTAGCCTACCAGTTAATTTAAGCAAAAAACAAACTTTTAAAGTGCAAAACAGTTTAGAAACAAACAGAAATACAGTGAATCAACTTGCAGAGCTAGTTTAGTAATAAAAATTCGCTTTTTAGGCAAAATACAGCAGTCGAAAATAGAAAGCCAGAAAAAATACTTATAAACCAATGGAAAGTCACTGTTCCACTCTCTGCTGCTTGTAGAACTCTGCAGGTCACCACGAGGAGCTGTGCTGAGTCGTATACAAGCGCAAAAGCGCGCTAAAGCGGGCTTTATAGCAGGGGGTTAGAAAGAGCTAGGAAATGGCCCAAAACGGCCAATAAACTACAAGTTGCTGGGCTGGAACCACTCCTTTAGGGACAAATAGGCTGCTCAGTGCTCCCCACTCCCACTGGTGAACAAAGAAGCTTCCTCCTATCCAAATAAGGATATGGACAACACAGGAACTATGACACAGCCCAGAGATCAGCAAAATCTGAAGACTGGACTATTCTAGTTCAGTAAAGGCGGGAAAACAAGGTTGTTTTTTTTTTTTGTTGTTTTCACAAACGGATAAAAAGTAGATACAGTAACAAACAGTAAATGCTTTAAATCGGCTAGTGCACTTGATTGGAAGAAGCCCTGGCATACTCTCTCCTCACTGCAGAAAGTCTAGGCATAACCATAAACTGGCAAAAATCCATTCTTGCCCCATCTCAGTCCACAGAATTCATAGGGGTCATCTTGGATACAAAGAATTGCAGAGCATCCATTTCAGAGCACAGAATTCTAAGGATAAAGCAACAACTGATCCCAATCCTTTCAAGGGAAAAATCCACAGCTCACTCTGTCCTACAGCTGTTGGGTTCCATGGCAGCCTCCATCACCATTGTCCCCCTGGCCAGGTTTCACATGAGGCTTCTACAATGGCTACTGCTCACCCAATGGTATCCTTTTCAGTTTCCTCTTTCAGCCAAGATTCGAGTAACTCACAGGTGGAAACAGGATTTAAATTGGTGGATGACCCACAACCCGTCACAGTGGTCTCGCCCCTTCTCCCCCCCAGCAGCCCAAGGCTACAGTGACCACGGACGCCTCCCTGATGGGGTGGGGGGGCTATGTCAGGGACAGACAGTCCAAGGTACTTGGTCCAAATTGGAGGCCCAACTGCATATAAATGTTCTAGAGCTGAGGGCAGTGCTTCTGGCGTTACAAGCATTCCATCCCCTGCTGCCGTCTGGGACTATTGCGATACAATCAGACAACATGGCGGTGTGGTACATCAACAGACAGGGCAGAACCAAATCTTACCCACTTTGTCGAGAGGCCATGAGGATATGGCAATGGGCAATGGCTACCAACCGTTTTTTTCTAGCAACGCACATTCCCGGGAGTTCCATCGTGATAGCAGACAGACTCAGCAGGGCATTCTACAACCTCACGAGTGGTCCCTGAATCCCTTGATAGCGACGGAGATCTTCCACCGCTGGGGCCTTCCTTGCTGCGACCTCTTTGCATCCCCGATAACTACAAATGCAGCAACTACTTAGCCTTTACTCCCCCTCTGGGAAAGTCACCCAGGGATGCTCTAGTCCACAATTGGTCCTCGAGTCTTCTTTATGCATTTCCACCTCTCCCATCATTCCCCAGTTTCTGAAGAAGCCCACCAATTGAAGAGCAAGGTGCTCCTCCTAGCACCGTATCGGCCTCGTCAGATTTGGTTCCCCTTCCTTTGGCCTCACCTGCTAGATCAACCATGGATTCTCCATCCAACCCCGGAGTTGATCTCCCATCCGCATAATCTGATTCATCCCACCTTGGACAGCCTGAAGCTCACAACTTGGCTCCTCCAATTCTCTTGATTGCCAGGCAGAATGATGTTTCTTTGCCAGTATGGGACATTCTTATTGCATCTCATAAGTCTTCCACTAGAATTACTTATCTAAGCAAGTGGAAAAGATTTACCTGTTGGCTGAAAGAAAAGCAAGTAGATCTTTTTTCAGCACCAGTGTCGAGAGTACTAGAGTATCTAGCCGACCTATTTCAGTCGGGTCTGTCGGCCTCTACCATTAGAGTTCATTTGGCTGCAATATCTAATTTCCATGAGGGTGTCCAAGACTCCTCTCTTATGTCACAAAAATTATGCAAGACCTTCATAAAAGAAGTGAATCATCTGAAGCCCCCTTTTAGAGAACCTATTCAACCATGGGACCTGTCATTAGTTCTACAAGCTCTGACAATGCCACCTTTCGAACCAGCTTCAGACTCAAATACTTGCCATGGAAAACCTTGTTTTTGGTCGCCATTACTTCTGCCAGACGTATCTATGAGCTTCAAGCCTTATGCAGCAAGAGTCCATACTTGATTTTTCATAAAGATAGAGTGTCATTGAGAACTAATCCTTCCTTTCTGCTAAAAGTGGCCTCTGAAATGTCCAGTAACCAAACCATTGAATTGCCAGTTTTCTTTCCCAACTATTCAAACAAAGGAGAGTATTGCCTATATACCCTAGATATTCACAGGCAAATTTGCTTCTACTTGAACAGGATTAAGGCCTCTCGTAAATCAGACCAGTTATTTTTGGGCCTATACTGGACCTAGATTAAGATGTGCTGTTGCTAAGGTCACATTGGTTAGATGGTTGAAAGACTGTGCGACCTTCATTTATACACACCATAATATTCCATTGCCGACTACCATAAAGACTCATTCAACAAGGTCGGTGGCAACTTCTGCCTTCCATGCCAGAGCTTCTTTACATGACATCTGTGCAGCTGCAACTTGGGCTAGGCCTCATACCTTCATCAGTCATTACAAATTGGATTTGGCCTCCATGGGAAGAGCATCTTTTGGTTCTGTGGTGCTCAGGAATATCCTTCCATGAGAGCCTCCTAGGAATAGAGGTAGCTGGGGACTCTGTCCCACATGTAAGGATTGAACGAGGATTAACAGTATCAGATAAAGAAGTTATGTCTTACCATAACGTTCCGTCTGTATTGTTGATCCTCATTCAGTCATTACGACCCTCCCTCTCCCTCTTGTGGCTTCTAGTGGATCTCACCATCTGGTTCTTTTAGGTAATTTGACCAGAGGTAGCCTCTACCTTCTTTTGACTTGCAAACTCAATGTAAGGTAGCAGGGAGAGGGGAATTCTGGGTAAGAGTTTTAGCTCTTGAGTTTGTAGCTGACACGAACTTGGAAGATGGCCGGCTTGGTTCCGAGGTCAGAACCGATACCCACAAGTAATGACTGAATGAGGATCAACAATACAGATGGAAAGTTATGGTAAGTCATAACTTCTTTTATTGTTTAAACATTATTTCCATTTTATCTGGCGTTATATAGGACTTATGAATAAATTTCCATGTGAAAAGTTTCCATTGCGATGAAAGAGATGTTTGCTTTGCAGAGAGAAGTATTCGATGTTCTTCGTGTTTCACTGTTGCAGTCATTACATTTGGGTAATCTGCTGGTAGATTGCCCTCAGTCGGCCTGAATTCCAAAGTCTTGGGTCCTGCGTCGGTTGCCGTCTTCTGTTCCATGACGTCAGATCGTCAGGAGTATAAAACATGCAGCCGATGCCATTTTCTTCAGTCTTTCTTGCCGCGCGGTGCCCAAAGCAGAAGCATTTCGCAAGTGCCGGTCTGCAGACTACTGAAATATTCGAGTTTGAGTTTCAGAACCGAAGTCTTAACTAAAGCTAAGTACCCCGTTGGGGAAACTTTTTTCTTGCTTTTTACCGATGTCAGAAAAAGTTAATAATTGCATTACTTGTGGGAAGCAAATACTTCATAAGGATTTCCATTTATACTGTATTCCTTGCCTAGGCCCTGATCACAACATGCCTGGCTGTCGGTTTTGTGCTAGATTTAACCAGCGCACTATTAAGCGTCGGTATATTTTTGCATCTAAGTATTTTGGAAACAGATTTAACTACCCAGAAATTTCGTCGGATAGTAATCCGACTACCGGAGTACATAAAAAACGCAAAGAAAAGGACAGAGAAAGGCAATCGAGATCCAAAACCGACGACGAAGCTTCTCCCAAGCCAGTTGCCGGTTCGCACGGTACTCAGTGAAGCGCTTTCGCAGGCCCTGATACCCGCTACCTTCGAGTCGCAGGCCTCTACCGACACCCATGTGGTGTCTGGCATACCGCAAGATACTCAAGGTATTGGACCGATGGATGTATCTCCCTCAGATGGGTCCAGAGCCGCTGAGCAGGCACTGGCTTCTGAGGGTGTATTCAGACCTCAACATTTAAATATCAAACCGACGAAAGCTGCAAAACCAAAGGCAAAGACATCTTTTAAAACTAAAAAACCGACGCCTGAGCCACGTGCACAGGTATCTATGCCTAAAAAACAGATGATCAAAATGGCTGAAGACATTATTACCTTGATCAGGGCTACCCATCTCCCTCTAGATAAGAGGCCTAGGCAAGACACTGACTATGAATCTTCAGATCAGGTTTCTATTTCTTCTGATTCCTCTTCTGATCAGGAATTATCTTTACCTCTCTATGAGGATTCTGATGCTGAGGAGTCTATTCCATCTGCATCTCCTCCTGAGGATTATTCATTTGGAGAAACCTTGCATACTTTGAGGGAGCATTTTCACTGGGAGAGTCAAGATTTTTTAGAATCTAAAAAGAGGCACAGGAATTTTCTTTTACTACCTCAGCACAGGCCTCTAGCCATTCCACCTGTGTTAGACATTGTAGATGATGTGTTTTCGGAGTCTAGTCTGACCCCTGACTCCTTACCCCCAGCTCCTGTTAAGCCTGACAGATATTACAGGGTTCCCGATGCACACAAATTTCTTTTTAAAAACCCTGCTGCTGACCCAGAAACTATTTCACAGGGTCCAAAGGGAGTTAAGGCTTCCACTGCAAAAAACCCAACCCCCTCTGACAGAGATTCAAGGGCACTGGATAGATGGGGAAATAAGGTTTACACATCTGCAACTTTGGCTATAAGGGCCTTAAACTGTCAGTTTCATATGCTTAAGTATCAGCAACATGTCATGGGATTGCTTAAACAGAAAATGTTGTTAAATTCTGAATGTCAGAAAACAAGGAAATGCAGGATTTATTGAATGCAGCAGAACAAGTTGGAAAACATACTTTGCAATGTGGTTTTGATTCTTTGGATGCCTCCTGCAGGGCCGCCGTTACGGGTTCTGTAATTAGGAGGCATGCTTGGTTAAAGGAACAAAATCTGCCTGATCATGTTAAAGTTAAATTACTAGATGCACCTTTACAGCATGATATTTTGTTTGGTGTTAAGGCAGAAGAGGTGTTAAAGAAAATGGAGGACAAAGCTAAATCTATGATTTTTTACAGGTACAGCCACCCAGGTTTAGTAGACACTGGCCTACAAAAAATTGGTCCTTTCCTGTGTCAGACAGGCCTCAAAGGGGCAGATCCCAGGCGCAAGGTTCTTATAGGCCCAAGCAATGGGGTGCTTCTACCGCCAAAGCTGGAGAAGATGGATCACAAACATACAGAAAACAGTCCCAATGACTCCCCCCTGCCTGCACCAAGCAGTTATCTTCTGGCAGTACCATTAGGGGGAAAAGTAGCACTTTTTGCTCAAAATTGGCACATCATAACCCAGGACAAGTGGGTTCTAAACATAGTGTCACAAGGCTAAAAGTTCCATTTCCATACTCTGTCAAAGGCAAACGGCTGGCCAGATCTGCCAAAAAATCAATGGGCAGAGGCACAAAAACAAGTCTCATCCCTCATGGACATGGGGGCCATTCAACAAGTACCAGAGCAAGAGCAGGAACAAGGATTTTACTCAAGACTGTTCTTGTTACCCAGAAAGGACAAGGCCCGGAGGCCGATACTGGACCTATCTATTCTGAACACTTTCCTGGATATTCCAAAATTCAAAATGTTGACTTTGCAGTAGCTTCTGCCCATGCTGGGCAAGATTGCTTGGCTTGTGACTTTAGACCTAAAAGAGGCATATCTGCATGTTCCAATCAGACAATCATGCAGAAGATACCGAAGATTCAAGGCTGGTTCAATGCATTACCCATTCTCTGCACTGCCCTTTGGCTTATCTACTGTGCCCAGGGTCTTTACGCCAGTACTGGTATCCAATACTAAGGAACTTATCTCTATACCCAGCTTGGACCTTACCTCAAATACCTCGACTACTGTGTTCTGCAGACAAAAAGGAATACAAATATATCCTTACTTGGATGACTGTCTCATTCAAGCAGAGAACAAGGACATTTTTCTTCAACCTCTGGCGTTTGTGAAAAGACTTCTAACATGCCTAGGGTACACAGTTAACAAAAATAAATCAAAATTAGTACCCTCACAAGAGATAACATTCCTGGGTGCAAGCTTGACTACAACTGCCTTAGGTGGCTTATCTCACGCCAGACAAACAAAGGCAACTGATTACCTATTTTAAAATGTTGGCAACAAAGGCCCAGTTATCTGCAAGAAAAATTCTGCAGGCTTTGGGCTTCATGGCATCCCGCATCCTACTAATTCCATATGCAAGACTGCATATGAGGAAACTTCAATGGTACCTAAAAAGTGTTTGGACTCAACATTGCCACAGCCTGGAAACAGTCATTACTCGCATTCCCTGCCTGCAACAGGAGTTTCAGTGGTGGGCAAAGGCTTGTCACCAGAACAAGGGACATCCATTCACATTACCTCCAGCCAGGCAGACACTAACAATGGATGCAACAGACTATGCCTGGGGAGCCCACATAGCAGGAAGATGCATTCAGGGCACATGGTGCTCAAACCAAATGCATCTACATATCAATCAAAAAGAGATGTTAGCTGTTTAAAATGCCCTGACAGCCTTCAAGGACGTACTTCATCCGGGGCAACTACTGATAAAGACAGACAACACCACGGTCATGTGGTATATAAACAAGCAGGGGGGCACACATTCTTACCCCCTTTGCAGACTAGCCATGACCTTGTGGGACACAGCTTTGACTTACCAAGTACATCTGCAGGCACAATTCCTGCCAGGAAAGGAAAATACTCTGGCAGACAAACTAAACGGAAACCTCATGGATCTCCACGAGTGGAAGCTGGATCCACAAGTCTTCAGCATGATAACAAGGAAATGGGGGTGCCCGGGCATAGATATGTTTGCCTCCCCTCTCAATTACCAATTAAAAAGATTCTGCACAAGGACTTATCATAGACAAGCATGGAAAGTGGACGCCCTATCTTTCAGCTGGAAAAACCTATCAGTATATGCCTTTCCTCCACTGCCTCTCCTCCCTAAGGTGCTCCTAAAGGTCAGACTAGAGAAAGATGATACTGATTGCCCCAGACTGGCCACGCCAGTACTGGTATCCAATACTAAGGAACTTATCTCTATACCCAGCTTGGACCTTACCTCAGATACCTCGACTACTGTGACAGCAAAACAATCAGATCATGCACAGCCAACTCAGGACATTAAACTTGGCAGCATGGCAGATAATGTAGTCATACAAAAAACACCTCTCAGTAAAGCTGTGATGGATGTCATTCTGGAAGCCAAAATGGAAGAGATTCTGTGCCTGGAACTGATACAGCGGTACCAAATATTCCTCAGATTTTGCAATACTTAACTGAGATGCTGGTCAAAGGCCTATCTTTTTCATCAATTAAAATTCATGCCTCTGCCATTTGGGCTCATTACAATACAGAGCCACCACTTTTTTCTCACCCTTTATTAAGGCAGTACCTCAGAGGAGCCAAAAATTTCAGGCCCCCAAGGAGACTACCAATACCTGCATAGGATCTCAACTATGTCTTGGAAAAGCTCACCCTGCCTCCTTTTGAGCCAGCTGCTACTGCTGATATGAAGTTTTTATCTTGAAAAACAGCTCTGCTCTTAGCAATTACTTCTGCAAGACGAGTTTCAGAGCTACAGGCGCTCATGGCTGTGGAGCCTTTCATCATTTTTCATCCAGATAGGGTCTCACTGAGGACAAACCCAACATTTGCACCTAAAGTAGTGTCCAGTGTGGCTCTTAACCAAGCCATCCATCTGCCAACTTTTACCCAAATCCACAGAACAAGGGGGAGAGAATTCTGCATTCTTTGGATGTACACAGACAGCTTAGATTCTACTTGGACAGAACCAAAGCTTTCAGGAAGACAGAGAAATTACTAGTGGCATATGCTGCAGGATCACAAGGAAAGCCTATCTCAATGCAGACTATTTCTAAGTGGTTAGGCCACTGCATTCATTTCTGCTACTTACACCATGGCAAGCCAGTGCCTAAGGACATTAGGCCTCATTCCACCAGGGCTGCAGCCACCTCAACAGCCTTTCTCAGGGGAGTACCAACCAGAGACATTTTAGAGGTAGCTACTTGGAGTTCAGTGCACACCTTTACAAAGCATTATCATCTGCCACTCTACTCATCCAGGGCAGGCTTTGCCACTGCAGTTCTGCAGGGCCTCATAGCCGCTCTTACTGCTGTCTAGTTCCAGCCTCCCAACCATAGCTTTGGGACTCTACCCAAATGTAATGACTGCAGCAGTGAAACACAAAGAACATAGTACAGTTGTGTACACTTACCATAAATGTAAATGTTCGAGTATATTCACTGTTGCAGTCCAGGTTACCCACCCGCCTTCCCCCTTTTTTCTTTTGGATCTTATCTTTCCTTCTCTGATTTATACTACCTATGTGGTGTATTTGCTTATAGATGAAGGTAAAATTTATATTGGTGTATTTCTGAATATATATATAAAGTTTGGCTACCCTTTTTGGGGGCAGCTGACATCTGGGGCAAGAAAAACAGAAGAAAATGGCGTTGGCTGCTGCTTTTATACCCCTGACGACCTGACGTTAGGGAAGGGGCAACAGCAGCCGACACAGGACCCAAGACTTTGGATTTCAGGACAGCTGAAGGCAACCTGCCAGCAGGATTACCCAAATGTAATGACTGCAACAGTGAATACACTCAAACATCTACATTTATGGTAAGTGTACACAAGTGTACTGTCTAGGATATTGTTGCCCCTGGTGGGGTTGTGGATAAGTTGATCCAGGGCATTGGAGTTTATGAATTCCAGAAAGCGTTGAGCTAAGGAGTTGGTACACGAGTAGTTTTCCCAGTTAATGGTGGGGTAGTTGAAGTCGCCCATTATTAGGGTGTTTGGTTGAACCCTAATATTTTCCAGCACATCAAGAAAAGAGGAGTGGGAATCCTGGGGCATGGTGGGGGATCTGTAGCAAGCTACAATTTGGATTGCAGTTTTGCCCAGAGTTAGTTGCACTTGGATAACCTCGGATGCATTATGCTGAGCAACTAGCCTGGAGGTGTGGATATCCTTAATGAATATGGACACACCTCCGCCTTTAGTGTTTCGGTCCAGGTTACATGGCCGAAAAGTGTGGTATGAGTTATAGCCTGGTAGTGCAGGGGTGCTCTCTGGAGCCTTGAATCAGGTCTCAGTCACTGCACAGATATCGATGTTCTCCATTTTAAGGAGTGCCTGGAGTGAGTGCATTTTAAGATTTAGACTTCTAACATTGAGTAGCATTACCTTCAGTTTTTGCTTGCCTTTTCCTGTTAATGTGGTGATTTTGTCATTTGAACCTTGCCTAAAAAAGGCACTATAGGGGCAGCAAGAGCCTTAGCCAGTGTCCGGAATCCCAGGGGCGACAGTGGCAGGTTATCTGTGGCAAAGCATCATGGTCTGTCGACCATGTCATCCCAAGCAGACAGATACTGGATCCCCTTAGAATGACACCAGAAGCTTAGCCAATTGTTGAAGTCATTCATTTTGTCCTTGTACTGCGGTATCATTCTGGGCGATGGCAGAATGCTACTCAGGGCTAGGGTCATACCTGCCTGGGCTACAAGATCGGAGAGCTCTTCCATGTCTCTTTTCATGTAGTCCAGGGAGGTACGTCTCAGGTCATTCACACCAACATGGACAATGACAGATTCATATTTGTTGTGGAGTGACCTGAGTGCTTGGGTTATGTGGCTGATCCCGGCACCCGACAGGCAGCTGACAGTAACCTTCTCTTTGTTTAGCCTGGTGAGTGGTACATCAGTGTGCCCGACTATAGAGTCACCTATGACTAGTGTTTTGGGTATGTTGTTTTGCCTTATTGGCTGTGGTTGAGTGGCACACTGAATCTGTGGGCTTTGTGTCATTTGGGTTGTTTTGGGGGATGGAGGTTGCTAGCGTTTCTGCTTTGGAGGTATCTGTTGCTTAGATTATTATTGAGAGCCTCCGTGAATGTTTTTGTGTTACTATGTGTGGATTTTTGTGGTGTAGATTTAGTGAGACTATGTGATGAGTGTGGTGTGGTGCAAATGTTTACCTTCTCCTCATGAATGTCAAGTTCAGTCTTGGTTGAAGAGAGCTTTACCTCCAGTTTGGCTAGATAAGTGCATCTCTCACAGGTTGTAGTGTTGGGTGGTAGGAGGAGAGGGTTGTCTGTGTACATGAGGCAATTTCTACATTGCCTCAAGATGCCCAGATTCATCAGATAGACAGGAGAGAACACTGGGAGCTGACCCTTTGACATGCCTGAATAAAAAAACTATTTTCCTCTAGATAAGTGAGGAAAGTGAGTACAAGAGCTGTTTTTCTCTAAGCAAGTGAGAAAAGTAAGTACAAAAACTGTTTTCCTTTAGGTAATGAGGATGGTTGACTGCTATAGCATTTAGTAGCTTATTTAGTGCTTACAAGTGCTGAACAAGTGCTGAGCACGAATAAGCAAATTTAAGTGCTAAAACTAAGAATCTGTATCTGCATTAGACGAGTTACAGGACAGAAACAAGTGCAAATGCAGGCTTTCAAATCAGAAAGTTGAGAGATGGAAGAAATTGCCCAAACGGCCAATAACTACAATTTCTGGGCCAGAACCACTCCTTATGTGGTAGACAGGTTACATAGTGCTTACCACTCCCACTGATAAGCTAGAAGGCTTCCTGCCAACACAGAAAGGCTTGGGGGGTGGGGCTCAGAAACTTACATACAGTCCTGGATACAGCAAATCTGTATCTGGAACATTAGTTACAGGAAAGGTAGGAAACAGGCTTACAGTTTTTATTTTTTGTTTTTTACAGAAAAGTAGCTAAAACATGCAGTGCAAGCTAGCACACTTGAGTATGTAGCAATATTAGACCAAACACAGTTTAAAAAATGCAATTAAATTAAAAAGGACTAAAAGCAAGTGCAGAAAGAGTCTATTAGGTAGAATGTGGTAAAGAGAAGGGACTGGGGGAGTGTCCCACATCAAATCTACAGTGGAGCGGGCAACTGCAAAAGCCACCAAATTTAAACTACAAGCCAGAAATAGGGAGGGTGGGTGAGACAAAACAGTTACAACAGAGATCTAAGCAACAATTAACAGTACAAACTCTAAAACCAAAAAAATATATACTCAGCTCTGTATATTTGCAGATAGATTGGAAGGCAGTCTCTCAGAACACAGGTTCCAGCAATGAAATGCAGGCTGTTACTAACAGGTCTAATTTTATGCAAGTGACCTTGAGTTAGATAGAACACAAGCTGTAAAAAACAGTTATACCAACTGAAGACACTGCAGAATATAGGGAGGGTGGGGAAAACAGTTTCAAAAGAGATCTAATCAACAATTAGAATAAACTCTAAAACCAAAAAAATATACTGAGCTCTGTATATTTGCAGATAGATTGGAAGGCAGTCTCTCAGAACACAGGTTCCAGCAATGAAATGCAGCTGTTACTAATAGGTCTAATTTTATGCAAGTGATCCTTGAGTTAGATAACACACAAGCTGTAAAAAACAGTTATACCAACTGAAGACATGGCAGAAAATAGGGGGAGGTGGGGAAAACAGTTTCAACAGACATCTAAACAACGATTAACAGTCCAAACTCTAAAACCAAAAAATATACTCAGCTCTGTGTATTTGCAGATAGATTGGAAAACAGTCTCTCAGAACAGGGAGACATCAATTTCAACAAAGATCTAAGCAACAATTAACAGTACAAACTCTAAAACCAATAAAATATACCCAGCTCTGTATATTTGCAGATAGATTGGAAGGCAGTCTCTCAGAACACAGATTCCAGCAGTGAACAATTGGAGTTTGTCTTATGGGTATACAGCAAGTCCATCAAGGCTGGGACTGAAATGGCCTTTTATAGGTTCATAGGTAGGTACTAGGCTATCTGCCTGAAGGCATTTATAAGCCTAGCCAGAATGTGTTGGCTTTCGACGCCCCCTTAGATTAAGTTCCCTGTGCCTCTGTCCAGCAGAGCCATTGAAATTATCCCTGGGGTAAACTTTGTTTCCCATCCACTCGTCAAGGTTTCTCTTGAAGAGGGTTAGAGAGGAACTCTGCCTAATGTAGATTGGAATCTTGTTCCAGAGAATGGGAAGTCTCTGGGACAGGAATCTATCCCTCCAGCACATCCTATTTATTGTTGTGGTGAGGTTTAGATCCCTGGAGTGTGTGGCGCGAGGGGATATGGTTTTCTTTAGGTGGAGCATGTCCATCAATTCTGAGTTGGACATGGCCTTGTATGTCAGGCAGAGATTACCTCTGAGTAGGCGGTATGCAACCGAGTACAGCCGGAGTTTTTTTCAGTCGAGTTGCATAGGGCAGCTGTTTGACACCAGTGATCCTCTTGGTGAGGTACTTCTGTGGTCTTTCCATTTGTTGCAGGTGTCTTGTAAGGTACATCCCAAATGGGGCATTGTACTCTATGATGGGTCTGATGAGTGATGCGTAGAGGGGCCCAATGACCTCTTTCGATCTGGACGCAAACCCGTTTGTGATTAGGTGGGCCACATAGAAGGATTTCCTAACCACTTTGGCAATGTGATTATCAAAGGACAAGTTTCTGTCTACTTGGGTCCCCAGATCCCTTATTACGTGTTCCGTATTTGGGGGCTACCCCTTATGTGGTAGTTTGTGGGCACTTTGTTTTTTTCCAAAGGGGATGACTATGCACTTTTTGGCATTTAGCTTGAGGCCTTGGTTTTGACACCAAGGTATCTGTCTCATTGAGACCCTTTTGGAGGATGTCTGTGTCAGCCGGAGAGTCTCTTATAGCCCCTAGTTTGCAGTCGTCTGCATACCTGGTCAGCCATAGTCCTCCTGTGCTTGCCTGTACCTCTTAGATGTATATGCTGAACAGCAGGGGTCCTAGGACTGAGCCCTGGGGAATGCCACTTTTAACCGGTTTAGAGTCAGACCTAGCTCCTGCAACTCTTACCATGTGGGTTCTGTCCATGAGCCAGTTGGCAACCCATCTCATGACGTAGGGGTTTATGTTCAGGCTGGTGAGCTTGTCTATAATACCTTAGTGGGAAATGGTGTCGAAGGCCTTTGCGAGGTCTAGGTAGGCTGTGTGGACCACCTTTCCCTCGTCTATAGCCTTGGTAACTGTCTCAAAGAAGTCTACCAGGTTTAGGAGGCATGATCTGCCCTTAACAAAGCCAAACTGGGTAGGATCCTGAGTTTGGAGGTTCCCAATGTCTCTGTTAATGAGATCCATGATGATGTGCTCCATAGCTTTGCAGACCAAGCTAGTCAGGCTTTTAGAGCGATAGTTCCTGGGGTCCATTGTGGCTCCACCTTTGTGGAGCGGGATAACCGTTGCTGTGCGCCACTCTGTGGGCACGTAGCCTGTGGAGAGGCTGAGTTTAAACAGTGTGTTTAGGTGAGGGGTTAGTTCATCTTTGAACTCATGTAGGACGCAGCTTGGGACACCGTCCAGTCCCATTGATGCTGTGTTTTTGGCTTTGGAGAGGGCTGTTTTAACCTGAGTGTGTATGATTTCAAGGGCACTACATTCTTCTGGTATAGTTATGGGCCCTTTTGGGGGTGAGAGGGGGTTGAAGTTTGCACTGAACCTGTCTGCCAGGATGTTGGCTATATTGGTCGGTTCAGTGTATTTTGTGCTATTCTGCACTAACTCCCAGCAGATCTGAGAATTGCCACTTAGATTCTTGACATAGCTAAAGAATGCCTTGTGGTTATCTTTGGAGTCCATGGCAGTTTTTCTTTCGAAGCTAGCCTTGGATGATTTTATGAGGGAACGTAGTTTCTTGCCGATACTGATCAGGGATGTCTTCCCTTCTTGGGATTTTACTCTTTTCTGTACTAGTTTCTTCCTCCTTCTATTGTATAGCTTGTTTATGGCAGGGGTCCACCAGACTGGTTTCCTTTTCTTGGAGGAGCGAGTTTTGTTTTTGTTTGGGATAGCACGATCCATGCATTCTTGTAGGTGTCCATAGAGTGCATTAGTAAAGGATTTTGCAGCTTAGACAGTGTTATCCTTTTGCATGGGGGCTTTGAAGCTTCCCATCTCAGTCTTAAGTAACGTGAAGTTTGCTTTTGATGAGTTTTTCATGGTGGTTTCTTTGACCGGGGGTGTTGGCGGAATGTGGATATCCAGAGTGATTAGTTTATGTTCAGATCTAACCATCAAGGGGTTGACCTCCAGTGTGGAACACCAGTTGCCCATGTTGGTGATGACCAGGTCCAATATGTTGTCACCTCTGGTGGGGGTGTTGACCAGTTGATCCAGGGCATTTGAGCTTATAAATTCAAGGAAGTTTTGGGCAAGAGAGTTTGTACTTGAGTAGTTCTCCCAGTTAATGTTGGGGTAATTAAAATCACCCAATATCAGGGTGTTTGGTAGGACCTTTATGTTTCCAGGAATGCGGAGTGGGGGTCCTGGGACATGGTGTGTGATCTGCAGCAAGCTATAATTTGAATAGCAGATTTTCCCGTTGTTAGTTGCATGTGGATGATCTCTGAAGCATCGTGCTGTGCCACTAACCTGGAGGTGTGGGTATCTTTGATGAATATGGATACTCCCCCACCTTTTGTATTTCAGTCCGGGTTTTGTGGCCGAAATGTATGGTATGAGTTGTAGCCTGATAGTGCTGGGGTGCTCTCTGGAGCCTTAAGCCAGGTTTCTGTTACTGCACATATGTCGATTTCCTCCATACTGAGGAGTGCCTCAGTTTTTTGTTACTTGTGCTATTTACAGTGGTGAGTTTGTCTTTTGAGCCTTGCCCAAAAAAGGCACTATGGATGTGGCAAGTGCCTTGGCCAGTATTCAAAAGCCTAAGGGTGACAGGTGTACGCTGTCTCTAGCAAAGCAGGGTGGTTTGGCGAGCATGTCATCCCAGGCTGACAGACACTGGATCCCCTTTGAATTGATAATTTTTTCTCTATACCATGGTATCATTCTTGGTGAGGGCAGGATGCTACTCAGTGTCAGGATCATACCGGCCTGGGCTACGTGATCAGAGATCTCCTCCATGTCTCTTTTCATATAGTCCAGGGAGGTATGGCTCCGGTCATTCACACCAACATGGACAATGATAGAGTCATATTTGTACTTGTTCTGGAGTGATCTGAGTGCTTGTGTTATGTGGCAGATCCTGGCACCCAACAGGCAGATTACAGTAACCTTCTCCTTGTTCAGGCTAGTGAGTGGGACGTCAGTGTGCCTGACTATAGAGTCACCTATTACTGGTGTGGTGGGTATGTTATTTTGCCTTAAGGGCTGTGATTGCGTGGCACACTGGTTTTGTGAAGTATGTGTTTCATGGTTTGTGTTGGAGGGTGAAGGTTGCTTGCATGTCTGCATTGGAGGTCTCTGTTGCTTTTGCAGATGTTTATTTAGAGCCTCTGAGTATGTTTTTGTGTATTTGTGTGTTTTTTTTTTTACCTGTGCTGGTTTCATAGGTCTATGTGAGACTGGTGGTGTGATGCAAGTAATTGCTTTCTCCTCTTGACTGCCTGGTCCAGTCTTAGGTTGAGAGAGCTTAGCCTCCAGTTTGGCTGTATAATTGCATCTCTCGCATGTATTAGTGTTTGGTGGAAGGAGGAGAGTGTGTCTGTGTATATGAGGCAATTGTAACATTGCTTCAAAATACCAAGATTCACCAGTTGGCCGGAGAGCACACCTGAAACTGCCCTTTGGACATGCCTGGATAGGTACAATGAACTGTTTTACTGATAGGCTGGTAAGGTCGAATAGAGTGCCTTGTCCTTCTCTACAGTATAGGTCGTCTAGTGCTAAGGTTTATTAGTGCTTGCTATGAGTTTAGACCTTGTGCCAGGATGAGAAGTGAATGGTTTGAGTGCTTAAGTTGAAAGTTTGTCTAGTTCCAAGGGAAAAATTGAAGAGTAGACTTTGTGGAGCCGGGAATAGTTATACCCTAGCTGCCCTGCGCTCAAAACTGTGCCAATGCAGGTTTTATAGCAGTGAAATGAGAGAGATAGAAATTAGCCGAAAATGGCCAATAAACTACTAATTTCTGGGCTGAAGCCACTCCTCCAGGGACAGATAGGTTGCTCAAAGCTCCCTCTCTCACAGTGAACAGAGAAACTTTCTTCTGTCCAAGTAAGGTATGGGCAAAAACAGAAACTTGTAACACAGCCCTGAATTCAGCACTGACCTGAGAACTGGGCTATACTAGCTTAGAAAGGCGGGAAAACAAGTTTTTTTTTTTTTTTTTGTTAATTTTTGTTTATTAGTTTAAGGGTATGCACATTTATGCAACCGGCTTATTGTACTTTTTTTTATTTTTTCCCCTAACAACTTAGTTTCTTTTTCATTTGAATTGTACAGGTTATAGGTCACATTAAAGGTGGGAAATGATTTATTGTGGTCTCATTTTTTTATATCACAAAACCCTGGCTTTTTAACAGGGGTGTGTAAATTTTTTATATCCACTGTATATGATGCACACCTTGGCAGGAAATCAGAACAAACAGATGCGTAACAAATGGAGAAAAATTCCAGTTAATACCTTTCACGCAGTGAAACTGTCCAAAAAAGCTTTACAAACAGTGCGACAGCAGACAATAAAAAGTGCTATAAATGACTAGAATAAACAATAACTAGTAAAAATAAGCAAACAAAAAAAAACAGGATACTTATTGTTATATATCTCAGGTCAGAATTGTGGTCAATGCCCCTCCTCCGCTCTGCTCAGTGTGTATAGACAGAAATCTTCTCAGAGGTAGGGCTTAAAATACCAGAAGGTACAGCCTGAAACAACTTTACAAAAGCTCAGAAGAACCATTGAGTGCTTACTCCACGCCCTAGACCAGCCAACCTTTACCAGCCAGTAACCAATCAACAACTGTTACTGTCACTAATTTGAACAAAGACTTCTGCTAAGCCAAGGTGGCCTGGAACATTTGCTCAGAACAAATAACCAGGCTCCAGAGACAGCAAACATGAACTGGGCTGTGCTACAACTACTAGCTACACTATTTTAGGCAGATAATACTGCGGAAATGTTTATCACAGCAGAAAAATAGCAGTGAGCCACTAAATGAAAGCTTTAAACAGATAAAGGAGTATGGAGACTCTAGAAAATGCTTTTAACTACAAACAAATCAGTTATATGATACACTCCTTGGCAGGAAATCAGAACAAACAAACATATGCTTAACAAATGGAGAACATTTCCAGGTAATACCTTCTGCACAGTGAAACTATCCAAAAAAGCTTTACAAACAGTGTAATAGCAGACAATAAAAGTGCTAGAATGGCTAGACTAAGCAATAACTAGTAAAAATAAGCAACAGATGTTTTCTGTATTTATGTGAGACTGTCCTGCAATGTTGTTTTAAAGTATTTCCTGTGATTCTGAACTCTGTTGTCACTGTATTGGGTTATTGAGTATTGTCTTCTTTTATTATTTATTATTAAATATATTTAAATCTTTTAATTGTTGCTGGTTTTGTTTAGAGATATTTAAGCTCTTAGGGTACTTGCCTGTATTTGGTGACACTGTGTTGGCCACTCCTAAATAGCCTTAGTCTTGGACACACTTACCATTTGGATAATAGCATTTGCCAGTAAGACTGGTCACCATTTGGTAAGGGCCTTTGTAGTGGTGGCAGTGATAACTACCTAATAGTCTGGGTAGAAGGGGGCATAGCTAGTAAACCTGTGCCAGCCTTCCCCACAAGTGTCTGTGTGTTTGTATATAAATCAAATCTCAAAGTGTGTCTGTGTCTCAGCTACTTGGGCAGGGACATGAAGCACTGGTTGGACAGAGAGGGCCTGGAGGTTTTGGCTTGACTATTCAGCTGAGATCTTAACCATATAGCTGTGCCAGTGGGTTGTCTTATTGGGGATCTGGAGAAAGAGGGTTAAACCAGCCCCAGACTGACTGTGATCTCTGTATGCTCTTAAGCGAAATTGTGGTGAGAAAGGGCATCCCTGATTTGTGCTTGTAGTAATTTCTACAGATTTAGAAAAGGATGCTCCTATCTTTATATATGCTAGGGATTTTACATAAAGGGATTTAATTAATAGTATTATTTTTTGTGAAAATCCATATTCTTCTAAAATTAGCCATATATAATCCCAGTGAACAGAATCAAAGGCACTATTTATGTCTGAACTGACCATAGTCATGTTATTTTTAGTATAATTAATATAATCCATTAACGATATGATTCTTTTAATATTATCATGTGTATTTCTGTCTTTTGTAAACCCAGTTTGATCTTCGTCTATTAATAGTGAATTGATTTAATTCTAGCTGCATGTATTGCCATGAACATCTTATAGTCAGTATTAATTAGGGATATATGTCTGTAAGATTAATATTCATTTGTATTTTTATCTGGCTTTAAAGTAGGTGATATTATTGTGTATTTTCAAGAAGGATGAATATTTTTGCCTTCTCTTACTAATATAAACACTTTTAATAATAATTCTTGTGCTTCTTTGGTAGTTAAAACATTTTTGAAAATCATATCTATGCCAATTGCTTTTTTTAGCTTTAAGTTATTAATTTGACTACGTTGACTTTATCCAGCTTTGAGGCTAGATCTCTTAATATGTATACTCTGTTCTTGAATGTGTTCTGTAACAATGACAATAATGTCTAAAGAATAAGGTATTAGGATCAGCATATTTATTAGTGTCTACAAAGTTAAAAGCTTCAATAAAATCAGATAGAACCTTAGATATTGCAGTTTTCTTTCGTGAGTTTATTGCATCAGTGTCCCCATCATTCATTATGCAATTAAAGTCTTCTGCTGTAATTGTTTCCCCTTTAGCATGATGTACAGTATCTTCCAAGTGTTGTTTGACTACCTTGACACCTAAACCAGGTGTCCAGTAAATGTTTACTGGAGTATAAATCTTCCCATATGTGATTAATGCTACTAAACAGAACATCCCTATTTTATCATGGGATGTATGTAACATTTTTGCAGTATGATTGAGTTTTTCCATAAGACTGCTACTCCTCTCCTTTTTTGTTTATGAGAATTAACCAAAACTGTATAGCTGTTAGTATTGATTTTATTTATGTCCCCTTGTATAAGGTGCGTTTCTTGTAGAAAAATAATCTGTGCATTAAACATTTTCAAATATTTCTGGAGACTTCCTCTTTTACAATTATTATTCAAACCGTTTACATTAATGGGACTACATTTCATAGTTACATTATTATTACTTAAAGTGCTAGTCGTGTATATATTTTTACTAGTGAGAAAACATGTTTAATTAGAGAGAGTGACTTATTTTCATTTGATGTACTACAGTAATTATAACTTGTAGACACCCAATAAAAAGAATCGAACAACAAAACATTAAAATTGAAATAAAAAACAGACTAACCCTTGTATGGGGAAACCAATCCCAGTTTTGAATAGACTAGCAATTCAAGCATATACCCTCTAACGCATTTCTTAGCCCAACTGTCTGAACAGTCTCTCTAACAGAAAGGTTACTATATGTTATATTCTTTTCATATGAAATATTTTTTTCACAGTCTTTGAGTTCAAATCCAAGAGAATACTTTAAACAAATTCATAGTATTGTACTACTCATATTATTTTGACATTAAAACAGTACAAATTGCATTGACCTATAGTTTTTACTTATAGTATTCAACAGCTGCCCTTTAATCAGACTTGTTTTAGCAAAGGTGATATAATATTTATCCTTCAGATTAGTGTAATTAAGCAGTAAATCAGTGTAGACTTGTAAAGAACTTTGACAAAATTCCATTTCTCTAATTGAACTCAGTGAAGCTGCCAGTGTTAGTGTATAGAAGTACTATCTGGTTTACATAATTCTCTTTTTTGTATGTCATCCATTTACAGCAGTTTTCCAACTATTTAAAATCAGATGTACTGTATCTCTTTTATAAATTTACAGAAATATTTGTTAATAAATCTGTCATTACTTTAAGTATAGTTCAGTTAGTCCAGGTTTACATGTTTTTAGGTAAATATCCATTTCAGAAGCTGAAATTTTTAAACTGCTTATTCTTGACCTTTAACCCATGTGCTTACATCAATCCTTGGATGTTTACTTTTCATTTTTGAGCACTTGCACAGTCTCAAAGGAGTTCTCAGCTTCTAGAGTGATTAATAATGAAAAGAAACCATCCTAGGAACAAGAAAACAAGCTTTTCAGCTTGTGACTTCAGCAGGAAGCCGAGGAACAAGGAAGCAAGCAATTTGAAAAATGTTAAATATGTTCCAAGCTCATGGAGTGTTTAAGAACTTTTTTTCCTCCAAGTGACTGTTTGTAAGCCCAAACAAGTCTCTGTACATTTAGAAAAAAGTTTACAGCTATCAACAATGAGTTTATTACAACTCTAATAGCATTGACTAGAGAAGTAAAAAAAAATGCGTGTTTTAAGTGTACATCGGCCATTAAAGCATTTTAAGCCATGAAACATTCATAGAGAAACTTCTGAGACACAAGTACATGACTTTTTTATAAAGCTTAGAACATCTTGAAAAATTTATATTAATTCTGTATGTTCAGATAGTTTAAATGCTCATTTAACTTTTTTATTTAAGCTGTAGCTAAGCCTCTATGTCTGTAGTACACTAAAGAACATACAGTGTGATATCTTGCTGAGAAGTTGTCACTTTCTTTTATATTCCTTTTTTTTTACTTTATAAACTTGTTTGAAATTATGTCAGCAAAACAGCCATTCAAGCATTATCTATGTGTCATGTAGTAACATTGAAAGTAATTAAACAAGAATAAAATGCCTTTACCTTTTTCCCTTTTGGATTATAGTCTTGTAGTTAAAAGGCATTTATGGTATATGTTAGGAAGCTTCATTTATTTTCCATTAAACTGAAGTGTGGTTCATTTTGAATAATGTGAGTGTGCTATAAAAGAAGAAAATATGTAAAACAATTATTTAAAAGTTACTTGTCGTTTAGTCTCTTCTTTTTATCTGCCCTTTTTCATTCATTCCTTTCTGCTTGATGTTTAAGGGAAAAACAGTCCAGTCCATTTCTTGTTTTATTTTAAAGTTTTATTAGATGTTAAAGATATAGCTGTATCCAAGGTGTCAAAGGTTTTGGCACCATCTGGAAAAAAAAGATTTTAGGCCTTGCAGGAAGTAGTAAATTAATCTTGAATTGTCTCTTCAATAGAGATAAGAGTAGACATTTTAGAGATTACCTCTGATGAGTAATTGTTGTCAAATCTTGTTATATTGTCTGAATTTTACAGGGACGTTTTACCATGCACTTTTTAGCACTAATTCCTTGTCCTGAGGAGAAATAAATCTTAATCTTATTGACATTGGAGTTTTATTTGCCGTACTAGAAGGTAAAGGTACTGCCAGTGACCTGTGGGCTCTTTGAATTCCCTAAGAAAGAGATTTATGTAAATTCAGAACATTTGGTATTCAGGTTGTGAGAAAAGTTACCGTATAATCACCTTCAGTCTTTTCTGGTAGCCCATAAAGGCACAGGTTGTTTCTCTCTGACCTGTTTTCTAGGACATGTAGTTTATTTAGTAAAAAGTATTTTGTTTAGAGAGAAAATCAAGCTGATGTTCTTTTTCAGTAATCCTACCTCATTTCGTGTCTCTTCTATTCCAGCAGTCTGAGTCTTATGTTGTATTATTAATTCTTGAAGCTGCTCCATTTGTTTTGTACATTTTTCTGTAAGTCAAGTTTATTGTCCATTTTATCAAACTTCAAAGCTAGATCCTGTGTAGTAGATAATTAAGTTTGTATTTCCTTCTTCATTATGTGGTCCTGTGAAATGTTCTTTGAATAACTCATTCTGAAGAGAAATCGGAGTAATTTCTGCTTGAATTTTGACAGAAAAAGTAAAATAAAGCAATCTAGTGTTGACTTCCAATGACTAAAGTAGAAATTACTCAGAGTTTCAGAAGTTTAGAACTCCCGGTTTTTAAAAATTTCTGTCAGAAATATTACCAAGATAGCAGAGCTAAGAAAATGTGCTATTAACGTACCAGCATCCTGGCTATGTCCCAGATGTTCTGTTTCTTAAGGATGCTTTTGTCTTTTTTTGATTTCTGTTGATTCCTTTGGAGTTGTGCTATAGTTTAGGATTTCTACCTTTGAAAGCAACCAAGGTGCAGTTTTAAAGGTTACGCAACATGTCATATTAAAAACAGAGTACATGCTACTTGGACATGTACCTAGTCATAGGACGTGCTATAGTTTGACACAGTTAAGAACATTGTGACAGAGTAGTTTGTGTGTAATCTTGTGCCTGTTTATATGCATTTGAATGAATATTAGTAGCCAAAGCCAGCTAGCTCCTTCTTTTTCTTGTGCACCCCAGTCCGTATCTCCGAGGTTGAAATCTGTCAGATAAAGTACAGTTTGACTGAATGTTGATTTGTGGAGGAAGGAAGGAAGAATTCCAGTTTTATGTTTTGGTGCATCTGCAGTATGTGAAACTGTGCCTTATTTACAGAAATGCTGAGAAAGTCGTATTTGTTTTTATATTCATCTGCTTTAACACCTTAACTGATTTAACAGTTTATTGTTGCAGACACAAACTGCTAGTCACCACCAATGCAGTCCTTCTGGGGACCCGAATGACAGTCCTCTATTTCCATACCCCATTTCCTTCCATTTCACAGCATATCTGTAGCAATGTTACTGTTTTCTAACCCCTTTGTTTAGGTTTTAATGTCAGTATGCAGTGTATTCAAAGCAGCATATTCATTCATCATGGAGTAACATTTGTCCTTTGAGTTTTGTTACTTTTTTTAGAAATTCTGAAAAGCAATTTTTGTGTTTTCAGGCACAGTCATGCATTCTGTGTTACTAGCCAACACCTTAGTACCCCACGAAATGGGATGCAGATTGTCCACAATGCAAATATGAAATTTGGAAAAAAAATCCTTATAATACACAATTCTCTTGTTGAACGTCATGTTACCTTTTAAATAGATGCCTGACTTTTTTTTTGCTGTGTTTTCTTGTCTAAGTTTAATTGGGGGGAGGTGTATGGAAGATAAAAATACTTGCTGATATACATAGATTGGTAAACGTGAGTAAATATTTATATTCCCATGTCTGTATTTCATTTCCCTCCAGAAATGTTAGTAGTCAGAGTGCTGCTCGACAACGCCAACATTTTTTGTCACTGTTCTAATTAACTCCTGCCAGCAGTCAGTGTCATATTCCTAATTGCATGTTGAATAGACTGCAGTTGCCTAGATCTCAGAGAGAAATAAAATTTAAGTGTGAGAGAAACCTTTTCAAATGTGGAAGTAAAGCAGCTTTGTAACTTACTTGTTAAGAATAATTGTTTGACATTTAAGATGCTTAGTTGCAGCACTGAATGCAACAAATTCAGTGTAATGTTTAAGATGTTCATCGTATTACACTGCTGCAGTCATTACACTTGGGTTATCCTGCCGTCAGGCAGTTCCCCAGTCGGCCTGAGTTCCAAAGTCTTGGTCCGGCGTCGGTTCCTGTCGCCTCCTCCCTGACGTCAGTGCGACAGGGATATATAAGCTGCAGCCGACGCCATTTTCTTCAGTCTTTCTTGACGCGAGGTGCCTGAAGCAAAAGCAGTTCGCAAGTGCCGGTCGGCCGTCTCCTGAGATTTTCATTCCGAATCCAGAACCGAAGTCTTCTACAAAGCTAAGTACACCGTTGGGGAAACGTTTTCTTGCCTCAGACCGATGTCAGTAAAACTTAACTGTATTACTTGTGGGAAGCAAATACCTCATAAGGATTTCCATTCTTATTGTATCCCATGCCTAGGCCCAGACCACGACGTCACTGGTTGTCGGTTTTGTGCTAGGTTTAACAAGTACACTATTAAACGGTTTTATTTTGCCAGACATTATTTTGGTAGAAAATTCAATTATACCATGCCGGCGGAACTTCCGACAACTGGAATACATAAAAAGCGCAAAGACAAGGATAGGCATCCGTGGCCCAAAACTAACAATGAAGCCTCTTTTAGACCAGTCGCCGGTTCTCTGGTTTTCAGTGAGGTGCCTTCGCAGCCCCTGACGACTGCTTCTGTAGAACCACAGGCCGTCTCTGACTCCCACATGGAGATGGCTGGGCCTTTGGACGCACAAGTTATTCAGCCTGCCGAAACTAACCCTTCAGAGGGATCCGGAGTAGCTGAGCTACCCGCAGCTTCAGAGGGTGTCTTCAGACCTACTCAGTTAAGCATTAAACCCTCTGATAAGTCTAAGCCTCCTTTAAAATCAAAGAAACAAATACAGCATTCTCCAGGACAGGCCTCCATGCATAAGAAACAAATGCTCAAAATGGCCGAAGACCTAGTCACTCTGATCAGGGGGTCCCATCCCCCTCCTGATAAAAGGCCTAGACAGGATGCAGACTATGACTCATCCGACCAGGTGTCCATCTCTTCAGATTCATCCTCAGACCTAGGATATTCTTTACCCCCTTATGAGGATTCTGATGCTGAGGAATCAATTCCATCAGCCTCTCCGCCTGAGGATTACTCCTTTGGAGAAACCTTACATACCATGAGGGAGCATTTCCATTGGGAAGGCCAGGATTACTCAGAATCCAAGAAAAGGCTCAGAGACTTCCTTTTATTAACTCAACACAGACCCCTTGCTGTTCCGCCAGTGTTAGATATTGTGGATGATGTGTATACTGAATCCAGCTTAAATCCTGATTCCTTACCTCCAGCCCCAGTTAAACCTGACAGATACTACAGAGTCCCTGACTCTCACAAATTTCTGTATAAAAGCCCTGTTGCTGACCATGAAACTATTTCTCAGGGACCCAAAGGGGTTAAGGCCTCATCAGCCAAGAATCCAGTTCCCTCTGACAGATATTCCAGAGCATTAGACAGATGGAGAAAGAAAGTATATATGTCTGCAACTTTAGCAATGAGAGCCTAAAATTGCCAGTTTCACATGCTAAAATATCAGGAATTTTTACTGTCTCTGTTGAAACAAAAAATGTTTCCGGATTCAGATCCTCCTAATTTTAAAGAAATGCAGGATTTATTGCATGCAGCTGAACAAGTGGGAAAGCATACTTTGCAATGTGGTTTTGATTCTTTAGAGGCCTCCTGTAGAGCAGCAGTTACAGGCTCTGTCATTAGTGGACATGCTTGGTTAAAAGAACATACGTTACCAGATCATGTTAAAGCAAAATTATTGGATGCACCTTTGCAGCAGGATGTGTTATTTGGAGTTAAGGCAGAAGAGGTATTAAAGAAAATGGAGGATAAGGCAAAATCTATGCAAACGGTGAAGGATTTCTTACAGGTTCAGCCTCCTAGATTTAGCAGAAATTGGCCAACTAAGAATTGGTCCTTTCCAGTTACAGACAGACCTCAAAGGGGAAGATACAGACATCCAAGAGGTAGAGGTCAACCACAATGTCCTTACAGGCCTCGACAGTGGGTTGCATCAGGCCAGAAAGAAGGGAAAGACAGGCCCCAACCATATAAAAAGCAGCCCCAATGACTTCCCACTACAGCTGCCAAACAACTCTCTCTTGGCAGCCCCCTTGGGAGGAAAACTGGCACTTTTCTATCACAACTGGCATATGATCACCAAAGACAAATGGGTTCTCAACATTGTATCTCAGGGTTACAGGTTCCACTTTCACACTCTGCCAAAGTTAAAAGGAATGCCAAATCTGCCACCAAATCAATGGACAGAGGCTCAAAAACAAATTACAGCACTCATGGATATGAGAGCTATGCAAAAGGTACCACCTCAGGAGCAAGGACAAGGATTTTACTCGACTTCTGGTTCCCAGAAAGGATAAATCCTGGAGGCCCATTCTGGATCTTTCTTCTCTAAACACTTACCTGGATGTTCCGAAATTCAAAATGTTGACACTACAGCAGCTTCTTCCCATGCTGGGCAAGAAAGATTGGCTCGTGACCTTGGACCTCAAGGAGGCATACCTGCCTGTCCCTATCAGACAAAACTGCAGAAGATACCTCAGATTCATAGCTGGTTCAATGCACTGCCCTCTGGCTTATCTACTGCGCCCAGGGTCTTCACAAAGTGCCTGGCACCAGTAATTGCATTTTGCAGACAGAAAGGAATTCAAATTTATCCGTACCTGGACGACTACCTGATTCAAGCAGAGAGCAAGGACATTCTTCTAAAGCATCTGGCGTTTGTAAAAAAAGTTATTAAGTTGCCTGGGGTACACAGTAAACGAAAATAAATTAAAACTAGTGCCCTCACAAGAGATAATATTCCTGGGTGCCAGCTTGAACACAACAGCCCAGGTGGCTTATCTCACACCAGACAAGCAAGGACAACTGACTCAATACTTTCAATTGATGGCAACAAAGACCCAACTCCCAAATTCTGCAGGCCTTGGGTTACATGGCATCTTGCATACTACTAATTCCATATGCCAGACTGCATATGAGGAAACTACAATGGTACCTAAAGAATGTATGGTCTCAGCACTGTCAAAGTTTGGAAACAGTTATACCACTAATTCCTTGCCTTCAACAGGAGTTTCAATGGTGGGCTCAAGCTTGTCACCTCAACAAGGGACAGCCTTTTACACAATCCACAGCCAGGCAAACACTGACAACAGATGCATCGGATTATGCCTGGGGAGCACACATGGCAGGCAAATGTATTCAGGGCAAGTGGCCCGCAGAACAAAGGCATCTTCACATCAATCAAAAAGAGATGCTAGCTGTACAAAATGCCCTTATAGCTTTCAGGGACCTGCTGCATCCAGGACAACTACTACTAAAGACAGACAACACCACAGTTATGTGGTACATAAACAAGCAAGGGGGCACTCACTCCTACCCCCTCTGCAGACAAGCCATGACCTTGTGGAACACAGCTCTAAACTATCAAGTTCATCTGCAAGCACAATTCCTGCCAGGAGAGAAAAACACACTGGCAGACGACTTAAGCAGAAACATCATGGATCCCCATGAATGGGAATTGAATCCACAAATATTCAGAATGATAACACAGAAATGGTGGAGCCCGGACATAGATCTGTTTGCATCCCCACTGAACTGCCAGCTACAAAAATTCTGCACAAGCAGTTACCATCCACAAGCATGGAAAGTGGATGCCCTCTCATTCAGCTGGAAGAACCCTCAAGTATACGCTTTCCCACCACTACCTCTCCTGCCAAAGGTACTCATAAAAGCCAGGCAAGAAGAACCAAAGATGATCCTGATTGCACCAGACTGGCCACACCAGCACTGGTACCCAAGCTTAAAGAACTTGGCACAAGAACCACCCTGGATTTTACCTCAAATCCCACATCTGCTGAATTAGCACAACAATCAAGTACTACACAGCCAGCTAAAGACCTTAAACCTAGCTGCATGGAAGATTCCTTAGTCAAGCAAGCAATGCCTCTCTCCAAAGCTGTTATGGATGTCATTCTGGAGGCCAGAAGGCCTAGTACCAGGAAAGCCTATTCAGATAAATGGAAGAGATTCTGTGCCTGGAACCAAGCTCACAGCCTTGACCCTCTTGTCCCAAACATTCCTCAAATACTACAATACTTAACTGAGATGCTGGACAAAGGCCTCTCCATCAAGATCCATGCCTCTGCCATCTCTGCTCATTACAACACGGATCCACCAATCTTCTCTAATCCTTTGCTAAGAGAGTACCTCAGAGGGGCTAAAAACATATGACCGCCCCGTAGAGCACCTACTCCAACTTGGGACCTCAACTTTGTTTTGGAAAAATTAACTTTACCTCCTTTTGAGCCAGCTAACACAGCAGAATTAAAATATTTCTCTTGGAAAACTGCTCTGCTCCTGGCAATAACATTAGCACAAAGAGTTTCAGAATTACAGGCACTAATGGCAGTGGAACCTTTCCTCATTTTCCACCAGGACAGGGTGTCTTTAAGAACTAACCCCACATTTATGCCAAAGGTGGCATCCAGTGTGGCTCTAAACCAAGCTATTCACTTGCCAACTTTTTATCCAAAACCACATAATAAAGGGGAGAGACTACTGCATTCTTTGGACATTCACAGGCAGTTACGCTTCTACTTGGACAAAACCAAAGCTTTCAGAAAATATGAGCAATCATTGGTAGCATATGCTGCAGGAGCACAGGGAAAAGCCATTTCAAAACAGACTATTTAAAAATGGACAGGACATTGTATGAGTTTCTGCTATACACACCATGGGAAACCTGTACCTAGCAGCATTAGATCTCACTCCACCAGGGCAACAGCCACTTCAACTGCCTACCTCAGAGGAGTACCTACCAAGGATATTTTGGAAGCAGCAACTTGGAGTTCTGTACATACCTTCACCAAGCATTACCATCTGTCTTTATACTCTAAATCCAGAGCTGGCTTTGCCACTGCAGTGCTGCAGGGCCTTATAGCCACCCCTAATGCCTTATAGAACCAGCCACCCTACCTCAGCTTTGGGATTCTACCCAAGTGTAATGACTGCAGCAGTGTAACATGATGAACATAGTACAGTTTTGTACCTACCATAAATGTAGATGTTTGAGTGTATACACTGCTGTATTCCAGGTTACCCTCCCTCCTTCCTTCCCTTCTTACTTGCTGGTACGTACCTATGTCTTCTACCCTTTACTACCTATGGGGAGTATTTGCTGGTAGCTGAAAGTTATTGTTTGCTTTTCTTATGTTTGTTTTATTAGCAGTTTGAATTGCCTACCTATTTGGAGGCACCTGACATCTGGGGCAAGAAAAACTAAAGAAAATGGCATCTGCTGCATCTTGTATACCCCTGTCGCACTGACGTCAGGGAGGAAGAGACAGCAACCGACGCCGGACCAAGACTTTGGAACTCAACTGGGGAACTGCCTGACAGCAGCATAACCCAAGTGTAATGACTGCAGCAGTGTATACACTCGAACATCTACATTTATGGTAGGTATAAAACTGTACTTTATGGAGAAATACAAACATCATATATGATCTGCCATTCAGATGCTGTAGAGTTCAACAAGGTTAATGCAGCCTAGAAAATTAAAGTTGCAGATGTAACATGGCAGATAATATCATTGGATGTTATATTGTCCCCCCTCTTGTCTCCGTTCTTGCTGGTTGGGTTCTGAACCGATCCTCGACTCCAACTTGGCTGTATACTGTAGCTCGAGGCTAGCCCGTATCCCAGCATGCCTAGAGGTAGTTACCCAGATCTCATTTGCTGCTTGCAGCATCAAGATTGCTCATGCTGGCTCAGGCTAAGTATTTTCTTCTTCTTGATATATTTCCAATACTTTTTTGGATTCAGATAGCTAATTTCTGTTAGTTTGGTGTTAGAGTGTTTGTTTCATCTTAGGCTAGTGCTTTTCTGACCTTTCTGCTGGTGCCTTTTGTTGTTGTTGTGACCATTATTTTCCTATAGGACTACCTTGTTCCCTTGAACCCGTTGGACCTAGAGAGTTCCCTGTTCCCTTTCTTTCAGCACCGTCTTAGTTTAAGGGCCTTTTTGTCTTCATTTCCCTTTCTCCTTTTCCTTATAGGAGCAGCCACTTAAGTTAGAGTCTCTCCTGGGTTGGGGTAGTCGCCGTTTAACTTAGAGACTCTTCCCCTTCCCTCCTTTCTATTTTCCTGTTTAAAAAAAAAAAAAGTTAAAAGTTTATTTTAGTGTTGTTGCTTTTTCTCTTTGGTACTGTTGTGGTTGTTGCTAGCATGTCCAAAGATCCTAAAGAGTCAAAACCTTTGGGTTTTAAAATGTGTGACTCGTGCTGCCAGAAGATGTCCCTTACGGGTGGTTACACGAGCTGTGTCTATTGCTTAGGGGCTGTACACCTGCAGGACTCATGTTCTATATGTCATGCTTTTAGTTCTTGGGTCCTGCAGGAGAGAAAAAAATAAGTTGATTTTCCGTAGCTTATAAAAGAGCCCCTTTGATGTTTCTACTGAGGTTTCTCCGCCAGTAAAAAAACAAGAAAAGTCCCTTAAGCCATCGTCTTTGTCGATTCTGACTTCGGAGCCATCTAAATCTAAGGATAAACCTGCAAGTTTATCAGATCCGAGTGTCTGTTCCGACAAAGCTCTTTCTCCAGCGGCTCCATCATTGATTTCGTAGCCAGTCAGGACTCACAAGAGAACCAGGTCTCCCTCTCTGGAGCCGGTGCAGTGTGTTCCACAGTCCCCTCTGTTGCAATCTCTGGCAGGCAGTCATTGGTCTTCCTCTCATTCCTCTCGATCATTCAGGAGTCTTTTGGATCATGATGTGGAGAGGGTGGTGAAGAGGCTTCTCAAGACACAGGCATTAGCTAAATTATTATTGAGCCCAGCCCACAAGGAATTGGCGCCGACAGCCCAACCTGCACAGTTATCGATTCCTCCTCTGACTCCTTTGAGTTCGGAGCCAGAGTGCATGGAAGTCATAGTAGAACCGTCGACTCTGATTAACACTGGTCTATCAGTTCTGACTACCGCTCTGATCTCTTTGTCGTCTCAGTCTGTCGAGTGATCTGGGGGCCAATGCTGTCTCGTTGGCTTCGAGGGGGTAAGTGGCATTGGACCCTTGTCTGACCCCGCTCTCCCTCTTGGGACTTTGGCGCTATCGCCCTCGGTTTGGAGGAGATCTCCGGGCTCTTCGGAGCTGGGGACTCTTTCGTAACGTGACCATGGTGCCTTCGAGGTGATGAGGAGTGTGCTGTCCTCTGAGACCGCTCCACCCTCAGCTCCATTGGCTCCTACTCTTTTGGTGCCTGAGTCTGCCTCCTATCCTCTCTCCCAAGTGTAGGGAACCAATGCTCCAGGACACCCCATTGGGCGACCCCACCTCTTCCAAAACCTCTCCTGAGCACCCCTCGGAGGAGGGCCCTTGGAAGAGAAAATGCAAGAGGAAGCGTATTTGGATTCCCCTGAGTATCTCACTTCAGACACAGACTTGGAGGACTTAGAAAGGGCCCCCCTCTGAGAATGTCTCTTTCAGACATCCTGGAAATCCTTAGAGGGGTGGCTGGAAATCCCTTGCCCCTTCTGAGGATGAGTCTGTGTACCTGGATGCATTTGGTTCCCGACACTCCAACTCTTGGGTGTCTCCATCTTTCGACCCTCTGCTGGCCTTAGTGAGTCGGAAGGTGTGGAGCTCCCCAGAGACTATGGAACCAGTTCTGAGGAGGCCCAATAAATTCATAACTGCTCCAGAGGATAGGTCTTTTCTGTCTACGGGTGTGCCTGTTGATGCTATGGTAGGGGCGACAGCCACCTAGGAAGAACTAGCGGAGACGACTTCTGTCCATCTGCCGAACAAAGAGGCTTGTACGATGGACAGGTATGGGAAGCATATGTTTGCTTCAGCGGCCTTTACTCTCAGGTCGGTGAATTATTTGTCCCACTTTAAATGCCTTCAAAGGGATCTCCTAAAGGAAATAGGAGATAACCTGCAGGATCCTACAGCTGAAGGAGCTGCGAGCAAGGCGGCTTCACAGCTTGCGACCTTGACATCTGTTGTTAACTCTACCATGCGGCTGATCTCTTGCACAGCAGATGGAGCAAGTAGGGCAACAGGTACAGGAGTTGCTTTGTGTAGACAAGACAGTTGTCAATTTGCGGAGCCCTTCAAGTCCTCCTTTACCAGCACCCTCTTTGACGGCTCATCTCTGTTCTGGCCTCCCGTAAAAGAGACTCTTACCAGTTGTGAATGGGATGGCAAAACTCTCTCTGCCATGGGGTACATTTTTCCACTCCCTCTAGCCCTTACCCTAAGGGTTAGAAGAGTGGAAAGATGTGGTTTAAAATATCCCAGGGAGTTTTGCCTGGCACACATGGAGATTTTTTCCCCCAGGGGCAGAGGGGGAAATAATAATGGGAGACACCGATCTCGCAGCAGGGTGGTCCGCAGAATCAGGCCAACAGAGATACCTTCTCTGGCAAGCCTTTCTAGCGCTCCTGAAAGGAGGCCCAACTGTCGGTCTCTGTAGGCAGATTATCCTAGTGCCCAAAAGCTTGGCAAACATTCACGGAAGATACATGGGGTACCGTTGATAATATCCAGGGGTTACAAAATTCCTTTCTCCCAACCACCCCCTACATACAACAAATAAGCACTCAATCCCAGATGTTTCACCCAGTCTTCGGGATCAAACAAACCTAGAAGTTCAAAGGTTGCTAGAAAAAAGAGCCATCCAAGAACTCCCCGCAGACCAAATCAAATCTGGCACTTACTCGAGGTTCTTTTTAGTTCCAAAAAAGACATGGGGACTGCAGGCCCATTTTGGATTTCAGCAAACTCAACAAATCAGTCAAGAAAACAAAGTTCCAGATGGTAACACTGCAGTCCATTCTTCCCTTTTTGGGTCAGGACAATTGGATGTACTCCATCGATCTCCAGGATGCGTACTACCATATAAAAATGGACAGGTGGTCCAGGAGGTACCTACGCTTCCGGCTGGGAGCCAGTCATTACCAGTTCAGAGCTCTGCCCTTTGGTTTCACCACAGTCCCCAGGGTGTTCACCAAATGCATGGCAGTAGTCACGGCTCATCTGAGGTGTCTAGGATTCTGGGTGTTTCCATATCTAGACGACTAGCTCCTCACTGCCACCACCAAGCATCAACTGGTTGAGGCACGGGACTCCACTATTCACACCTGTACACAACTAGGCATCACCATAAACTACGAACAGCTTGCCTCGTTAGTATATTACATTTTTAGGGACAGATTTAGACATAAGGGCCATGATAGCAAAACTGCCTCATGAAAGAGTGTTAACCATTCTTCGTCAAGTTTTATTACTCATGAAAAGAAAGAGAATGCAGGCAAGATTCGTCCTCAAGGTCTTGGGTTCAATGGCTGCAGCGATTACCTTCATCCCTGTGGCGCGCTTCCACATGAGAATTCCGCAGTGGCTCCTGTTGGCTCACTGGTCATTCCAGGATTTACCAGTGTCACATTAGATTTGGATCACGGAGTCATGCAAGAAGAATTTAGCATGGTGGCTTCACTCACCTCTGTTATTAATGGACAGACTGTTTCTAACCCCCAACCCATAGCCACAGTGACTACGGACACTTCCCAGATAGGGTGGGGGGGCATTATCTGGGACAGAATGTTCAAGGGACTTGGCAAGAACATGAGTACCACTTGCACATCAATGTCCTAGAGACGAGAGCGGTGCTTCTAGCATTGCAAGCACTTCAAGACTGTCTACCTATGGGGACTATAGCAATTCAAATAGACAATATGTTGGTAGTATGGTACATCAACAAACAGGGCGGAACCAAGTCTTAAACCTTGTGCCGAGAGGCTCCACGAATATGGCAATGGGCGATGTCTTCCCAATGCTTTCTGGTCGCAATGCACATTCCGGGGAAATCCAACGTGAGAGCGGACATGCTCAGCAGGGCTATTCTTATGCCTCACGAGTGGTCCCTGAAACAGGAAGTTGCAGAGTTGATTTTTCACAAATGGGGCCAGCCATGCTGTGATCTTTTCACCACTCCCCTCAACAACAAATGCAGCAGCTAGTTTGCCCTAGTCCGACCACCGGGACAGTCACCCAGGGATGCACTGGTTCACGATTGGCCCCCAGGACTACTTTATGTCTTCCCACCATTCCCCCTATCCCCAAGATTCTTCAGAAAGCACAGTCGTTGGGTTGCAAGTTAATCCTCATTGCTCCTTACTGGCCTCGGCAGATTTGGTTCCCATACCTGTGGCCTCATCTGCAAGGGGAGCCTTGGATACTGAACCCAGTTCCAGATCTCCTGACCCATCAGTCAGGTGCTCTCCACCTTTCCATCCATACTCTCAAGCTGACGGCTTGGTTTCTCCACTTCCAGAATTAGCCAGGCTCCCAGATGTTTCCCCAGCAGTTCAACACATTTTGTTTTCGTCCCATAAACCCACTACAAGAAAACTTTATGCTAGTAAATGGAAGAGGTTCTCTTGTTGGGCAAAACACAATGACAGTGATCCTTTTACTGCCCCCATTTCTAAGATTCTGGAATTCCTTGCTGAAACATTTGAACGAGGATCTACAGCAGCTACTATCTGGTTTCAACTAGCGGCAATTTCTAATTTTCATGTAGGAGAAATGGGATCTAACATCATGTCCTACAAGCTATGTAGAGCATTCCTAAGAGGTACTACCCTCTTAAGATCTCCATTAAGAGAACCCCCCCCCCCCCCGGGATTTAAATCTTGTTTTAGAGACTCTCATCCCCCCCCTTGAGCCAGCTGCTTCTTGCCCATTGAAATTTTTGACATGGAAGACCTTTTTCTTAACCGCCATTACTTTAGCTAGGAGGGTTTCAGAGTTACAGGCCTTAACTGTTCATCCCCCGTACTTGATTTTCCACAAAGATTAGAGTTTCTCTCAAAACCAGTCCCTCCTTCTTATCCAGGGTGTGTTCAGAGCACAATTTAAGTCAATCTATAGAGCTTCCTGTATTCTTCCCCAGTTATGGCAACAAGGCAGAGTATAAGCTCCATCAATTGGACGTTCATAGACCATTACGTTTTTATTTACACAGGACTAAGGATTTTAGAAAATCTGACCAATTGTTTATATCCTTTGCCGACAACAAAGGTTGTCCAGTCTTTAAAGTGACCTTATCACAGTGGCTTTCAGGCACTGTCATCCATGTCTACACTTTGCGGAATAAAGACCTTCAAAGAAAAATTAAAGGACACTCAACTAAGGCCTTGGCTTACTTCTATTGCGTTTCAAGCCAAACTGCCTTTAGATTCATTCTGTGTGGCAGCTTATATGGGCTAATCCTCATACCTTTATCTCTCATTGCAAAGTAGATGTGGCCTGCCGGAACAGGGCATCCTTTGGTTCCATGGTCCTGAAGAGTCTTTTCCAGTGAGCCACCCAAGATGTAGGTGCTGGGGACGCTGTCCCAACCAGCAAGAATGGAGGCGAAATGGGGACAACATAATATAAAGAAGTTATGTACTCACCATAACATTCCATGATGTTATGTGATCCTATCTCGCCTACATTCTGACTGATGGGTTCGGAGCCGATCCCTCTGCTCTGACTCGGCACGCTTATGCCAAAGAGCGAAGTCTCTTATTGGCTGAGCTTACTATATCCCAGGATGCACCACTACCAGTCCCCCAGATCTCGTTTGCCGCTAACAAGCAAAGACGTGGTCTCGAGCTGGCTGAGCTAAGTAGTGTTTTTCACTTCTTTAGAGAGAAGAAAAGTTTTTTTTCTGTGATAGTTAGAGTTCACTGAATTTCTTATCATAATGTCACAGGCTCCTCGGCCTTCGGGCTTTAAGAAGTGCACTAAGTGCAGCTTTAAGATGTCAATCACAGATGACCATTCTCTCTGTGTGTATTGTTTGGGCGCCAAACATTTACAGGAGTCCTGTAGCGTGTGCCACGCGTTTTCCTCGAGGGTCCTCCAAGAGAGGAAAAATAAACTTATCTTAAAAGGCCTTATAAAACCCTCTTTTGAAGAGGCATTAGCTTCCTCTCCTTCTCCTGCTAAGAAGAAAAGGGCGTCTGCTCTGACCAGTCCATCGGACCCGACCGCCAAAAGACATAGGCAGGCTTCTCCTTCGGCTCCACGGACTTCGGAGCCGAGGGTGGAACGGTCTGCCTCGATGCCTCCAGCCTCGACTCCTCTGGGTTGAGCCGACGGCTGGGGCATCGAGGCGGGTCACCTTCATCGGCTCCACTGATCTTGGAGCCGATGAAGGTTGTCCGCCAGACACTTCCTCCTCGGCCAAGTCCTCTTCGCACCGATGAAAATTGGTTTGGACACTCCTTCGCCGATAGTTATCGAGTCGCCGAGCGTCCCCTAGTCCCTTGGAGCCGTTGGAAAGACCTACTCGGACCCATTCGGTCTCTTCCAGGTCATCAAGGATGTCAGATTCGGACATAGACAGGGTGCTCCAAAGACTGTTCCAGTCCCCAGTCTTTCAGAAATTTGTTTCGCTCCGACCCAATTGGCTTCGGAGCCGATAGCCCACTCCATTGCCATTCCTCCTCTGACCGCTTGCTCCTTGAGCAGGTGCTGATGGAGCCAGTAGAGATCCTAGGGTCGGCTCCGACCCTTACTCCAACCCGCCTTCAGGTCCGAGTTTAGCACGGACTTCTTCGCCAGACCCAGGGGTGACGTTTGGGACCAATGCTGTCGGTTCCGAGCCTCCCTCTCGGTGCTTTGGCCGGGACTTCCGTCTGCTATCATGGCTCGGGACCGGACCCTCCCAGGATTCTGGGGTCCGGCTTTCAGAGCTATGAGGAGTGCCTTGGCCAAGTCTTCTTCGCCATCTCTATGGCTTTACCGCACCTTCCTGGGCATGGAGACTGGGTCTTTGGCAGTTCCCTGTCTCTAGGCAGCGGAGCCCCGGGCCTGAGGTTACCCCCACTGGGAGTTCCCTCCTCCTGAGGGTTCTTCGAGTTGTCTTCGGAGGAGCCCCAAGGAAGAGATCGTGCAAGAGGAAGCACGTGGACTCCCCGAGTCTCTTACATCGGACACTGATCTTGATGATGCGGAGGGGTCCCCAAAGTCGCCCTCGGATGATGTCTCATTTGCAGACATTCTAGAGATCCTTAAGCAACGAGGCGGCTGGAATTCCAAACCCCTCCGCTGATGAGTCGGTGTTTCTCAAGGCCTTGGGCTCAGCCCTCCGCCTCCTGGGTGTCTCCGCCTTCGAGCTCCTGGATTTGGTTTGTCGGAGGGCGGGAACATCCAGATACTGTGGAACCAGTGCCTTCTCGCCCTAACAAATTTTTGTCTGCCCCACCCGAGAAGGAGTTCTTAACGGCGTGGCTGTAGATGCCATGGTGGTGGCATCTGCTACCCAGCAGGACATGGCAGAGGCTTCAACGTCCGTCCATCCTCCTAATAAGGAGTATAGGAGCATGGACCGCACGGGAAGCGCACCCTGACTTCAGCGGCCTTTACTCTGAGGTCCCTGAATTATTTGGCACATTTCACCAGACTACAGAGGGATCTGGTCAAGGAGCTCTCAGACTCCCTCTCAGGTAACCTACCTGAGCAGCTAGCCCAGTCGGTTAGCTCTCAGTTGGCTATCCTTAACTCGATTTCTAACTTGTCCATGAGGCTCATTTCATATGCGGCAAGGCGGGCAGAGCGGCAGGCACAGGCGTGGCTCACGGAGACAAGCCTGGCTCCGTTTGTGTCATTTCGGAGGCCTTCAAGTCTTCCTTTGCCGACGCTCCCTTTGATGGGTCCTCTTTGTTTGGACCCAAGGTAAAGACACTCTTACCGCTGTGAGCAGGAGGGAAAGACTTTATCTGCCGTGAGCACGTTATTCCACTCCCTTCGGCCTTATCCCAAGGCTAAAGAGGAGGGAAAATGTGGTTCCATAAATCACAGAAATTCTTTCCCCAACAGCAGGAAGATTCCCTTCCAGAGGCAGAGGACGGGAAATTTTTCTGGGAGACGCCGTCCCAGAGGCGGCAGAGGCCCCGCAACACTGGAGACCGCGAGTCCTTTCGTGGCTCTTCGCCTCCCACACTTCATGAGGGATTGCCCGGCTGTGCTGCTCGAGCCAGTCGGGTGCCGTTTTGCCAAGCACCTAAAAGCTTGGGAGTCTATTACTCAGGACAGATGGGTGCTTCGGATTATTGCCGGAGGTTACACCATTCCCTTCACACACTCACCCCCACCGTCCAAAAAAATCCCGGACCCACCACCCAGTCAAAGGGAAATTGCAGCGGTAGAAGCTTCAAAGCTGCTAGAAAAAGGAGTCATCCAACCGGTCCCCACAGACCAGATCGGATCCGGAAATTACTCAAGGTTCTTTTTAGTGCCAAAAAAGACAGGGGACCTGAGATCCATTTTGGATCTCAGCAAACTAAACCAGTCCGTCATGAAATCCAAATTCCGAATGGTCACTTTACAATCCATTCTCCCATTGTTGGAGAAAGATGTTTGGATGTCCTCCATAGATCTCAAGGACGCCTATTATCACATACCGATACATCAGGCGTCCAGGAGGTATCTGCGCTTCAGCCTGGGAGACAGTCATTTCCAATTTTGTGCACTGCCCTTTGGTCTCACCACAGCCCCCAGGGTGTTCACCAAGTGTTTGGCAGTAGTGACTGCTTGCTTGAGGAGTCTCGGATTCCAAGTGTTTCCCTATCTGGACGACTGGCTCCTGACTGCCACCACCAGGCATCTACTATTAGAGAACCTACAAGCCACCATCTCCCTGGGTGCTTCCCTGGGAATTACATTCAACTGGTCAAAGTCTGTCTTGCTGCCTTCTCAGCGCATAAGATTCATAGGAGCAGAGATAGACTCAAAATTAATGCGAATCTTCCTTCCTACCGAAAGGATACAAACATTACAAGGTCAAGCCCGAGCCCTGCTTCTAAGATCCAAAGCCCCAGCCAGGATGGTCCTGCAACTTTTAGGTTCAATGTCTGCCACGGTTCTCCTAGTTCCTCTGGCAAGATTGCACATGAGGATTCTTCAGTGGCTGTTATCGACACAATGGTCTTTTCAGGATCTCCCCCTCAATCATCACATACTGATTACAGAAAGCAAACGGGACCTCCGCTGGTGGCTTCTGCCATCCAATCTGAATCAGGGAAGACCTTTTGTTATACCCTCCGGTGGCCACCTTGACAACGGATGCCTCCCAGACGGGTGGGGGGCATTGTCTGGGCAGGTCAGTTCAGGGTTCTTGGCTTCCAAACGAAACATTTCTCCATATCAATGTGTTGGAAATGAGGGCTGTACTTCTGTCCCTACAAGCCCTCCACAAGTTTCTCCCTCAGGGCATTATCGCTATCCACACAGACAACATGTCGGTGGTCTGGTATCTAAACAAACAAGGAGGGACCAGATCTTACCTTTGCAGAGAGGCCATGAGGGTGTGGGAATGGGCAGTGGCTACCAACCGCTTCCTGGTAGCGACCCACATTCCAGGAAAATCCAATGTATTGGCAGACAGACTGAGCAGGACTATTCTCTCTCCTCACGAGTGGTCCCTGAACAAACAGTAGCAGCTCAGATTTTCAAAAGATGGGGATTCCGTGCTGCGACCTGTTTGCAACACCACAAAACACGAAGTGCAAAGGTTCTTTTCCTTGACCCCGTCAAGGGGAGGCAGCTACGGATGCTCTAGTCCAACCTTGGCCAACTGGACTGCTTTATGCTTTCCTCCGGTTCCACTCCTCCCCAAAGTCATCCAGAAAGCTTCCCAATTGGGGTCCACAATGATTCTAATTGCTCCGTACTGGCCTCGTCAGGTATGGCTCCCCTACCTACAGAAATATACTCTGGACGGTCCTTGGTTCTTGGATCTAACTCCGGACCTTCTGGTTCATCAGTCGGGACAACAGCACCAGTCCCTTCACACTTTGAAATTAACAGCTTGGCTCCTCCACTTCCAACTTTAGTCAGAAATCACACCTTGGACCCGGAAGTTATTCACATTTTATCTTCAGCCCACAAACCCACCACTAAGAAATTGTATCACAGTAAGTGGAAGAGGTTTGCTATCTGGGCTCAACTCAGAGGCTTAGACCCTATTACTGCCCCGATACCAGAGGTCTTGAAATTTTTAACATCCTTATTTAATCAAGGATCTTCAGTCTCTACTATTAAAGTCCAACTAGCAGCTATCTCCAAATTTCACGAATCCATAGACCCACCGTTGATGAGCAGCAGATTATGTAAAACTTTCATGAAAGGTGCTGTGCTTTTAAGACCCCCAGTTTTTCATCCTGCGCCTCCGTGGGATCTTGATTTGGTACTTCGTGCCTTAACATCTTCCCCTTTTGAACCGGCTGCTACATGTGAGTTGAAATATCTGTCTTGGAAAACTGCCTTCTTAATTGCAGTTACCTCTGCAAGAAGAGTTTCAGAACTTCAAGCCCTATCTATCAAACTACCATACTTGATTTTTCACAAGGATAGAGTATCACTTAGACCTAATCCATCTTTTGTTCCAAAAGTTAGTTCTAATCTATGTCTCCAACAATCTCTAGAACTACCAGTTTTCTTTCCAAAATTTTCAAACAAAGCGGAATACACCTTGCATACATTGGATGTTCACAGGCAATTGCGCTTCTATCTAGACAGGACTCAACAAATTCGAAAAACAGATCAATTGTTTGTGTCCTTTTCAGATAATAAACTGGGTAAAACCATCACTAAAGCTACTATTGCGAAATGGATTAGAGATTGCATAACTCAGGCTTATTCCTCTTCAAATAAGCAACTTACAACATCTGTCAAAGCTCACTCTACTAGAGCTATGGCTACCTCTATTGCATTTCATTCCAAGCTCGCTATTTCTGAGATTTGTGCTGCGGCTACTTGGTCCAACCCACACTTTCATTTCCCACTATAAATTGGATGTGGCATCTAAAGGGCGAGCATCATTTGGTTCCACGGTACTCAGGAGTGTTTTCCAGTGAGCCACCCAGGATTTAGGTGCTAGGGGCTGTCCCATCAGTCAGAATGTAGGCGAGATAGGATCACATAACATCTTTTAGTTATGTACTCACCATAACTTCAGATGTTTGGGATCCATCTCGCCACCCTCCTTCCCCTGCCTTGGAGATCAGAAGAGATTGAACGGTTTGAGTTCTACTGTTTTTATCTTTTATCATCTGTCGATGTTATATAAGCAGTGCATGCGTGTGTGCATGTATGCGGACAAACTAGATCTGGGGGATTGGTAGTGGTGCATCCTGGGATATAGTAAGCTCAGCCAATAAGAGACTTCGCTCTTTGGCATAAGCGTGCGGATCGGCTCCGAACCCATCAGTCAGAATGTAGGCGAGATGGATCCCAAACATCTGAAGTTATGGTGAGTACATAACTAAAAGTTTGTTGTCCTTCATCTCGCCTTCCTTCTTGCATCCCACCCTCCTTCCCCCTCCCGAGAGGAGTTGTTCTTCCCTTTTTTTCGGCTACACTGGCTGAGTTCCCTTTTGCTTACCAGTTGGTTAGACCTAGTCTTTCCTTCTTTTCTCTTTGCTGATGATTACACACTCATATGCAGGTGTTTTTCTCATAAGTAAGTTTAGTAAAAATTTGACCTGTTTAGTATGGTGGGTTATCATAAACGAGATCTGGGTAACTACCGCCAGGCATGTTGGGATAAGGGCTAGCCTCATGCCAGTAAAAAGCTCTCGCGCTATAGTATATGGCCAAATCAGAGTCGAGGATCGGCTCCGAACCCAACCAGCAAGAAGGAAGGGGAGATGAAGGATAACAAACATGGAATGTTATGGTGAGTACATAACTTCTTTTTCTGTAAGAGTGAATGAGTTAACTTCCTGGTTTGTTGTGAGTTTGGTTAAACTGTTAATGACAGTGTTCTTGGTACTTTGCAGTGATTTGTGTGTTGGAGTATTTTATGTAGTAGTAGTATGTACCAAATACCACAGCAAAGTGTAGCACTGGAACCCATACATATTAGATTTTTCCAGTCACTTCTGTTGAGTTAACCCATACTGTCTGCATTACCGGTTTGATATTTTTGTTTTCAGGAACAGCATCTGAGGGTTTTACATTTGCTGAGTCTAGGTGAAGTACTTCCTATCACTTTACCTGTTTAATTTCTGCCATGTCTAGATCAGTGAACATCTCTTCCAGAGCTTCTAAGGACATAGACCCAGGATGTCTTATTCAAGAATAATGTAAATGATAAATTTTTCATGCATTTCACAGGAATTGTGTTCCCAGTATTAGGATATCTTTGTTTTAATCACCTCTAAATCCATACTATTGTCATGTCTGTTAGCCAGTTTTTTTTTTATTCCTGTCTTTGTAATTCCTTGTCTGTGCTTGTTCAGTCATCTTTCTTTTTTCCTGGAAGTGGTTATACCATTTGTATTTGTTAATCCCCTCATTTTTATTCTGTAAACTAAGTAATGTTAAGTTGTCAATCTCGCCTTCATTCTTGCTGGATGGGTTCAGAGCCGATCCTCTCGGCTCCGGCTCGGCCAATACTAAAGCTCGAGAGCTAATTCCACCGGCTCGAGGCTCCCCTATATCCCACAATGCTAGGCGGTAACTACTCAGATCTCGTTTGCCGCTTAGCTGCGAGGTGCTTTCTTCTACCGGCTCTGGCAGGTTAGTGAGTTTTTCTAGTCAAAAACTTCAATTTTTCTACCCCTATCCTTTATATTTAGTTTAGTTTTTAATACAGAGTATCCCTTTAGTTTAAATCGGGTCTCCCTTGTTTTTTATCCCCTTTTTATTCCCTTTTAACTTGTAGGTCTTTGGCCCACCCCCCTTTTTCCACTGCCATTTTAGTGTGACTGGATTTTTTCCTTGGGTTAAAGGGTGTGTCTGTGTGTTGTGTTGTGCCTGTGTCCTTTGATATACAGTCTCTTTTAGGATGTCTAAAGACTCCAAGGTCTCGGGCTTCAAGAAGTGTGATTCGTGCTGTCAGAAAATGTCTCTGACAGACGGTCACACTTCTTGTGTCTATTGCCTGGGACCTTTGCACCTGCAGGACTCCTGTGCTGTTTGCCATGCATTCAGCCCTAGAGTCCTGCAGGAACGCAAAAATAAACTAATTCTTCGAGGCTTGTTAAAGCCTGAAGGCCCCTCGACCCAGTCTGCGTCGGGGAAGCCTTCAAAGACTTCCAGGCCGTCGGCTCCAGCTTCAGAGCCGTCTGCTGGGAGCATTAAGGCTGCTTCGACATCGGCTCCGGCTGGAGTCGATGTTTCGAAGTCTCAAGCCGTTACCTCTGATCCGACCGGAGCCGAGGTTGCTAAGACTCAGTCGGCTCCGATAGTCTTATCGGAGCCACCTTCAAAGAAGAGGTCGAGGTCCCCTTCCATCGGCTCCATCCACTCGGCTCCGGGATCCCCTCTTCTGTCGGAGCGGAGCCATAGGTCCCATTCCTCTCGGTCCTCCAGGCTGTCTGACCATGACTTACAAAGGGTGGTGAGTAGACCTCTCAAGTCCGAGGCACTGGCCCATATGCTGCATAGCCCTACTCAACAGTCAGCGGCTATTCCCATCCCTGCTTCTATTCCTCCTCCGACTCCTTTGAGTTCGGAGCCGGGGCTCGTCGGAGCCGTGACTGTAGGTGCGTCGGAGCCGATACCTTCCCTTTCGGCTTTGTCGTCTGCTCCGATTTCCTCCTTGGAGGGATCTCGGTGCCGAGCTTACCTCGTCGGCTCCGAGGGGGCGAGTGGCATCGGACCCTTGTCCGACCTCATTCTCCCTCTCGGAGTGTCAGCACTGGTGAGTTCGGCTCCGATATCGGCCTCGGAGCCGTCCCTGTTGGTACCGGGGGGGGGGTCCTTGTCTCCTCGGAGCAGGGACCTTCGGCCTTGGCTGATCGGGGCGCCTTCAAGGTCATGCGGAGCGTGCTAGACCCCGTGTCTACCCCACAGTCGGCTCTGTCAGCTCCTCCCTCTTCAGTGCCTGCAGTGGTTTCTACCCACCCCCTCGTAACAGACCGTAGAGAGCCAGCTCCTCAGGTTTCCCTATTGGGAATATCCTCTTCTTCCGAGGCTTCTCCTGATCCGGTAGGAGAACCCCTCAGACGAGACAGTGCAAGAGGAAGCACATTGCCTCCCCTGAGTCTATCACCTCTGACACCGACTTGGAAGAATCTGAAGGTTCCCCTTGGTCCCCCTCTGAGGATGTCTCTTTTGCTGACATCCTTGAAATCCTTAAACAGAGGGGGAACTGGCCCGCCCTTAACCCTTCAGAGGACGAGTCGGTCTACCTTGAGGCGTTTGGCTCTCGCCCTTCCACCTCCTGGGTGTCTCCTCCCTTTGACCCCCTCATGGAAGTGGTGGCAAGGAAGGCTTGGACGGCGCCTGATTCGGTGGAACCTACCCCAAGTAGGCCATCAAAATTTATTACTGCCCCAAAAGAGAAACAGTTCTTATCCATAGGTGTCTCTGTTGATGCCATGGTGGTGGCCGCAGCCACTAAGAAGTAATTAGCCGATCCTTCGGTACCTGTCCATCCTCCTAATAAGGAGTCTAGGACCATGGACAGGTATGGTAAGCGGATGTTTTCCTCGGTGACCTTTGCCATGCGGTCGCTGAACTACTTGTCACTTCACCCATCTCCAGAGGGATTTACTCAAGGATATGGGTGAGGCCTTGCAGGATCCAACAGCTGAGGGGTTCCAAGACAAAATGAACTCCCAGTTGGTAACCCTGAATTCGATTGTCAACTCCTCCATGCGGCTTATCTCATATGCGGCTGATGGGGCGAATAGGGCCGCAGGCACAGGTGTATCTTTACGACGCCATGCCTGGATGCGGCTTTGCAATTTTGCGGACCCTTTCAAGGCATCCTTCACCAATTCCCCCTTTGATGGCTCAACGTTGTTTGGACCTCAGGTGAAGGATACATTGACTAGGTGCAAGCAGGAAGGTAAGACTCTCTCTGCCGTGGGAGTCCGTTTTTCTACCCCTTCCAGACCTTATCCCAAAGGTCAGAGGGGGGGGGGATGTGGTTCCACAAACCACAAGGAGTCTCATCTGACGCACAAAGTCGATTACCCTCTAGAGGCAGAGGGGGGAGCAACAATAGATGCCACCCTAGGGGCAGAGGTGGTCCGCAAAACCAGGGTAGCAGAGAAACTTTCTCTGATAAACCCTTTCAGCATCCCTGAGGAGCTGCCCGGCTGTCCACCTTCGGAGGCAGTCGGGGGAAGATTATCACTGTACCCAAAAGCCTGGCTTTCCCTCACTCAAGACAAATGGGTGCAGTCGATCATATCCGAGGGTTACAAAATCCCCTTTATTCACATCCCATCCCAACCCAAAGGATCCCTTCCAGATGTTCCACCCAGTCTAAGGGAACAAGCAGCGTTAGAAATATCAAAGCTGCTGTCAAAAAGAGCTATCCAATCAGTCCCAGCAGACCAGCAAGGATCTGGAATCTACTCCAAATTCTTTTTGGTACCAAAAAAAACAGGGGACTGGAGACCAATACTGGATCTCAGCAAGCTAAACAAGTATGTGAAGAAAACAAAATTCCGGATGGTCACGCTACAGTCCATTCTACCCTTCTTGGGTCAGGACAATTGGATGTGCTCAATAGACCTTCAGGATGCGTACTACCATATCAAAATGCACAGACGCTCCAGAAGGTTTCTCCTCTTCAGGCTGGGAGCCAGTCACTACCAGTTCAGAGCCCTGCCCTTTGGTCTCACTACAGCCCCCCGAGTGTTCACCAAATGTATGGCAGTGGTCGCTGCTCACTTGAGACGTCAAGGATTCCAGGTGTTTCCATATTTGGACGACTGGCTCCTTACCGCCACCACCAGGCATCAACTTCTTTTATCCAGAGACTTCACCATCCAAACTTGCCAAGCTCTAGGCATTTCAATAAATTTAGAAAAATATGCCTTGTCAATCTATTACCTTTATAGGCGCCACCTTAGACACAGTTCCTCTTTCCACCAGACTAACAGAGCAAAGAGGATCAGATATCCGCAAACAAGTTTACCTTCTACTTCAGTGCAACAAGATCAAAGCCAGGGTAGTCTTGAAGGTATTAGGACTCTTGGCAGCTACTATTACACTTCTCCCCTTAGCTCGTTTTCACATGCGGATCCTCCAGTGGATGCTGTTTTCTCAATGGTCCTTCCAACAGCTCCCGATGTCTCGCATCATCCTGCTAACCCAATCATGCAAGAATCACCTGTCTTGGTGGATCACATCACCTCAAGTTCTCCAGGGCAGACCCTTCACCCCCCCCCCATCGCCATGGTGACGACGGATGCCTCCCTGATCAGGTACGGGGGGCATTATCAGGGCAGGACAGTCCAGGGCACGTGGCAATCTTTCGAGTGCCACTTGCACATAAATGTCTTAGAGATGAGAGCAGTGCTTTTAGCATTGCAAGCCCTTCAGGACTCTCTTCCCACAGGGACTATTGCAATTCAGACGGACAACATGTCCGTAGTGTGGTACATCAACAAACAGGGCGGAACCAAGTCCTACCCCTTATGTCGAGAGGCACTCAGACTTTGGCAGTGGGCAATTTCCTCTCAGCGCTTTCTGATAGCAACGCACATTCCCGGGAAGTCCAACGTGATTGCGGACAAATTGAGCAGGGCTATTCTCATGCCTCACGAGTGGTCTCTAAAAAAATCAGTGCTGGAAGAAATCTTTCGAAGATGGGGCCGGCCTTGCTGCAATCTTTTTGCTACTCCCCAAAACAGCAAGTGTCACGACTTCTTCACCCTCTTCCGTCTACCAGGCCAACCCACCAGAGACGCTCTAGTCCACGATTAGCCCCTGGGACGTCTGTATGCTTCCCCCCCTTTCCACTGATCTCTCAATTAATTCAGAAAGCTATCGCCTCGAGAGTCACCATGATCCTCATTGCCCCTTACTGGCCTCGACAGATATGGTTTCCGTTCCTCCATCATTACCTCTTGGAGCAGCCTTGGCATCTGGACCCAGTACCAGATCTTTTGACCCACCAGTCGGGCCAGCTGCACCAGTCCCTCCAATCTCTCAACCTCACAGCGTTGTTTCTCCGATTCCTACCCTAGCCAGGCTTCCCTTAATCTCTCATTCGGTCCGTAACATCCTGATAGCCTCTCATAAGTCTTTTACCAGAAGGATTTACAATAGTAAGTGGAAGCGTTTTTCCTTCTGGGCAGCATCAAAAAATATAGACCCCTTCACTGCACCTATTCAATCGATCCTAGACTTCCTGGCAGAGCTCTTTCATTTAGGCTCTTCCTCATCTACCATTAGAGTACAACTAGCTGCTATATCTAACTTTCATGTAGGTGTCTCGGACTCCAGTATCATGTCCCATAAACTCTGCAAAGCCTTTCTAAGAGGTGTCTTTTGCTCAAGCCCCAATCAAAGATCCCCCCTCAGTGGGACTTGAATTTGGTCCTAGCATCCTTGATTCTCCCCCCGAACCTGCGGCTTCATGCCCTCTTAAGTTGCTCTCATGGAAAACACTTTTTCTAGTAGCCATAACATCAGCTAGAAGGGTATCTGAACTTCATGCTCTTTGCAGTCGTCCTCCTTACTTAGTTTTCCATAAAGACAGGGTGTCCCTCCGGACTAATCCGTCTTTCTTGCCTAAGGTTTCCTCTGAGGCAAACCTAAACCAGACGATTATATCCCCGTCTTCTTCCCTGATTATTCCAACAGGTCGGAACAAAAGTTACATTTTCTAGATGTTCATCGCCAACTTCGATATTATTTGGACAGGACTAAACAGTTCAGGAAATCTGACCAGCTCTTCCTGTCTTATGCGGAAGGGAAATCGGGCCTTCCAGTTACTAAAGTGTCCCTTTCAAGATGGCTTACCTCTATAATTACCTTCATCTATGAAATCAGACATCAAAAACTGCCTTCAAGACCTAGAGCTCATTCAACTAGGGCATTAGCTACATCTGTAGCTTTTCAGGACAGGCTACCAATAGATTCCATTTGTGCAGCAGCCACATGGGCTTCTCCTCATACTTTTATCTCGCATTACAAATTGGATATGGCCTCCAGAAACCGTGCCAACTTTGGTTCCACTGTTCTCAAGAGTCTGTTCCAATAAGCCACCCGGGGTAAGGTGCTAGGGACACGGTCCCATCCAGCAAGAATGAAGGCGAGATTGACAACTTAACATTGAGAAGTTATGTACCTACCATAACGTTCCATGTTAGTTGTCTTCTCGCCTTCTTTCTTGCGTCCCACCCTCCTTCCCCCTAGCCTGGACAGACCGATAGGAATTTTGGGATCTTCCATTGGGGTTTTCCTTCCCACATGTTCTACCACCTCTATTCTCCCTTTTATGTTTGTGGTAGCTTACATACAGGTTTATATAGAGGTGGGTTCTTTTTCTCTCTTCTCCATACTATGGAGACCAGAACTGCTTGGTTTTAGCTATCAAACGAGATCTGAGTAGTTACCGCCTAGCATTGTGGGATATAGGGGAGCCTCGAGCCGGTGGAATTAGCTCTCAAGCTTTAGTATTGGCTGAGTCGGAGCCGAGAGGATCGGCTCCGAACCCATCCAGCAAGAAAGAAGGCGAGAAGACGACAACTAACATGGAACGTTATGGTAGGTACATAACTTCTCATTTGCTCACACTTTAGGTGTGCATTTATAGATTTAAGGCCACTGAGTGTCATGACCATTTTTGCCTTACCATTGCCATACCACCTTTTTCCAGAAGGGCAGTACCATTCAATTCTGAAGTAAATTTGTGCATACCTATCTAGTTTATGTTTAAAGGAAGATGGCGAGTTGTACTGCTTAACTTAGAGTGGAAATTTATTCCAGGTTTTGGAGGCACTGGGTGATGAACCTATCCCTCCAATGTGTTTTCTTTGTTAGTGAAGATTCAGGTCTCTGGTTATAGTAATGATGGAGATATTGGATTTACGGCGAAACTGGTCCAGGACCATCAAGTCTGTAGTGGCTCACTAAGCAAGATAGAGATCTCCCCTCAAAAGTCTATAAAACACTGAAAAAAGGGATAGAACTTACAGCCTAACTTGGTAACTCATGGAACTTTAGGCTTGTGATCCTTTTGGTTTTGAATCTTTAGGGTCTTTGTAATTGTTTGAGGTGAGGTGCATTCCATTGAGGGCTTTGTACTTTATAAATGGCTTGATCAATGCTAATTAAAAGGCAGTGATTACCTCTTCAGACGTTGATGATATTCCTTTGGCAATTACCTGGGTTAAATACAAGGATTTCCTATCAATTGTTAAATTATGGTCAAAACAGAGGGAGCAAATAGAGATGCGTTATAGAGATGGTATGTTCACAGGAGGGGTTTTCTACCAAACGTGGTGATAATTACACCCTTTTTTTTTTTAGAATTTAGTTTTAACCCATGTTTAGTAAACCAAGAGTTTACTAGGGTGAGTTCATTTTGATGGGTTTGGGTGTCGTGAGATGACAAGTTCACAGATTTTATCCCAACATCTTGGCTGTCTGTTTGGAGACCTGAAAATTAAATACCAAAAAGGAGAGTTCTTACCACCGAGCCCTGAGGAATACTTCCAGTCATTTTCATACTTTCAAATGAAGCACCTGCAGCTTGCACTGTGTGGGTTTTGCTTTCAGACAGTTTCAGTCTTTCCATAAAGGTGCTGACTTTTAAAGCATTGAGCTTTTGTATGATGCCAGTCTGGGCAATGGTAACAAAGACCTTAGCCGGGTCAATATACACTCCATGGCCACTGTCTACAGTCTCTGTAATCCTTTTGAGGACATTTACCAGATTAAATGACAGGATCCACCCCTGAAACCAAACTGTTGGGGATCAGTCTGTAAAGATTACTGATATCACAGTTTATGAGGTCAATTATAATGTGATTGTCTTTGTAGACAATGTTGCAGTACTGATTTTTTGGTCTTCCTGCCATGCTGAAGCCCACGACTGACTTGATTCTCAGTCTTTATATGATCCCTACCCTAGGACCAATGTCTGGACATCAGGGTATAAGAGGGGTGTCTTTTGGCCCCATCTTAAGTTTTTTCATGCTGTGCAGTCCGATGCACTACTCTGTTTTACCTAATGCTAGCAGTCCATCAGTTGGCTTGTTTTTCCAGAGTTCCTACAACCTGGTTTCAAACCGTTTAAAGAATACTTTTTCTGTTAAATTATGGTCAAAACAGAGGGAGCAAATAGTGCTGTGTTATAGAGATGGTACGTTGACAGGAGGGGTTTTCTACCAAAAGTGGTGATAACTACACTTTTTTTAGAATTTAGTTTTGACCCATGATGATTGGATAGGAAATAGGAAATTCACTCCGGGAATCACCTCTGTGGCTCTGCTCGACCAGGGGCACAGGAAAATAATTTTCTTGGGTGGCGAAAGCCAGAGTACCTTTTTGGCTAGGCTTGTATAGGCCCTAGGGCCGATAGCCTAGTACCTACCTATGAACCTATAATTAATGATTAAAAAAGGTCAGTAACTGCTTGATCTGTGGGAAGCAAATCCCACATAAGGATTTCTATTTGATTAGTTTGGGGCCTCAGCATGCCATTTCTAATGGTTAGCATTGTGCTAGGTTTTGCTCAAAAACCCTTAAGCATAGGGCCGAAGTCCTTGTAGCCCACATGGAGTCATTGGACCCAGCGCCGCCCACTTCTTTGCACACCATATTGTCAGACTGTTCTTGCCCAAGAAATGAAAAGATAAAATAAAGAAGGACATTGCAGACAACCAAGAACCTTCTGCGTTCGTGGTTAGGTCTTTGGGCAACAACTCAGGTGAGGCACCTTTGCATCCCCTTGATCCAATAACCACTTTGCAAAGCCCTCTGGCACAGCCCATTGGAAGAATGCACTATTATGATTTTGACTGGGTCCAGAGACACTTTGCTAGCTTCAGCTTCTGACACACAAGTGTTGGTAACTGAGGAGGTGGACAGTACTTCCAAGGTAGTAGTGCACAAAAAACTTCATGGAACCAGTTGGAGGTTCTGGCCATCTGCCTGACTAAGGCTTTAGTTCCAAATCCTTGGACACCAGAATCATAAAGAGTAGCTAGCTTGTCCCAGCTGGTGCTTTCCCAGTCCTTCAGCTGCACCAGCCCAGGTTGAGGCACAGGACCTGCTTAAGCTGGCTGAGGTGTTCATCATTTTCATGAAGTCCAGGGAGTCCAGCCAGCAGTAGGATTCTGTTTCTGAAGCTTCTCCTGGGAAAAGAAGGAGGAATGTTTCTCTTCATGAGGATGCATATTCCTCAATCTGAAGATGAGGACGAGTTATCCTGTGTTGAACACCTTCCCCCTCAATCTTTACTTAACTCAGACTCTAACGACACCCTGTCTTCTACTTCTCTGAGGATTTATCCTTTGGTATACCCTGCACAAGATGGAGTCATTTAATTGGAAGAGAAGAGAGTTTTCTCAGGCCCAAAGCTATTGCAGAGAACTTCTAAGCCTGCCCTTTCCCAGACAACTGGCTATCCCTTCAGTTTATGTAGTTCTGGATGATGTCTTTGAGGGCATCTCTTTGCACCCTGACTCCCTTCTACCTGTCCCTAGAAAGCCACATCATTTTTGTACAGTGCTTGACACCCACAAGCACCTTTACAAGAACCCACAGGCAGATTCCTCAGTAGTGTTTACTGAATCTGCCAAGGGTGCAGCCAGACACCATTTGCTCAATGACATTAAAGGTTGATTGTTAAATTTGGTAAAAAAGACCTGAACATGTGCTACCCTGGCTGTGAGGGCTCCTAACTGCCAGTTTCACATGTTAAAATACTTGAAGTCCTTACAAGAGCTAATCATTGCTAAGGCAGAGGGCATTACAGACAAGAGCCTACAGAGAGACATACAGGCAACAGCTAGATCAGCACTCCATCTGTTCAGACATTCACTAAAATGTGGCTATGAAGCATTGAATGCATCATGTAGGGCTGCTGCTATGGGCGCTGTCACTCGTAGACATGCCTGGCTGAGAACTCAGCCTCTCTCAGACCAAGTGAAGGCAGAACTCCTTAATACATTACTGGATAAGGGGTTGCCCCACCTCACAGAGAAAGTTTTTGGGAAATTGGACAAAAAAGGGAAACAAATCAAAACCATAAAAAAAATTGTCTCCCACACCTAGATATCACCGGAGAAATTATCCTTTCAAGTGTTGGCCACTGTCTCCAAACAGTGCTGTAAACCTGGGGGATGCAGTGACTGTGTTTCCCCCAGAGAGCAGCTGAGACTATACACAACACCCCAACACTATTCCCAACCCACCCCATTGCCGTTCTCTCTAACAGGAAGACTTTCGTCTTTCCTTCAGTAGTGAAAACTCATCACCAGGGACCAGTGTGTCAAATGTAGTAGAAAAGGACTATTTCATTCAGTTCAGTTTCACTGTTTTCCCGTGAATTTCAGTTATCAGCTTCTTCCGATTCCCCCCAGTTTGCTGCCATTACAATGGTCTTACTGTACTTCGTTTCATCCCGTGAGCCATCAGTTTTGCATTCCATTCCCCTTTCTTTTTCTGACGTTCTTACTCTCTATATCTGAGTGTAGTGCCACATTGTTTGCATACAGCAACTTTGTTGATTTGTCCACTCCAGCCTGTTTGCAGATGTAGTCCATCGCCAGTATGGACAGCAGTGGGCTCAGAGATGAACCATGGTGTGCACCCACTCCCACTGGGAAAACCCCTCTTTGAGACCGATCTCTGTTCATAATTGAGTAAGTGGGTTCTTTCACATAGCCCACCCTAATTCTGCCAATCTTTCTGGGACTTTAAAACACCACAGGACTGCCCTATTTAGCTTTCTTAGGACCTTGTCATATGCTTTCTCCAAGTCTAGGAATGCCCAGTTTGATTCTCTACTCATGTCTAGCTTCTTCTCAACTATCTGTCTCACTGCAGACTTTGGAGCAGTTGTGCTGCTTCCCGATCTGAATCCAACCTGCTCATGTCCCATATTACTTCTGTATGTATTTGTTTATCAAGCACCCTCTCCAAAATTTTTATGCAGTTTGACAGGTGTTTGATACCACTTTACTGCCCACAGTTGTAAATGAAGTCTTTGTTATTGCACTCTGGCACTAGTATGCTTATTCTCCAGTCATCTGGGGGTACACTTTTCTCTCCATACTGCTGAGTGCCCCTCAGTAGTTATTTCTTCCATATGTCACCCAACATCTTGATCATTTCTGTTGTGACCTCATCTGAGCCTGTTGTTTTCCCTAGTTTAATTTTCGTTAGTGCTGTTCTTCTGCTAGGGTGGGTTCCTCCTCTTCTTTCACCATAGGCTGTGTCTGGGGCAGTACAGCTTTTGTATTTTTGTAGCAGGCAAGAAGTGTCCCATGTTGCTAATTATATGTCTGAATAGAGTAGGTTGCTCAAATGTAGTTCACATCTGATGGCTTTGGGGGTGGCATAAAGAATTATATATGCCTAACAGATAAAATCCCATGTAGTGATGTTAGTCACCTACCATACAGCACACAACTTAGTTTAATACAGATGATCTTGAGAAGTGCTGTGATTTGTGCTATGCATGTAATAAACAGCAAATGCTGGTGACACATGCAAGCTGACACTTGGCACTAGAACTTCATCAGAAGTACCATTCCTGCAGCTGTGGATAGATGGCTGAGACACAGGCCACCAATTTCAGTTTGGGCCACAGATGTAGCACATTAAACAAGTGTTACTTGCAGTAATTCACCTGAATTCACCTTTCTAAACATACTGGAAAATATTACGATACAACCAAACACCCTAATACTGGGTGATTTCAGCTACCCTGCCATTAACTGGGAAAACTACTTGGCTACCAACACCTTTTCCCAACGGTTCTTGGAATTCATAATATCCAACACCCTGGATCAACTAATCCATTGTCCCACCAGGGGCTCCAATATCCTAGACCTGGTCATTACCAACATGGGAGATAGATGTTCCACACCAGTGGTCACCCCCTCATTGGTCAGGTCTGACCATAAGCAAATCACCCTTGACATCCACATCCCACCCCCTCCCCCCAGTAAGGAAACCTCTGTAAAAAAAAAAAACTTCTCCAAAACCAATTTCATGCTACTCAAGTCAAAAGTGACAAATTTCATGACACCCATGCAGACAGGAGCTGAAAGTTCGACTACTGAATCCTACAAAGGTACTGTATGAGCACATCCACTCGTGCATGAATCGTGCCATCCCAAATAGAACCAAGACAGTCTCCTCCAAAAAAAAGGAAGCCAATCTGGTGGTCCCCTGCCATAAACAAACTGTACAACAGAAGGAAGAAACTGTTGCAGAAAACAGGAAAATCCCAGGATGCAAAACACTCCCTTACCAGCCTCAGTAAGAAGCTGAGAGCCCTCATAAAATCCTCCAGAGCTAGTTACGAAAATAAAATTGCCAAAGATTCCAATGACAACCACAAGGCATTCTGTAGTTTTGTCAAGAATCTAAATGGCAATGCTCAGGTCTGCTCTGAGCTACAACAGAATGGCATTAAATATACTGATCACAAGGATATTGCCAATATCCTGGCAGATTGATTTAGTGCCAACTTCACCCTCCTCTCACCCCCTAAAGGGCCCATCTCAATACCAAACGATTGCCAAATTCTGGTAATCATGGCTGCACAGGTAGAAACTGCACTCTTCAAAGCTAAAAATACAGCATCCATGGGACCAGATGACATCCCGGGCTGTGTACTACATGAACTACAAAATCAAGTGGCATCTCGCCTAAGTGTCATGTTTAATCATAGCCTCACCTCAGACTTCATGCCCACTGAGTGGTGCACAGCTACAGTTATCCCACTTCACAAGGGGGGATCCACCTTGGATCCCGAGAACTACCATCCCATCAGTCTGACGAGCCTGATCTGCAAGGGCATGGAACGCATTATAATGGAACTTATAAACAAAGATATTGGCAACCTTCAAATACTGGACCCCACCCAGTCTGAGTTTGTGATGGGGTCGATCTTGTCTCCTGAACCTGATTGACTTCTTCGAATCAGTCTCCAGAGCAGTGGACGAGGGTAAGACGGTCCACACAGCCTATATCTGGACCTCGACAAGGCCTTCAACACTATCCCCCACTCTGGAATCATAGATAAACTTACTAAGCTGGGCATAAATCCGTACGTCACTCGATGGGTTGCCAACTGGCTTACTGACAGAACCCAGACTGTAAAAGTAGCTGACTCCAAATCCAGCTCCAGACAAATGACAAGTGGAGTACCAGGGTTCAGTCCTGGGACCGCTGTTGTTTGGCATCTACTTCTCTGAAGTATAGGCCAATACTAAGGGACTCTGGCTAACCAAGTTTGCAGATGACTGCAAACTGAGAGCTATTATTGAATCCCCAAATCATGTGGATATTCTACAAAAGGGCCTTACAGAAACAGATGCTTGGTGCCAGAGCCATGGGCTCAAGCATAATGCCAAGAGATGTATAGTTATCCTCTTTGGGAAAAACCATGTACCCATGAATTACCACATAGGTGGCAGTACACTATACACCGAAAGTGTGATGAGAGACTTAGGGACAGTGGTCTCACCTTCAATAATCACATCGCCACAACAGTCAGGAAATCCTTCTATGTGGCACACCTCATCACTAAGGGCTTTTCATCCAGAAAAAAGGAGGTCACTGTCTCACTGTACTCATCCCTTATTAGACCCATTATAGAGTACAACGCCCCAATGTTCTTTGTGTTTCACTGTTGTAGTCATCACACTTGGGTTATCTGCCTGCAGGTAGCCCTCAGTCGGCCCGAATACCAGAGTCTTGGGATTTCTGCATCGGATGCTGTCGCCTCTTCCATGACGTTAAGTCGTCAGGGGTATAAAACATGCAGCCGACGCCATTACATCAGCTTTTCTTGCCAAGCAGAGCCCAAAGCAGAAGCAGTTCACAAGTGCCGGTCTGCCGCTACCTGAAATTTTCGTTATTCGAGTTTCAGACCTGAAGTCTTCTAAAAGCGAAGTACCCCATTGGGGATGCTTTTTTCTTGCTCTAACCGATGTCAGGCAAAAATTAATAATTGTCTTGCTTGTGGAAAGCAAATACCTCACAGAGATTTTCATTCTTACTACATCACTTGTCTAGGCATAGACCACGACGTTCCTCGCTGTCGGTTTTGTGCCCTGTTCAGCTCCCGAACTGTTCGTTGTCGGGCTATCTTTGTCGCTAAATTCTTTCGTTCTCATTCTCCGTATTCCAAAATGGCTTCAATAAGCCGTCTGACTACTGATCTTCCCGAAAAAACTTAAGAATAAAGACAGAGACAGACCGCATAGGTCCAAAACTACCAACGATGCTTCCATTAAGCTAGTCGCTAGTCCGCCGGTACTCAGTGAGGCGCTTTCGCAGCACCTGATACCTGCTTCTACAGATTCGCAGGCCTCTACTGAGACCCATTCGGAGTCTGGTATGCCGCGAGATGCTTCTTCGACTGTGGAACCTGCGGATGTCTCTACCTTGGATTGGTCTGGAGCCGCTGTGCAGGCACCGGCTTCTGAGTGTGTATTCAGGCCTTCCAATGTTCATATTAAGCCGACTACTTCATTTCAAACTAAAAATACCGAATTTCTCAGGCCCAGAGTTCACACTACGCCTAGGAAAACGATGACCAAAGCGCATTCTCAGGGCCCCCATGCCACAGAAACAAATGCTTAGAATGGCTGAAGACCTTATTACTTTAATTAGGGGAAGCCAGCCTTCCCCCTCTAAAAGACAAAGAATTGATTTTCCTTCTGATTCTTCAGATCATGAGTCCGAAGATTCTGACCCTTCTGATTACCAGGACATACCTTTATCTACCTGTGAGGATTTAATGCAGAGGATTCCATTCCCTCTGCTTCCCACCAGAGGATTTTTCTTTCGGTGAAACCCTGCATACCCTCAGAGAGCATTGCCACTGGGAGTGCCAGGACTACCCACGGTCCAAAAAGAGACTCGGGGAATTTTTAAACTTACCTCAGCACAGGCCTCTAGCTATCCCTCCTGTTCTGGAAATTGTAGATAATGTCTTCATGGAATCCAGTCTTACCCCTGATACTTTGCCACCAGCTCCCAGGAAACCTGACAGGTACTACAGAGTACCTGACTCTTACAAATTTCTATTTAAGAGTCCTACTGCAGATCCAGAGACCATTTCCCGGGGACCTAAAGGCATTAAGGCTACTATAGCCAAAAACCCTACCCCTTCGGACAGGGATTCCAGGGCTTTAGACAGATTGGGTAAGAAGGTATACTTCTATTAAATTTCTCCAAAGCCAACTTCATGCTTCTTAAGACAGAAGTGGTGAACTTCATGGCACCCATGCAGATGGACAATACAGTTACAACTGCTGAATCCTACACAAATGCACTCTATAAGCACTTAAATGAGTGCATGGATCCTGCTATCCCAAACAGAACCAAGACGCTGTCCTCCAAAAAAAGGAAGTCAGTCTGGTGGTCCCCTGCCATAAACAAACTGTACAACAGAAGGAAGAAACTGTTGCAAAAGAGAGTAAAATCCCATGAGTGGAGGAGCTCTCTGGTCAGCCTCAGTAAGAAGCTGAGATCCCTTATAAGATCTTCCAAAGCTAGCTATGAAAACAAAATCGCCACTAATTCTAAGGACAACCACAAAGCATTCTAAAGCTATGTCAAGATTCTCAATGGCAGCACCCAGATCTGCTCTGAGTTGCAGCACAAAGGCACGAAAATTACAGAACCAACTGATATTGCCAACATCCTGGCAGATAGGTTCAGTGCTAACTTTACCCCCCCACACCCCCCAAAGGGCCCATATCTATACAGGAAGAATGCAGAGTCCCTGTAATCACAACTACGCAGGTAAAAGCTGCACACTCTAAAGCCAAAAACACAGCATCCATGGGACCGGGCAACATCCCAGGCTGCGTTTTACATGAACTTTAGAGCGAACTGGCTGCCCACTTAAGCACCATGTTCAGTAATAGCCTTGCATCAGGCTTTGCACCCACTGAATGGCGCACAGCAACAGTTATCCCACTCCACAGAGGGGGAGCCACCACTGATCCCGGAAACTATGGACCTATTAGCATAACGAGCCTGGTCTGCAAGGCCATGGAACGTATCATCATGGAACTCATAAACAAATACGTTGGTAATCTCCAAACTCTGGATCCCATCCAGTTCGGGTTTGTGAAAGGCAGATCATGCCTCCTGAACCTGATCGACTTCTTTGAGGCAGTCACCAAAGCCGTAGATGAGGGTAAGGTGGTTCACACAGCCTATCTTGACCTCGCTAAGGCTTTCGACACCTTCCCCAATTCGGGAATTATAGCTAAACTCACTAAACTAGGTATAAATCCCTATGTCACAAGATGGGTTGCCAACTAGCTCACTGACAGAACCCACACTGTAAAAGTTGCATACTCCAAATCTGACCTCAAAGCAGTGACAAGTGGAGTACCACAGGGTGCCGTCCTGGAACCTATCCTGTTTGGTATCTACTTCTCTGAAGTACAGGCTAACACAGAAGGCCTCTGGCTAACGAAGTTCACAGACGACTGCAAAATCGGAGCCATAGTCAAGTCCCCAAATGATGTGGACATCTTCGCTGAGACAGATGCCTGGTGTCAGAGCCATGGCCTCAAGCTCAATGCCAAAAAGTGCAGTGTCATCCCCTTTGGTAAAAACTCTGTACCCATGAACTACAACATAGGCAGCAATCTACTTAACACCGAATGTGTGAGAGACCTTGGGACCCAGGTGGACAGTAGTCTCTCCTTTGATAGTCACATCGCCACAGTAGTCAAGAAGTCCTTCTACGTGGCATACCTCATCATAAAAGGGTTCTCATCCAGGAAAAAAAGAGGTCATTGTTCCACTCTACTCGAGACAAATTAGACCCATTATAGAGTACAACGCCCCTTTTAGAATGTACCTCACAAGACATCTGCAGCAGCTGGAAAGGCCACAGAAGTACCTCACAAAGAGGATTACTGGCCACAAACAAATGCCCTACACTGACCGCCTCAAAAAACTCCAGTTTTACTCCGTAGCATATCGCCTACTCAGAGGTGATCTCTGCCTAACATATAAAGCTATGTCAAACCCAGAGCTGTTGGACATGCTACACCTAAAGAAATCACAATCCCTCTGAGCTACACGCTCTAGGGACCTAAACCTTCTCACCACAATAAACAGGACATGCTGGAGGGATGGATTCCTGCCCAGAGACTTCCCATAGTCTGGAACAGGCTACCCATGTATGTCTAGCAAAGTTCTTCATTAGCACTCCTTAAGAAAAATCTTGATGAGTGGATGGGAAATAGGAAATACACCCCGGGGATCACTTCTGTGTCTCTGCTCAACAATGGCACAGGAAAATAACTTTCTTGGGTGGCGTAAGCCAGGGAACCGTGCTGGCTTGGCTTACGTAGGCCCTTGGGCCAATAGCCTAGTACCTACCTATGAACCCCTCTGCTACTCTTGCCATCAGGGCTTTAAATTGCCAGTTCCACATGTTAAAATATCAGCAACATATTATGGAACTAATTAAACAAAAAATGATGTTGATTCCTAATTGTGCAGGACATAAAGATTTACAAGAGTTAATGCATTCTGCAAACCAAGTTGTAAAATCTACTCTGCAATGTGGTTTTGATGCTTTAGAAGCATTTTGCAGGGCTGGTGTCACTGGGTCTGTTCTTAGAAGGCATGCTTGGCTAAAGGAACAAATCTTGCCAGACCATGTCAAAACAAAATTACTAGCTGCTCCATTAAACCAAGAACGTTTGTTTGACACTAAAACAGAAGTAGTCCTCAAAAAGATGGAGGAAAAAGCTAAATCTATGCAAACTGTTAAAGATTTCCTACAGGTACAGCCACCTAGATTCGGTAGGCATTGGCCTTCAAAAAACTGGTCCTTTCCAGTCCCTCCCAGATCTTTTCATTCCAAACCCAGGGGAACAGACCACCTAGACTGCAGTCTCAGGGTATGCACAGATCTAAACAATGGAGTGCTCCCACCTCCAAAAACAGGAAGTAGTAAGCCACCATCCAATGGAAATTTCACAGTGACTTGCCCTTCATCCTTCCCAGCCTTGCCCAAGTACTTGCACCCTTAGGAGGAAAACTCACCCTGCATACAAAAAACTGGGAGTGCATTACCCAGGACAGATGGGCTGGGTCTTGAACATTGTATTCCAGGGATACAGACTCTACTTCCACTCACTGCCAACCCCAAGCGGATGGCCAGACCTCCCCCCAAACCAGTGGGCAGAGGCCCAAAAGCAAGTACTTTCTCTTCTCAGTATCAAGGCTATTCAACCTGTCCTAACAGAGCAAAGGGGACAGGGTTTCTACTCTGGACTGTTTCTGGTACCCAGAAAAGAAAACTCTTGGTGCCCTATCCTCTATTCTCAACACTTTCCTGGTGGTTCCAAAATTCAAAATGTTTACTCTCCAACAGCTGCTTCCTATGCTAACCAAGGACTCCTGGCTAGTCACCCTAGACTTTAAAAGAAGCTTATCTGTACATCCCCATAAGGAAGTCTTGCAGGAAATGTCTACATTTCAGGGCAGGCTCTATGCACTGTCAGTTCTCTGCACTTCCCTTTGGCTTATCTACTGCGCCCAGGGTATTCACAAAATGCCTAGCTCCAGCCATTGCATACTGCAGGCAGAGAAAAATTCAAATTTACCCATACTTGGACGATTGCCTGATTCAGTCAGGAATTGCTACTTCAGCACCTGACATTTGTAGAGAGACTTCTAACTTTGCTGGGGTATACCATCAACGAAATAAAATCACATCTGGTACCTAGCCAAAAGATTGTATTCCTGGGAGCAAGCTTAAACACAACTTCCCAGATGGCATTCCTCACTCCAGAAAAACAGATTTATTTGATAAACTACTTCAGTCTACTGGCCACCCAAACCCAAATATCTGCAAGAAAAGTACTGCAAGCCCTAGGGTTCATGGCCTCTTGCATTCTACTAATTCCATATGCAAGACTGCATATGAAGAAACTTCACTGGTACTTAAGTCTCTGGTGTCAACATTCTTAGGACCTGGAAACAATGATTACTATCATTCCTTGCCTAAGGACAGAGTTCTTTTGGTGGGCAGAGGCCTGCTATCACAACAAGGGACTCCCTTTCACTCAACCCTCCGCTGTCCAAGCCCTGACAACAGGCTCATCAGACTATGCATGAGGGGGCTCACATGGCAGGCAAATGGAGCCCAAAACAAATGCACCTGCATGTCAATCAAAAAGAAATGTTAGCTGTACATAATGCACTGACAACCTTCAAATACCTTATCCTTCCAGGGCAACTATTGATAAAGACAGACAACATCACAGTTATGTGGTACATAAACAAGCAGGGGAAACTCATTCCTACCCACTCTGCAGGTTAGCCATGGCTCTGTGGAACACGGCCTTGAGCAATCAAGTGCACCTGCAAGCTCAGTTCCTGCCAGGCAAACTAAATTCACTGTCAGATGGCTTAAGCAGAAATCTAATGGACCCACATGAGTGGAAACTGGAACCCAAATCATTCAAACTTCTTATCCACAGGTGGGGGGCACCAGAGGTGGACCTCTTTGCTTCCCCCAGAACCATCAATTGAGCAAATTTTGCTCCAGAACTCCCCATAGCCATGCATGGAAAGTGGATGCCCTCTCCTTTACATGGGAAAACCTTTCAATCTATGCCTTTCCCCCTCTGCCCCTCCTCTTAAACGTTCTACTAAAGATCAAACAGGACAAGGCAAGGGCAATCCTGATTGCACCAGACTGGCCACGCCAGCACTGGTACCCACTTTTACACAGTCTGACAGTAGTACCATGGCACCTGCCTTACACCCCTTCCCTGCTGTCCCAGCAGGAGGGCCAGATTTTGCATCCTCAACTGCAAACCCTGAAGGTAGCAGCCTGGCTCATCCCCCGACTCCGTCACCAGCAACCTTCAGTAAACAGGTGCTGGATGTCATCCTTGAGGCAAGGAGGCCTAGTGCTAGGAAATCCTATTCAGAAAAGTGGAAAAGATACTGTTCTTGGAGCCAGTCTCAGGGAAGGGACACAACAGTGCCCAACTTACCTCAAATCCTGAGGTGGGTTACCTGAATTGCAGGCCCTTATGCCCGTAGAACCCTTCATTATTTTCCATGCGGACTGGGTTTCCCTCCGGACTAACCCATCATTTATGCCCAAGATGATATCTAATGTGGCTTTAAACCAATCCATTCATTTACCAACTTTTTTCCCTAATCCTCAGAATAAAGGGGAAAGGATCCTACACTCCTTGGATGTGCACAGGCAGCTTAGGTTCTACCTTGACAGGACTAAACCTTTCAGAAAATCTGACCAGCTGCTAGTCAGCTTTGCTTCAGGGGCAGTGGGCAAGGCCATATCAAAGCAAACCATTTCCAAATGGATAGCACACTGCATCCATTTCTGCTGCAAACACCATGGAAAACCTACCCCAGAGGGGACCAGAACTCATTCCACTAGGGCTACCTCAACCTCTACAGCATTTCTCAGGGGAGTCCCTACCTGGGACATCTTGGAAGCTGCAACCTGGAGTTCTGTACACACCTTCACCAAGTATTACCACTTGCCTATCTTTTCTAAATCCGGAGCTGGATTTGCCACAGCAGTCTTACAAGGCCTGCTAGCCAGCCCTAATACTTCTTGAATGCCTCCACCCTTCCTCAGCTTTGGATATCAACCCAAGTGTGATGACTGCAGCAGTGAAACACGACGAACTTAATACAGTTGTGTACACCTACCATAAATGTAGATGTTCGAGTGTATTCATTGTTGCAGTCCTGGTTACCCTCCCTCCAGCCCCCTGACTCTTATACTTTCTACCTATCCTCTTTTTGCCCATATCTTATGGCAGTGGTATTTACTTTTTACTGGAGGTGTTCCACACCATGTAATTGCTTCCTATTTTGGGGGCTCCTGATATCTGGGCAAGAAAAACTGATGTAATGGCGTCGGCTGCATGTTTTATACCCCTGATGACCTGACGTCATGGAAGAGGCGACAGTATCTGACGCAGAAATCCCAAGACTCTGGTATTCATGCCGACTGAGGGCTACCTGCAGGCAGATAACCCAAGTGTGATGACTGCAACAGTGAATACACTCAAACATCTACATTTATGGTAAGTGTACACAGCTGAACTTTTGGTATGTACCTCACAATACATCTGCAACAGCTGGAAAGGCCGCAGAAATACCACACTAAAAGAATCACAGGCTTAAAGCAGATGCCCTATGCTGATCATCTGAAACAAAACTCCAGCTATACTCTGTGGCATATTGTCTACTCAGAGGCAATCTCTGCTTAACATACAAGGCCATGTCAAACCCTGAGCTGCTGGACATGCTCCACTTAAAGAAATCCCTATCCCTCAGAGCCACACGCTCCAGGGATCTAAACCTTGTCTTCACAATATACAAAATGTGCTGGAGGGTTAGGTTTCTGACCCAGAGACTCCCCATACTCTGGAATAGACTACCTGTACATGTCAAGCAGAGCGCCTCCTTGGCCCTCTTCAAAAGGAACCTTGACGATTGGATGGGAGGTAGGAAATTCACCCCGGGGATCACGTCAGTCGTCCTGCTAGACAGGGGTCCAGGGAAGTACATATTGTGGGAAGAAATATCCTGGGAATTGTTATGGCTAGGCTTGTATAGGCCCTTGGGCCGATAGCCTGGATGTCCATTGTGTTACACTGCTGCAGTCATTACACTTGGGTTATCCTGCCGTTAGGCGGTCCCGCAGTTGGCCAGAGTTCCAAAGTCTTGGTCCGGCGTCGGTTGCTGTCGCTTCTTCCCTGACGTCAGTGCGCCAGGGGTATATAAGATGCATCCGATGCCATTTTCTCCAGTCTTTCTTGCCCCGCGGTGCCCAAAGCAGAAGCAGTTCGCAAGTGCTGGTCGGCCGACTCCTGAGATTTTCGAAGTCGAATTTCAGATCCGAAGTCTTCAATAAAGCTAAGTACCCCGTTGGGGAAACCTTTTTCTTGCCTCAGACCGATGTCAGAAAAAGTTAATAATTGTATTTCTTGTGGGAAGTAAATACCTCATAAGGACTTTCACTCTTACTGTATTCCATGCCTAGGCCCTGATCACGACGTCACTAGTTGTCGGTTTTGTGCTAGATTTAACAAACGTACTATAAAAAGACGTTTTGATTTTGCTTTGCACTACTTTGGCCGAAGGTTCAATTTATGCCATCAGATCAACCGACAACCTCAATACCGAAAAAACGCAAAGACAAGGATAAAGACAGGCATCCGAGGTCCAAAACCGACGACGAAACCTCTTCTAGGCCAGTTGCCAGTTCGCCGGTTCTCAGTGAGGCGCTTTTGCAGCCCCTGACACCCGCTACCTCAGAGCCACAGGCCGCTTCCGACTCCCACGTGGAGACAACTAGGCCTCTGGAAACTCAAGGTATTGGGCCTACGGAAACTAATCCCTCAGATGGGTCCAGAGCCGCTGAGCAGGCATCGGCTTCTGAGGGTGTTTTCAGCCCTTCACAACTTACCATTAAAACAACAGCCAAGACAAAAGTACCATTAAAGACAAAGAAACAAGTACAGCATTCTCCTGGACAGTCCTCCATGCCTAAGAAACAGATGCTTAAAATGGCCGAAGACCTCATTACATTAATCAGGGGTTCCCATCCCCCTCCTGAGAAAAGGCCTAGGCAGGATACAGACTATGATTCCTCTGATCAGGTTTCCATTTCCTCTGATTCCTCTTCAGACCAGGGATACTCTCTACCCCCCTGTGAGGACTCTGATGCTGAATAATCTATCCCTTCAGCCTCTCCTCCTGAGGGTTATTCTTTTGGGGAAACTTTACATACCATGAGGGAGCATTCCCATTGGGAAAGTCAGGATTACTCCGAATCCAAAAAAAGGCTCAGGGATTTCCTTTTATTGCCTCAGCACAAGCCCCTGGCTATTCCGCCTGTGCTAGATATTGTGGATGACATGTTCTCTGAATCCACCTTATCTCCCGATTCTTTGCCCCCTGCTCCAGCCAAGCCAGATAGGTATTATAGAGTCTCTGACTCTCACAAGTTTCTTTACAAAAACCCTTCTGCTGATCCAGAAGCTATTTCCCAGGGTCCAAAAGGGGTTAAGGCCTCCACTGCAAAAAATCCAGTACCCTCTGACAGAGATTCCAGAGCTTTGGATAGATGGGGGGAAAAAGTATACACTTCTGCAACTTTAGCAGTAAGAGCTTTAAATTGCCAGTTTCACATGCTTAAGTACAAACAATATTTAATGGCTCAGTTAAAACAGAAAATGCTTGCAAGCTCAGAAGCTCCTGATTGTAAAGAAATGCAGGATTTATTGCATGCAGTTGAACAGGTAGGAAAACATACTCTGCAATGTGGTTTTGATTCTTTAGAGGCCTCTTGTAGCGCCGCAGTTACAGGTTCTGTGATTCGAAGACATGCTTGGTTAAAAGAACAGAGCTTACCTGATCATGTTAAGGCAAAATTATTGGATGCTCCTTTACAGCATGATACCTTGTTTGGTGTTAAGGCAGTAGAGGTGTTAAAGAAAATGGAGGATAAAGCTAAATTTATGCAAACAGTCAAGGATTTCTTACAGGTACAGCCACCTCGCTTTAGCAGAAATTGACCAACAAAGAATTGGTCCTTTCCAGTGTCAGACAGGCCACAGAGAGGCAGATACAGACGCCCAAGAGGCAGATCTCAACCCCAAGGCTCAAACAGACAATGACAGTGGGGCACCTCAACCCCAAAAGGAGGTGAGGACAAGTCTCAACCTTGCAGGAAACAGTCACAATGACTTTCCCCTACGTACGCCAAGCACTTCCCTTTTGGAAGCACCCTTAGGGGGAAAACTAGCACTTTTTTTCTCAAAACTATCAAACAATCACCCAAGACAAATGAGTTCTGAATATTGTGTCTCAAGGTTACAAGTTCCACTTTCATACTTTACCAAGGCTAAAAGGAATGCCAGACCTGCCACAAAATCAATGGGCAGAGGCACAAAAACAAATTTCAGCCCTCATGGACATGAGAGCTATTCAAAAAGTACCACAACAGGAACAAGGACAAGGATTTTACTCAAGACTCTTCCTGTTCCCCAGAAAGGACAAGGCCTGGAGGCCCATACTAGACCTTTCAATTCTGAATACTTACTTGGATATTCTGAAATTCAAAATGTTGACATTACAGCAGCTTCTACGCATGCTGGGCAAGAAGGCTTGGCTTGTTACTCTGGACCTCAAAAAGGCATACCTGCATGTCCCTATCAGACAAAATTGCAGAAGATACCTCCGATTCAAAGCTGGTACAGTGCACTACCAATTCTCTGACAGGGACAGTGCCCATTTTCAGCAGAGGCCTGGGGAGAAAAGCTCCAGTCTAAGCTTACATACAAATTATCACAACAAGTAATAGAAATTATAAACAAAATTGACAAAAAATTACAGGATAAAAATGCAAAAACAAAAATATATGGATTTGTATCACTTCACTGAAAGACCATTTCACTGAGACCAAATCACCTAAAGTTAATTTCACCTAAAACTCATTTCACTGACAAGTAGTAGTATAAGGCAAATCAAAGGTATATGCCCTTTTCCCCACTGTAGTGTGATCCTGGTGTTAGTGTATATAGTTGTGGGGGGGGTGTATCCCCCCACCTAGTTGGGTTTTACCAAATCATGTAAAACAAAACCAGACAACAGAAAACCAAATTAAGTGGGCGGCTGTGCCCCTCACACCCCCCTAACTATATATACTAACACCAGGATCGCACTACAGTGGGCAAAAGGACATATACCTTTGACTTGCCTTAGAGTACTACTTGTCAATGAAATGAGTTTTAGGTGAAATGAACTTTCAGTGAAATGAACTTTAGGTGATTTGGTCTCAGTGAAATGGGTTTCATTGAAATGGTCTTTCAGTGAAGTGATGTGATACGAATCCAAATATATGCATAGTATTGAATCGAATAAGACTTTAAATACTTGAATATAGACAAATATATGGTTGAATTTATTTATGTGTAGGAACATAACATTAGTTTGGAAATTAAGCAGGGAGAGTCACTTAGGCAAAGTAGTGCATAGTTAGTAATACCTCCTTGGTGAGTGTTGCAGCTGGGAATGTAACTATTTATAGAGAAGTAGTGTTGTTAGAAGGGATATGTTTACAGAGTTAGTATGTACAGCCAAATTGTATAAGTGATGCTAAGTTAATAATTAACCTGGGGTGTTACATGTGCAAAGCCAGGATTCAGACAAGTGTCTTTTGAGAGATATTTTGAAATTATTAAAGATTGCTTATAGATCTAATACTGTGTGGAAGGGTATTCCAATTTTTAGCAACAAAGTAGAGTAAAGAGAGTTGCCTGCTGTATTGGATACTTTGGTTACTAGGAGTAAGTCTTTGTTAGACGATTGAAGAATACGAATGTTAGAGTAGGGTTGAGAAAGATTTTTTAGGGAAGGTATGTTGTCAGGATTGGGCATTATTTTGTGAGCCATTAATAACTGGTTATAGTTCATAATATGAGGTAGTTCTAACCAAGAAAGATTTTTTAGGCATTGACAGTGATGGGTTGAATGTGTGGAATCTGTTGCAAATTTGGCAGTCTTATTATAGCATGATTTTAATTTGCTTAGCTCTGACTTTTTGAGGTTGGTAAGTATTGGGGGGTGCATATAAGAGTGAGGAGAGGGGTGGGTTCTATCTATGGCTATTCTTTCAGCATCTGTTAATAATTTTTTGTTTGTATACATTGTTCCCATTTTCTTGTGAACCTTTTTGATTGTGTTAGAAATGTGTATGTCAAATTTTAGTTGTCTATTATGACACCTAATAGTTTTGTTTGGGAATCTGGGAAAATCCTAGTATTATTACTGGCAGTGATATAAAAGTTGGCTGGGAGGTTAGTAGGTTTAGAAGGATGAAAGATCATAAGTTTAGTTTTATTAGGGTTATGAATGAGCTGTGAGTTAGCTAGCCACTTTTCAATATCAGAGAAGTCTTTTTGTGTGACTGTAAGAAGTTGAGTTATTGTGGATGCTGCACATATGAGAGTTGAATCATCTGTGTATTGTATGATAGGTGCTTGAGAGGAGACCATGTAAGATCATTTATGAATATGCTGAAGAGGATGGGCCCTAGGATTGAACCCTGAGGGACTCCCAAGTGTAACAGGAAGGAGTGGGGATAGATCTTACTTCCATTTCACAGCTTGCTGGCGGCTAATAGATAACTTTGAAACCAGTTAACAGCATCAAGGTTGATATTAAGATTTTTCAGAGTGGACAGTAGCTTAAGATGGGAAACTGTATCAAATGCTTTAGACATGTCCAAAAAGACTGAAGACGCTATTTTGCCATTGTCTCTGAATTTATTTATAGTATTAGTGGAACGTAGAAGAGCTGTAGTAGTGATATGTTGTGGTCGGAATCCATGCTGTGATGATGAGAAGAGATTATTATTTAGAAGGTGTTTTAAGAAGTTGAAAGTGGATAGATCTTTCCAGAATTTTAGAAAATGGTGAAAGTATAGCAATGGGCCGGTAGTTTGTTAGTTCTTTTGAATCGCCTCCTTTGTGTAATGGTGCAATATACGCAATTTTCCAAATAGCTGGGATGTACTGCTCTGTTATAGAGTGGTTTATAATTATTGACAGAGGGAAGGCAGTAACAGCTGCTGTTAATTTTAGATATTCTGCTGGCAAGTTATCTACTGCCAGTGAAGTGGATTTCAACTTCTTTAATAGTTTTGCAATAGTTTGTTTTAGGACTGTCTGAAATGAGAATGCGTCTGCAATGTTGCTTGGATTGTTGGGTGTTGGCATTGTGGGAAACTTTTAATTCTTAGTGCCAAAACACTTTTAGTGAAGAATGCGTTAAATTGTTCAGCAATACTGTTTGTGTTATCAGGTAAGTTGAGGAGTTTTGGTTTGGCCAAGATGTTATTGATTGTGTTCTAGAATTTTTGTGGATTCATTCTGTATTTCCATTGTAAATTAGAATAATAGTGCTTGTCTAGTTTAATTTGGTGTTTGGCACTGTTCCTAAGTTGCTGGTAAATTAAACTGTTTTGGAGAGATTTATTTTTAGCCCAAGTTTGCCATGTTTTGCCCCTTTGTTTTAGGAGGGTACGAGTCTCATGGGTTAACCATGGTGTGTAGTTGGATTTGACACAAACTGTTCTTGGAGGTGCAAGTCTGTTTAGAATAGTAAGGAAGGTGTCATTGAAGTGTTACACAGCAGCATCTAAGGGCACTTGCTTAAGAGGAGTCCAGTCTATTTTTTCAAGAATATTAAGTAGAATCTGTAAGTTAAGATTTTTCTTATTATGCATTTGGTGGACATTGATAAGCTTAGTAGGGTTACTGTGATTTCTTAGTAAGTAGGTTCCAAAGTGGTCACTTAAGTGATCTGGGAGACATCCCACTATTTGGTAATACTGGGTTTATTAGTTAAGAACCAGTCCAAAATAGATTGTTTATCTGTTTTCTTGTCCGTTCTAGTTGGGTGAGAAATCATTTGAGTGAAACCACGGAGGTTTAGGTAGTTATGAGGATTGTCAGAGTTGCATATCATCCTGTCTGTGTTAAGGTCTCCTGCAATAATGGTTTCCTGTGATATGGCTTTTGTGACATTTTGGAGAATGATTTTGGTTGTACTGGAATTGTTTCCTGGAGGATGTAGATGGCTGTTCTATATATGTTCTGGTTTAGTTGTAATCTAGTTATGAGTAGCTGTGCATTATTAATGTAAGTAATACTTATGTTTGCAGGTTGTAAGTTGAGCATGCTCTTAAAGAGAATTGTTACACTACCTCCCTTCTTTTCTGTTCTGTCAGCTCTTAGATATTGTCGAAACAAACTGTATGCAATGAAACTCAGTAAAAACAAGAAAAAGCTCTGTGAAACAGACTCAAACACAAAAATACTGAAAGTAGTCCAATGGTTTAATGAAGCACTTTTCGTCACCTTCAATAAGGCAACTTCTTCAGATTACATTTCTAAAAAACAAGTTCCATTTAAATAGCGTAAGTGATCACATGATTAAGCTCAAAAGAAAAAATATATATATTACTGCACAACAAATAGTGCATATCTAAAACTTTCAACAACCTTTAAAATACTTTATAAAATATCAAAACAATTTCCGTACCACTCCAACAACAAATGTCGTCTCCTAATATTAAAACCATCTTGTGACAAAAATTTGTTAAAAAAAAGCTAATATGTATCATTTATGTAATAAACGAAAATTTATCTGCTCAAACTTTTTAATTTTAGCAGACACATTATATTACAAAACTCGTTGAGGCTAGGTTCAACAAAGGCATTTAATCTAAATTGCCATGCAAGTTCACGCTCTTCTAGGAGCAAGTTTATAGGGCCACCACGAATAGCTTGCTGTATTTGATCTATGGCCCTAAAGGTAAATTTATGTCCTTCATTTAACATACTGTGTTTAGCAAGAGCATTGTCCATTTTATTGGTACTTATTGCATAAATGTGTTCGTAAATTCTATCTCGGAGCCTTCGCTCCATTTTTCCTATGTAGAATGCTTTGCAAGATGTACACATAGCAACATAGACTGCCATTTTAGAATTGCAATGTAATTTGTGTTGTAGTTCATATTTTCTTTCATTGATAGCAAATGTTCTACCTGTAGCTATAAACTTACACATGCTGCAACAGCCACAAATAGACATGCCAGCAAATCTTTGGGCACCCTCATTGTTTTTTGTCTCAAGCATACTTTTTAAATTCATTCCTCTCCTAAAGACGATCTTTGGAACACTACCTAATTTGTCTGATAGTGTTTTATCCTGTTTAATAAGTTCCCAATTTTTGTATAAAATAACCCTAGTTAACAAACTGTCCATACTGAATGTAGTAATAAAACTACACTCAAATGTGTTAGTCACGTTGTTACTTATTACCTTATTGCGTTCTAAATTAAATCTATTGTCACTGAATGTCGTCCCCCCAGATACGCTCTAAGTCGTCTCCCCAAGTTCACTTACAACTTCTCTTCTGTCTAAAATAGGGATAATTGTCCCATTAATTCTTTTAAAGTAAACTTCATTAAAAGTTGTTTCAATAAGGGTCAGGGGGTACCCTCTTTGTTGGAACATTTCAATGAGTAAGTTAGTCTTCTAAGAATTCAGTTTCAAGTGAAACCATTCTAGCGGCCCTTATCAGTTGGCCCTTTATTATTGAACGTTTCTGTGACAATGGGTGGGAACTAGTAAAGTGCAAGAATGAGTTGCAGTATGTATCTTTTCTAAATATCCTTGAGGTATATCTATTATTTACAAAATCTTTGGATAATCTGACATCCAAATAGTCAATGCAGGACAAATGAAAATTAAATGTAAATTTAAAAAAATCAGTTGTGTTGTTTAAATACTCAACCAAATTTTTTGCTAAATCTACATCACCTCGGTACAGAATAAAAATATCGTCGAGGAAACTTGTGTAGTATATAATATTTGTCATGTGGAAGGCATTGTTGAACACAAAATGTTTCTCCCAATATACCATAATGATATTGGCGAAACTCCCACCACAGGGTGAGCCCATGGCTACACCCCGCTTCTGTAAGTACAACTCATTTTGGAATGAAAAATAATTATTGGTGAGAATAATGTCCAACAACAGTTCCACAAGATAAATTTCCTGACTAGATGCTCCCTTACTATAAAGGAATAGACTCACCCATTCAATACCCTCTGTGCGTGGAATTGACGTATACAGTTCTTTTAACGTCATTTGTTAGAAAGTTGTTGGCAACATCAAAATCCAGACTATTCATATTTTGTAAGAAAGCCCAAGTGTCTTTCCAGACTTGTGGTTCAGATGTTAAATACTTTTTCAAGATGCTGTCAACCACTTTAGCACAAGGGTATGTTATAGAACCACGGCCATCTATCAATGGCCTCATAGGTGGATTGTTCAAGTCCTTATGGATTTTCGGAATTGCAAATAATATAGGGATTTTTGGCCGTGACATGATCATATAATTGTGTAGATTGACGTCAATTTTAGATTCTATAAACAAATCATTTATATAGCTTTTGATACGGTTGTAGGCTGTATTCACTTTGTTAATTGATGCCTTAGTATAGGCACTTAATAACGCCTGTACTCTTTTTGAATAATCAGTTATGTCAAATATGGCTAAGCCTCCCCCCTTGTCTGGCTTAATCACTCTAACTTTCATTGACTTCAATGTTTGTAATGCCAAAGATTCTTCCTGTGTAGTGTTTACTTCAACCATTCTACTATTAAAAACATTCCTTTGGTCATTAGCAAAATATCTTTGCTCCAATTCCATTATAGTTTCAAAGATATTTAATATTGGATGTAGTGGAGGGATAAACATGCTCGGAACCCTAAATAGGGAACCTGTTCCACCAACATTACCAAACAAAGTTGTCAAGTTTAATTTTCTTACATACGACTTCAAGTCTTTAATTGTTTGCACAATGTCCAGATGTCGACTAGGGACAAATGTGTTTCCCTTAGCTAACAGTTCAGTTAAGACAGGGTCAATTTCAATCGATGAATAATTGAAAATGTGAAAGTCACCAGACTTGTTCTTTAAAATAGCAACTCCGTGTTGCAGGTCGTGCGTTATCTCCTGTGTTTGTTGTCGGTCACTCGGTGCTACAGCACCGGTAGAAACACCAGTGTCTTTAACCGATTGGTTCTCCCGGTTCCTGTCAAGTGAAGGCATACCAATATTGTCCGATAATGCATTCTCATTCACCACTTGTTGCTGGCCAGGTGGAGGAAATAAATGGCTGTTGTTAGTGGTACTTAAAACAGCTGACTTAGGTTGTTGAGAATCCAACCGCACAGCTAGTTCATCCACGCGTTGAGATAAAGCGTTAATTAATGCAGTTAAACTTAAAAACTCAGATTGTGTTTGAGTATGTTTTTATGGAGTTTCATTGCATACAGTTTGTTTCGTTTGTGTCATATGGCTTCTGGTGATTCAAGAAGTGCAAACAATCCTAATCTGTTTGAACCTACTCAAACACAGTCTGTGTTTCTACCGGTGCTGTAGCACCGAGTGACCTACCGGCTTTGGACAGACCGCCTGCTTGCTTGGATAGCTCTGCTTGTGGTTTAGATGCAAGACAGAACGGCATTGTAGGGCTTATTAGTACACCACCACTTCAGGAGTGGATAAAAGACGCATGCAAATTTTGTTTCAATCGGGAGAATAACGTGGAGCAACTGGCTGACAACACTGAACAACAACAGGTTGGTCTTGTCTTAATATCTGAACAGTTAAAACTCTTAGACATAAAATTAGTTAAGCTAAAGAAGCTTCAGCTAGAAACAAGTTATTTCCAAGAATGTATCAAAGAACGTATTGTCCCAAAAGGCTTAAAGACACCATTTGTATCCCACTGGCCTAAAGCGGATTCCTTATTTCATCTAGAACTCAATTCCTTTTTTGACCAACAAGGGTTTGATTTAATGTTAAAACATTATGCAGTCCAAATTGAGCAACTAACAAGTGAGGTGTCTGACATTAACTCTTTTATCACCTCTCATACTGATTTTGTCAGATACAAGTATGACTACGAGAGATGTTTTGCCAGCATTGACCAGTTATTGGATAGACTGAGATTTAAAAAAATTAAAAAAATGAATAGGGACCGTGCAGCCTACGACAAGGGCTCAGCGTACCCCAAGCCTTCTAAGGCTCAAGTTGGTACTTCTTTTTCTTCTTCCAACAATTATAATTTAAACAATAGAAGGAATGATTCTAACATTGACAACACTACTGCAACAGCAGCGTCCTCAATACCTGACACCGAACAAGAACAGGTTAGATGAAGCGAGCAGCTTCGTTCTAACAATAATAAAGGATCAAATAACAAACAACAGGGCACAGTTTCAAATGACAATAACTTCAATAAATCAAATTCTCTGAACTTTGTCCATCCAGGTGCTATCCCTAAAAAATTTAATAACTACCCTCAAAAATCAAACAGCGCACCAACAACAAACGCAGGAGATAACATATGACCTGCAACACAGGGTTGCTATTTTAAAGAACAAGTCTGGTGACTTTCACATTTTCAATTATTCATCAATTGAAATTGATCCTGTCTTAATTGAACTGTTAGCTAAGGGAAACACGTTTGTCCCTAGTCGACATCTGGACATTGTGCAAACAATTAAAGACTTGAAGTTGTATGTAAGAAAATTAAACTTGACAACTTTGTTTGGTAACTTTGGTGGAACAGGTTCCCTATTTAGGGTTCCGAGCGTGCTTAACCCTCCATTACACCCAATGTTAAATATCTTTGAAACTATAATGGAATTAGATCTAAGATATTTTGCTAATGACCAAAGTAATGTTTTTAATAGTAGAATGGTTGAAGTAAACACTACACGGGAAGAATCTTTGGCATTACAAACATTGAAGTCAATGAAAGTTAGAGTGATTAAGCCAGATGTGGGGGGGGGGCTTGGCCATATTTGACATAATTGATTCAGAAAGAGTACAGGCATTAAGTAGTGATGCCTATACTAAGGCATCAATTAACGAAGTGAATACAGCCTATAACCATATCAAAGGCTGTATAAATGATTTATTTATAGAATCTAAAATTGACGTCAATCTACACAATTATATGATCATGTCATGGCCAAAAATCCCAATATTAATTTGCAGTTCCGAAAATCCGTAAGGACTTGAACAATCCACCTATGAGGCCATTGATAGATGGCCATGGTTCTATAACATACCCTTGTGCTAAAGTGGTTGACAGCATCTTGAAAAAGTATTTAACATCTGAACCACAAGTCTGTAAAGACTCTTGGGCTTTCTTACAAAATATGAGTAGTCTGGATTTTGATGTTGCCAACAACTTTCTAACAACTGACGTTAAAGAACTGTATACGTCAATTCCACACACAGAGGGTATTGAATGGGTGAGTCTATTCCTTTATAGTAAGGGAGCATCTAGTCAGGAAATTTATCTTGTGGAAGTGTTGTTGGACATTATTCTCACCAATAATTATTTTTCATTCCAAAATGAGTTGTACTTAAAGAAGCGGGGTGTAGCCATGGGCTCACCCTGTGGTGGGAGTTTCGCCAACATTGTTATGGTATATTGGGAGAAACATTTTGTGTTCAACAATGCCTTCCACATGACAAATATATACTACACACGTTTCCTCGACGATATTTTTATTCTGTACCGAGGTGATGTAGATTTAGCAAAAAGTTTGGTTGAGTATATAAACAACACAACCGATTTTTTAAAATTTACATTTAATTTTCAATTGTCCTGCACTGACTATTTGGATGTCAGATTATCCAAAGATTTTGTAAATAATAGATATACCTCAAGGATATTTAGAAAAGATATGTACTGCAACTCATTCTTGCACTTTACTAGTTCCCACCCATTGTCAGAGGAGCATTCAATAATAAAGGGCCAACTGATAAGGGCCGCTAGAATGGTTTCACTTGAAACTGAATTCTTAGAAGAATGTAACTTATTCAGTGAAATGGTCCAACAAAGAGGGTATCCCCTGACTCTTATTGAAACAACTTTTAATGAAGTTTACTTTAAAAGAATTAATGGGACAATTACCCCTATTTTAGACAGAAGAGAAGTTGTAAGTGAACTTGGGGAGAAGACTTTGAGCGTATTAGGGGGGACGACATTCAGTGACAATATATTTTATTTAGAACGCAATAAGGTAATGAGTAACAATGTGACTAACACATTTGAGTGTAGTTTTATTACTACATTCAGTATGGACGGTTTGTTAACTAGGGTTATTTTATACAAGAATTGGGAACTTATTAAACAAGATAAAACACTATCAGACAAATTAGGTAGTGTTCCAAAGATCGTCTTTAGGAGAGGAATGAATTTAAAAAGTATACTTGAGACAAAAAACAATGAGGGTGCCCATAGATTTGCTGGCATATCTATTTGTGGCTGTTGCAGCATGTGTAAGTTTATAGCTACAGGTAGAACATTTGCTGTCAATGAAAGAAAATATGAACTAAAACACAAATTACATTGCAATTCTAAAATGGTTGTCTATGTTGCTATGTGTACATCTTGCAAAGCATTCTACATAGGAAAAACGGAGCGAAGACTCCAAGATAGAATTTACGAACACATTTATGCAATAGGTACCAATAAAATGGACAATGCTCTTGCTAAACACAGTATGTTAAATGAAGGACATAAATTTACCTTTAGGGCCATAGATCAAATACAGCAAGATATTCGTGGTGGCCCTATAAACTTGCTTCTAGAAGAGCGTGAACTTGCATGGCAAATTAGATTAAATGCCTTTGTTGAACCTGGCCTCAACGAGTTTTGTAATGTAATGTGTCTGCCAAAATTAAAAAGTTTGAGCAGATAAATTTTCGTTTATTACATAAACGATACATATTAGCTTTTTTTAGAAAAAAACTTTTTTGTAACAAATTTTTGTCACAAGATGGTTTTAATATTAGGAGATGACATTTGTTGTTGGAGTGGTACGGAAACTATTTGTCTTGATATTTTATAAAGTATTTTAAAGGTTGTTGAAAGTTTTATATATGCACTATTTGTTGTGTAGTAATATATATATTTTTTCTTTTGAGCTTAATCATGTGATCACTTACGCTATTTAAATGGAACTTGTTTTTTAGAAATGTAATCTGAAGAAGTTGCCTTATTGAAGGTGACGAAAAACGCTTCATTAAACCATTGGACTACTTTCAGTATTTTTGTGTTTAGTCTGTTTCACGGAGCTTTTTCTTGTTTTTACGAAGCTCTTAGATATTGTAACCAGGTGGGGTTATTTCTATGTCTGGTATATGTGGTTTCAACCAGGTTTCGGTAAGGATGGTAATGTCTGGGTTTTAACGGGAGAGAGTCGCATGGAGTTCATGTATTTTAATCAGCATACTCCTAAGATTTAGGTTTAGTAGTAGTATTTCAGAACTTTTATGTGGAGTAGGTAGTTTGATTTGCATTGGGGAGTTTAATGAGATCATGCGTTCGGGGCCTGGGTTTGGGTGGATATCACCACTAAGCATAAGTTTAGCTGCTATGTGACTGAGCAACTGAAAAAGTTTGCATAGTCCTTTTTGAGTTTTAAAGGAAATATTATGGAGGCTGTCATTTGTAAAGAGTAGTCTGTGTTGTTTCAGGTCTGTGAGTGTAGTTATAAACAGTGATGGGGACACAAAAGGTATTAGGTGTTGTTAGGGTAGGTTTATTAACTGTTGTTGCTTGCTTTATATACAGATTGTCTAGTTGGCTGTAATCGTAAGGAATAAAGTTAATATAAGACCATGTGCAAACATGATAGTATGTGTGTTTGATAAATTATTTGAAAATGATCAGAAAAATGATCAGTATTGAGGGAAGTTAAGTTCTTGTTCGTTAAGGTATTAGTGTATTACAGTGCCACGTATTCAAGGTTAGGAGTTGTGTGTGAAATGTTTGGGGTGTTTGCAGGGTATGTTTCTATTGGGTAGTCACTTTTTATATGCATGTGCAAATGAGTTGTAGATAGCTAGTACTTTATAATGGGAGGGGTTAGTTGCACTTAGTATAGCAGATTTGGGTGATTTGAACTCTGTACTTGTGGTTTGGTTACATGTAAATTATGGGTATGGTGGGGGCAGGTGGGTTAAGGGGGCAGGGTAGAGAGCGGAGTGAGCCCGAGCGTAGCAAGGGTGAACAGAGCGGGATGACCCAAGATCCAAGCAAAGGCAAGTTTGTGTGTAAGAAAAACAATCAGAATTTCTGTGAAGCTGTGCGTCATTTCTTAACTATTTATCAGGTAGAAAACAGCATATCCTTGTATCTGTAGGTTACTGTGCTCTCAATTAACAAACACACAGTATTTGATCAGTTATGGATACTGTTTGCTCACAGAAGTGAATAAAATTGAAATGGAAGGAGAGTGTAAGTGTGGTGGGGGTGGTGCTTACAAGCCAAAGCGGAGTGCTCTCCATGGGATTATAAATAGTAGTTCGAACAGGTAGACACATGCTCAAAGTTAACTTTAGCTGTTTATGTTCGCAGACACTTCAGACCTGAACTGCGTTTTTCATATAACAATGTATCCACCAATCGGGTTAAAGATAAAGGTGTTATTGCAGCTGTTTGCTTAGAGTGGTGTTCAGTTGGAGAGACACTGAGAGCTTTGTGAGGCCAATAGCAGGGAGGTTATAGTTTTTTTTTTTTTTTTATAAAGTGTTCCTTATTTTGCTAGTTTATTACACATTATGCGAGGTAGTGCTGCACATTTTAGAGATGGAAAGTTGAGAGCTATGATATGAGAAGTGAACTCCACAGGACTAATTTGATTTCTGTTAATCAAGCTTACATAGCTGACTTCTATGCATTTTATCAGATCTAAGAAAAATAGCTGTTATGGTTTCTGTGAATTAAGTTGATATGGCTGGCTACTGTGCATTTTATTAGAGCTAAAGTAAATTATTGTTGCCATTTTATTATTTATTTTATTATAATAAGACATTGGAGGTGTGAGCAAAGTTCTTGTAATTGCTGGGTACTGGGGCAGTCTGTGGGTCTTTGTGCCTGACCTCCGGCCTGATGTTGTCTGCCAATGTTAAATGGTCACTAATTTGGCTTTGCAGGACTAATGTATATTTTTGTAAAGCAAGCTGAAGTACTTTACTGTGGTCGACTAGTGTGGTTGTATGAAACATAGATGGAATAAATTACTGTAGTTAATTTTTATTTTTGTTTTCTTACAATCTGATATCTGAGCTGTACGCAGTCAGTGAAGTGGCTGTAACTGTTTGGCATGGGGGCTGTTTGTGGATGAAACATTTAACAGCCATTAATCTGGCCTTGCAGGACTGGTTTGTGAGAAGTGAGTTGAAATGGTTTTGCTGAGGCAATATTATTTTTAAATCACAATCTGATATCTGAGATGCATACACACAGTAAAGTAGCTGTAATTCACGGGTACGGAGACAGTCTGCACATAAAAGTGACTTAACCCTGTTATTGTATTACAGTTATATAGTCACTGGAGATGTTGGATCTGGGAGTAATCCAGGAGACCAATAGTCTTTTTCTGTTTTAACATGTTTTATGACAAAATGCAAGCTAATAATTCATTATTTTATTTTATTTCACAGTAATAGCTTATATTCCTGATATCTAATCTGAAATGATTGTAAGTCCTGAAGGCCAGTTGATATGAGGAGTTGGGGTGACACGTTGGGAGGGTTAGCTAAAGGGGTCTCACAATTGATAAGGCCGGCTCTGTTATTCATTCTAAATATTACATTTTCGATCATTGTAAAAATCAAAAGAAAAACGAGTTGAATGGTAGGAGAAAGCTGAAATAAGCAAATACGAATAACGTAATGCTAAAGCAACTAAAAACTTTTATATGGTAAGCGCTTTCAGTGGTAAAAATATTCCACCTTCTTCAGACCCAGAACAACATAAAACTGATGCTTATATAGCTTGTAGTTAATTATCAATTAGTCATTCAATCACCAATAAAAATAAAACCAGATAAAAGTACAATATTTAAACAGTATGAAACCTGCTCTAAAATGTTACAATGTTAAGTACATAATACTCAATTTATAAACAACATTAAATATATATGTATAATGTGTAAATGTTATACTAAAAAAATCACATTTTAAAAAGCTACTAGGGCAAAACTGTGAAATGTATAATGTGTGATAATGACATAAATTTACTGTAAGAACTAAGATATTTAGCTAAATATAGACACATAAAAAATATATAGTAATATGTAAAAAATAAATAATTAATTGCATGCTGGTTAAAGACTAAAATCTGATCATAATAATACTGAATATATGACCAAAAACAAAGTCCATATTTTTATATATATAAAACTGTGTAAATGTTACTATGTTTCAAACTTAATCAATAAAAAGGTACAGTATCAAATTCGAAATCTTTTATGCAAAATTAATATGTTATCTATTTAAAGCTTTTAATTTTAACACGCTTTTAATAGACACAAATTCATTTAAACCAGGGAAAATGTATGCAACCGTTTTGATTTGCCAATACAACTCATTTTGTTCTAATAAAAGTTGCCAAGGCCCCCCTCTCGGGTCTAAAAGTGTTTGGTGTACAACCAAAAATAAAAACTCATGTGTTGGAAATTGTAAAATATGCCGAGCAAGAGCATTGTTAACATCACCTTTACTAACAGCATAACAATGCTCGTATATTCTTTGTTTTAGTTTCCGCACGGTCTTACCTATATAAAATGAGGGACAAACCTGACAGCAAGCTGCATATACTACAGCTTTGGACTCACAATTAAAGGAGCCATTTATTGTGTAGTGTTTGTTATTAATATTCATGTCAGTAGTCACTTGAATGTGTTTACACTGTGTGCAATGCCCACATTTACGCATACCTTTATGTACCCGCTTGTTCGTACCTAGATGCTCATTCTTATGCCTTTCCAACAGATTTTTAAGGTTAAAACCCCTTCTAAAAGTGAAGCGGGGTCTGATACCTAGCTTAGTACAAGTGGACGGTTCTTCCAAAATTAATGCCCAATTTTTTATAAAAATCTCTTTGACTCTTGCCGTGTCAGCTGAAAAAGTAGATAGGAAACTGAGATGTAATAACGTGACACTGTCATCGTTTTTGTCATGCTGTCATGTAATTAGATTAGTATTGGTAGTAATACCATCCTTATATGCTCTACTAGTTAAAATAGGTTTAAACCAACCTGTGTAGCTCTTATCTTTAACTTCTGTAAGTGTTTCTAAAAATAATTTGATAGGATACCCCCTACTTGTGAACATGGACTTCATCTTGTTACATTCTAAGTCAAAGTCAACATCTTCAGTAACCATCTGTGCAGCTCTCACCAACTGGCCTTTAACAACTGCCCTTTTCTGGTGATATGGATGTTCACTAGTATAGTGCAGGAAGGCATTGGAGTAGGTAGGTTTCCTATAAATGGTAGCTTTATACTGCTTGTTATACCTGTCATTAATCAGTTGTACATCAAGATATGTTATGCTATCTACCCCTACTTGATAAGTGAATTCAAGAAAATTGGTTTTGTTGGTAATATGTTGTATGAATCCTTCGATCAGTTTGATGTCACCTTGCCATACCAGACACATGTCGTCTTGGTATCTGGTGTACCATAGTACATTTTCCTGAAAAACGCTATCAGGGAACAAAAAATTATGTTCCCAATATGCCATGACACTGTTGGCGAAACTGGCACCACATGGGGACCCCATGGCTACCCCTTTGTTTTGTAAAAATATATTCTTGTCAAACATAATATAGTTATTAGAAAGAATCAGATCCAAAAGTGTTTCAACCAGACATATTTTATCATGCTCTACATTCTTGGACAACATAAATTCTCTCACCCATTCTATACCCAGTTGGTGGGGGTGACTGTGTATAGATCTTTTACATCGATCGTAACAAAAATGTTGTTGTCCTTATACTCCAAGTTGTTAATATTATCCAGGAAACTCCATGAATCACGACATATTTGTAACTCCTGGTTAATAAGTGGTTTAAGAATACTATCTACCAATTTAGCACAAGTAAAAGTAATCGAACCCCTACCATCAACAATGGGTCTAAAAGGGGGGTTTCTGATATCCTTGTGTAGTTTTGGAGTCCCAAAAATACTAGGAATTCTAGGTGCTGCCATAGAAAGATACTGAAAGGTGTCTATATCAATAGACCCTTCCAGAAATAAATCGTCAAGAGCAGTTCTAATGTGCCTGTATGCAGTATTAACCTGATGTAAACTAGCAGGGGTATATACCTCAGAATCCATGTGTTCACGCATCTTACTAATGTAGTTAGACTGATTCATAAACACCATGCCCCCTCCCTTGTCCGGCTTCATAACTCTAATACCACAATTGTGTATCAAATCGATGTATTGTTTGTCCTCAGAAATAATGTTAATGTGCGTTAATCTAACATGCGTATCATTATCTGATAGTCTCCTTAAGTCTATCTCACACATTTTTTCAAAGGACATTAATGTGGGTACAAGTGGGGGGGTTAAACAAACTAGAAACTCGTAGAGAGTTCACAAGTGTAGAATTGGTCCCCATCAGAACCACTAAATTCAATTTGCGCACATACATTTTAAGATCAACTATCATTTTTACAAAATTAGTTTTCTGATGGGGGACAAAGGAAAGACCTTTAGCAAAGAAATCAACCATATTTTGATCTACAGTTAAAGCAGTATAGTTGAAAATTTTAAAGTCACTGTGTGCTCAATAAAATTTCTGGTTCATTAGGTGCAATTGGTGTTATCTCCTCCTCTTGTTCCTCCGATTGTTCTTCCAATTCCCTTGCCGTCTCAGGTTCGATTGATTGTTCTGGTTGTTGTGGTTTGAATCCCTGTCCACTTGAAAAACCTGGTTGTTAGCAGTTGAACTAGAGCCATTAACATCATTCAACTGCTGCTGGTTAAGTTGTGTTTGGTTATTTCTTATTCTTTCACTTCTACGTAAAGGTTCTTCCAGATGAGCATTATGGTGAAAGGAGTTATTGGGACCATTGTTGTTAGGTACAAAATCAGGTCTAGAACCCATATAATCTTGAATACCATTCATGTGGGTGACTGGGGGGGGGGCAGGGTATGCCTTGTTATGGACATAAGCCTGTACATCTCTATCAATTTTTTTTCTTTTTGGTGGCTAACAATTTGTTAATGGTAGCATCAATACTTGAATAAATTCTTCAATAGTCATATTTATACTGTTCAAAGTTGTGATCCCCACAAATAGAATGTTCCATTATTTCAAGTTCAGTTTTAAAAGTAGCAATTTCAGTATTATAAAATTAACCAAAGTTTTAATGAATTCAGCTGCTTGCCTGTCAAATAATGCTAAAAGTTCCTTATGAAAAACAGATTCAGCAATTAAACCTGCAGGGAAGCGCCACTGTCTAAGCCCTTTGGGAATGATTTTCTTGTCTAAACATTCAGTTAGATAGGCAACTTCAAGCTGCAGTTTGCGACATTTAAAAGTTTTTGGTCAAATGCATTAAGCAAATCAGTTATATTACTCACATCACGACGTTGGTTGGCTCCATTTTGGTCGTTCACTGTGTGAATAAAGAAGTTATTATGATCCAGAAAACCAGCCATGCTTGGGATGCTATTGACAGCATTGGAAACATTGTTACCAGCAGAACGCTCCCCTACTACATTCACTTCTTGTCTGGGAGCAATGATAACTTCCTGTGTCCCTTCCCTAATACTTCCTGAAGGTAAACAAGGCTGCACATCGTTGGTACTCGGACTTGCACTTCTATTATGAGAACAGGGTAAATTAAGTCCTTGATTTGGTGTTTCTGCCATACTGGAGGTATTGACCATTCTTGTACCTTGCTCAAACTTCTGGGAAAGTGCCTCAACTTTCCCAAGAAGCATGTTTACCAATATGGTTAAATTCCCAACAGCATTCGCTTCATTGGAGTTGCTGTTATGACTGTGACCCATAGTAGCATTAAGTTCCTCAGATGTTGATGGAAACAGTAGTTGCGAACCGCTTTCCCCATCTCCACTCCCACTCGCCATGATATCCAGCAAAAAAACAAGAAAACCGAAAAACTACTAAAAATCAAAAGAAAAACGAGTTGAATGGTAGGAGAAAGCTGAAATAAGCAAATACGAATAACGTAATGCTAAAGCAACTAAAAACTTTAATATGGTAAACGCTTATTTTTACCACTGAAAGCGCTTACCATGTTAAAGTTTTTAGTTACTTTAGCATTACGTTATTCGTATTTGCTTATTTCAGCTTTCTCCTACCATTCAACTTGTTTTTCTTTTGATTTTTAGTAGTTTTTTGGTTTTCTTTATTTTCGATCATTGTAACATTTATTCTCATTGGCTTTGGTGTCAGTATTTTGTGGGTTTCGTATTATGACAATACACAGGAAACTGCAAGTTTGATGATAAATACATTATTCTTGAACAAACAGATTTTAGTTTGTGATATGAAATGAAAAACATTTGGCTAAATACTTTATGCAACTACAGATGTTCTTCGTGTTCCACTGTTGCAGTCTTCACCTGTGGGTTATCCCTGCTGTGGTAGCCCTCGGCCGACCTGAATACCAGAGTCAGTGTTTTTCTGCATCAGCTGCTGTTGCTTGCTGCCTGATGTCGGGTCATCAGTGCCGTAAAGGAAGGCAGCTGATGCCATTGCATCAGTCTTTCTTGCTGTGGAGGCCGTAGCAGAAGCAGTTTGCAAGTGTGCCAGTCGGTTGCTACCAGAGTTGAATTACAGCTAAAAACGTCTAAAGCGAAGTACCCTGTTGGGGATTCTTTTTTCTTGCACTAACCGATGTCTGAAAATAACAATTCTCCCGCCTGGGGAAAGGAAATACCACACTGAAACTTCCATTCATACTGCGTCACTTGCTTTAGCCCAGACCACGATGTCCCCCGTTGCCAGTTCTGTACCCTCTTTAACGTAAGAACCATTCATCATAGAGCTCTTATTGTAGCCAGGTATTTTTGTCTTCCGTCTTCGCATTCTGAAATGGCATCTGTCAGCCAACAATCTGTAGACATTCCAAAAAAAGTAAGGATAAAGATAGAGACAAGACCACACAAGGATAAGCCTTCCGAAGACTCTACCACTAAGCAGGTCATTAGTTCTCCAGAATTCAGTGAGGCGCCTTCACAGCCCCTGATGCCTGGTTCGATACCTGCTCAGGCCTGTACTGAGACCCTTTCGGAGTCTGGTATGCCGCAGAAGGCTTCTTCATCTTCCGAGCCTTTGATTGTCTCTGCCTTGGTTGGGTCTGGAGCCGCGATGCAGGCACTGGCTTCTGAGGAGATTTTTCGCACTACCGAATCTAGACAAAAAACGATGTCTTCGACTACCATTTCTCTCAGACCGATGGATACTCTTAGGCCTAGAGGCAAGGCCACTCCTAGGAAAACTACCTCTATTCACCATTTTACTCCTGCTCCGCCACCCCAAGCTCAAATGCTTAAAATGGTGGAGGATCTTATCAGCCTAATCAGGGGTAGTCAGACTACACCTTCTAAATGGAAAACAGACATTTCTCCTGAAATACTGACAGAACAGGATTCTGAGGAGTCTGATTATTCAGATTTTGAAGAGGAGCAACAACCTCTGACTGCTTATGAGGATTCAGAAGTAGAGGAATCCATTCCTTCTACCTCCCCAACAGAAGATATTTCCTTTGGGGAAACACTTCACACCCTCGGGGAATATTTCCACTGGGAAACCCAGGACTTCCCTCAGTCTAAGAAAAGACTAAGAGAGTTTCTAGACCTGCCCCAGCACAGACCCTTGGCCATCTCTCCCATCTTAGAGGTGGTTGATGATGTCTTCATGAATCCAGCTTTTAACTCCTGATACCCTTCCACCTGTTCCCAGAAAACCTGACGGGTATTACAGAGTACCGGATTCTCACAAATACCTGTACAGAAATCCTGCTGCAGACCCAGAAGTCATTACACAGGGACCAAAAGGAGCTAAGGCTAGTTCTGCAAAGAATCCTATTCCTTCTGACAAGGACTCCAGAGCTCTGGAGTACACATCTCTGCAACCTTAGCTGATAGAGCAGTCAACTGTCAGTTCCACATGTTAAAATGTCAACAACACACTTTAGAATTATTAAAACAAAAAATTTCAACCTTTCCTGACTGTGCCAGTTCGAAAGAGTTTGCAGATTTACTGCACTTACATGTCAAGTGGCTAAACACTCATTACACTGTGGATATGATGTCCTAGAAGCCTCAAGCAGGGCAGCAGTGTCAGGATCTGTCATTAGAAGACATGCATGGTTGAAGGAACAACCTCTCCCTGATCATGTCAAATCTAAATTGCTTGATGCACCCTTGGATAAGGACCACTTGTCTGGAGTAAAAGCAGAAGAGGTGCTTAAAAGGATGGAAGACAAAGCGAAATCTATACAAACAGTAAAAGATTTCCTTCAGGTACAATCTCCTACATTCAGCAGGAATTTTCCCTCAAAACACTAGTCCTTTCTTGCACCTAGCAGACAAGGGCTAGGTAAGCACTGCAGGGACAGACCACCCAGACTCCTGTTCCAGGTACAGCAGAAAACCAAACAGTGGACCTCTTCCACTCCAAAGACAGGGAGTTCTAAGCCATCCCTCTATGGCAAAAACTCTCAATGACTCCCTCTCCCCCCTCTGCCCTCTTTTCACTCACCAAAAACTAGGAGGAAGGCTCTCCCTCAGCAAAGTAAATTGGCTTTCTGTAACAAAGTACCAGTGAGTCTTAAAGATCATTTTTCTGGGATACAAATTCTCCTTCAACGAACTCCCAATTCCAAGAGAGTACCCAGACTTGCCTCCAAATCAGTGGTCAGAGGCATTGAAACAAGTCCAAACTCTCATATCCAAAGAGGCAGTAGAACCTGTCCCCTCAGATCAAACAGGCAAAGGCTTTTATCCAGACTATTCCTTGTTCCCAGAAAAGAGGGCACTTGGCACCCCATCCTGGATTTATCCATTGTGAACACCTTCCCCCAATTCAGAATGCTAACTTTGCAGCAGCTGCTGCCTATGCTGACTAAAAATGCCTGGTTAGTTAACCTAGATCTAAAAGATGCCTACCTCCACATCCCCATAAGGGAATCCTGCAGGAAATTCTTTCACTTCAGAGCAGGCATACGACACTTTCAGTTCTCTGTGCTACCATTTGGCTTATCTGCTGCTCCCAGGGTATTCAAATGCTTAGCCCCGGCCATAGCCTTTTGCAGACAGGAAAATATACAAATGTACCCGTATCTGGGCGACTGCCTCATTCAGGCAGATTGCATAGAAAAGCTCCTCAAGGATCTCCTCTTTGTCAAAACCTTCCTAACCTCCTTAAGGTACACCATCAGCGAGAATAAATCAAAGCAAACACCCTCCAGGAAGATCATTTTCTTGGGAGCACTGCTGGACACAGCATCCCAAATGGCCTTCCTGTCCCCAGAAAAGCAGAGCTTCCTGCCTCTCTATTTATCCTGCTGGATTCCAGAAGTCAGCTCACTGCAAGGAAGTTCCTGCAAGCCTTGGGGTACATGGAATCTTGCATCCTTCTAATTCCTCTGGCAAGGCTTCACATGAGAAAACTTCATTGGTACCTAAAGAACCTTTGGTGTTAGCGCTCTCAGCCTCTAGAAACCTCTCTACCTCTGATCCCCTGTATAAGAGCTGAGTTTCTCTGGTAGGCAGAGGCCTGTGCTCAGAACAAGGGTATTTCCTTCACCCTCTGCCCAACTGGGCAGACCATTACCACCGACTCCTCAGACATAGCGTGCGGCACCTCACCTAGAAGGCAGGTGCATCCAAGGTTTTTGGGATGCCCAGCACCTTTCCCTACACATCAGCCAGAAGGAAATGATGGCAGTACAAAAGGCTCTGACATCCTTCAAACTCCATCTCAAGCCAGGGGTTCCCCTTATCAAAACAGACACCACCACAGTAATGTGGTACATCAACAAACAGGGAGGGACCCAATCTTACCCTCTGTGCAGGCTAGCCATGACCCTCTGGCTGACGGCCTCTTTCATCGGACTGCACCTGATAGCCCAATACCTACCAGGGGTCACCAACACCCTGGCAGACCACTTAAGCAGAAATGTACTGGCCCCCCACGAATGGCAGCTCCACAGAATAATCTTTTTACAAATCACTCAGGTGTGGGGGACTCCGGAGGTGGATCTCTTTGCTTCACATCTCAACCATCAGCTGAAAACATTCTGTACCAGGGAATATCACCACCTAGCGTGGAAGGTGGATGCCTTGACCTTCCCATGGAACACCCTGTTTGTGTACGCATTCCCTCCTCTGCCTTTTATTCCCAAGATACTGGTCAAAATGAGGGAGGAGAGACCAAAGGCCATCCTCATAGCTCCAGATGGCCCCAGACAACATTGGTACCCCTTACTGCGCAGCCTGACCTTACAGCCTCCCAGGCAGCTTCCCCTGATCTCAGACCTGTTAACTCAGGTGGGGGGGGGGGGGTGCTGCACCCAGACTTGCAGACTCTCAAACTATCAGCATGGCTAATACTCTAGACGAACAAGAAGCCCCTGTTAAGCAAACAGGCCCTAGACATTATCACAGAAGCCAGAAGGCCCAGCACCAGAAAATCTTAAGTAGGAAAATGGAAAAGATTCTGCTCCTGGAGCCAGTCTACAGGGGGCAATACCTCGCAACCTTCCATCCTGCTTATCCTGGACTAGCTAGCGTAGCTACTTAATAGTGGCCTCTCCTTCTCCTCTATTAAAGTTCACGCCTCTGCCATTTCAGCTCATTTTGATGCAGAACAGCCCCTGTTCTCCCATCCTTTGATTAAACAATTCCTCAGAGGGGCTTCTAATATAAGACCTCCCAGAAGGCCACCCACGCCAGCCTGGGACGTGAATTATGTTTTAGAAAAACTAACTTTACCACCCTTCGAGCCTGCTGCTTCAGCAGAAGTAAGATACCTCTCCTGGAAGACTGCTTTTCTCATAGCTATCATCTCAGCCAGAAGGGTTTCAGAACTTCAGGCACTGATGGCCAATGAGCCCTTCATCATCTTCCAAGCAGACAGGGTCTCCCTGAGAACTAATCCCTAATTTATGCTCAAGTTGGTATCTAATGTAACTCTCATCTAGGCCGTACATCTACCCACCTTCTTTCCTAACCCTCAAAACAAGTGGGAAAGAATTCTGCACTCACTAAATGTGCACATACAGCTCAGATGTTATCTGGACCATACTAAACCCTTCTGGAAAACAGACCAACTATTTGTCAGCTTTGCCCCAGGGGCAGAGGGGAAGCCCATTTCCAAAAAAAACATTTCCAAATGGGTATCAAACTGTATCCATTTCTGCTGCAGATTGCATGGGAGACCCCCCCCCCCAACTCTATTCGAACCCATTCCACTATGGCAGCCTCTATTTCCACAGCATTCCTCACAGGAATTCCCACCAGGGACATCCTGGAAGCTGCCACCTGGACATCTGTCCATACCTTTACCAAGCATTACCACCTACCTTTATTTTCTAAGGCTAGGGCAGGATTTGCCTCTGCAGGTCTTGCTGAGCCATTCCTAGGTCTCTTACTAGTCCTACCACCCCACTCCTCAGCTTTCGGAATCCTCCCACAGATGATGACTGCAATAGTGAAACACGAAGATCATAGTACAGTTCTGTACACTTACCGTAAATGTAGATCTTCGAGTGTATTCACTGTTGCAGTCCTGGTTTCTCACCCTCCTTCCCCCTTATATCTTCTCTCTTTAGGGAGACTTAGCCACCAGGACCACTTTACCATATTTACTTGAGACTCTGACTGGTTAGGGCAAGAAAAACTGATGTAATAGTGTCGGCTGCCTTCCTTTATAGCACTGACGACCTGACGTCAGGTAGCAAGCGACAGCAGCCGACAAAGAAAAACATTGACTCTGGTATTCGAGCCGGCCGAGGGCTACCACAGCAGGAATACCCCACAGGTGATGACTGCAACAGTGAGTACACTTGAACATCTACATTTATGGTAAGTGTACACAACTGTACTTTTGTAGTTACGACTTAGTAAATGAGGATTCACTACAAAGTGCCAAGTCTCCAGCAGCTTATTCAAGTTAGAAGTTATCTTTGTTGCAGGTAGTTATGCTTGGGATTCTCGCACAGTTTATATCAGTAAGTGTAGAGCAGAAAATTTTTGATGTAAAGGAACAAAATCCAAGTAAGAAGGTTACGTGGAAAAAAATCTCAAAGGAAATGCATGAGAAAGACACTGGCAAGTCAGAGACTTTATTATGTAGAACCTTAAACCTAATTTAAAAGAGGCTCATGGGAAGTAAACATGTCAGTCCTTAAGGACATACAGATGATTTCAGCTTACATGAGTTTTGAATGACCCTGACTTTTTTTTTTTTTTTTTAACTTTTTACAAGTCCTTATCAAGGCATTCAGACAATAAAGCCAAACCCCACTAGCTGTAGACATGACATGATTTTCACTATATCTGGGCTAATCAGTACAGCATAAGTGGATAGCTTTCCTATTTTCAATCCTCATAAACAACTTCATACTTTTGACCTGAACAACATTACTCTAATAAGGTATGCAGATGACGCCCACATGATCGATTTAGCGAATACCTCCATAACCATAAAATCTAAGCTTCAAGCAAAAAAATCGAACTCCCAATTACTCAACAAAATCCTCCTAAACTCAACTAAAGCAAATGTAAATATGGTTGCTAACTACTACTACTAAATTAATTCCTGTCACCCTCCTCCCCCCACAACTTTAATATTTAAAGATAACAAAGGCAACACCCATCCAAAAGTTACCAGCCAAAACAGTTTGGGACTGACATTAGATCCATCACTCCATCATACTGAAAACATTACTGCTAAGGTACTTAGACAATTGAAACTCTGCTACTGCATTTCCAACCTCTTATCCCCCACAGCACATACAGCTGTAAGTAAAATGTGCTAATTCCTAAACTAGAATAATGGCTACCCCTTCTTTGTCTTCACTCTGTTAATAACTCTCTCAATCTACAAAACAGTGAAAATAAGATATTCAGGTTTGTAGAGATAAATATGCACCACTGTGACCTGTTAAAGCAAATCATTTGGCTTCCTGTACTTAAGAGTCATCTTCTCCCATTGCTACCTTAATGTTTAAAATACTCAGCTGTGGTTACTTCCCTCCTTTAAAAGGCTTCTACTTACTAGGGAAGTTTACTCAGCAGGAAACATTCAGCATGATGACCTCACTTACCCAATATTTAAATAAATGCCCGTGATGAGAGCCTTTTCCAGAATGGGGCCTGCTTTATGGAATAACCTTCCGAATGAGGTCAGAAATAATCCAAGATTAGAAGTATATTGAAATCAGCCTTAAAGGATCATTGCATTCAGCCTTAAAGGATCACTTGAACAACGAGTTTAAGTGTAATTGCTTTTGTGATACTGGCTTAACAGTAAAATATCATGTGCTGCAGGCATGACAGTTACTTAATATTCTGTTTACTGTATCTGTCAGTGTTCTAATTCTCTTGTTTATTATTTGCTGTATAATATTGATTGTGTTTTGTATTTGACTGTAAATTGATTTAATCCTGGGTCGTGAATGAAAAGGGTCAGTTAACCAGCTCACTGTAACTGGTTAAACTGAAAAATAAATAAATAGTTTTGCCAATATTTAAAAACACTCAACTTTAAACAAAACCTTATTTCATAACATTAGAGTGACTGCAAAATTTCCCAGTAATGAACAGAATGTTATGTAAAAAGGTCACCCAGAAAAAATCTCATAAAATTATCAAAAAAAAAAAATCACTGGCAAGCCAGTGAGTTAGTCATGCCTACAGCTAGTAGGGTTTGGCTTCATTGGTCTGAATGCCTTAATAAAGACTTGGAAAATGTCAGGGGAATTTAGAAGCCAAGCCATAAGATCCTCTTTCAAAGGAGTTTTAATTACTTACAGAGTGAAGTATTTGTCTTGCCAGAATATTTCTGATGTTTTTGCTGCTATGGAGAAAATATATGAAGAGATTAACAAAAACAAGAAGTCAGTAGGGAAATTGAGAAGCATAGAAGTGTTTAATTATTATTGCCAACCAGATTTTAGAGAAGCGCGTAGGATGCCAAGTACTCTTAAAGGGTAAGGGTAGCTCAGCTTGTTATCAACTTCTGCCATCATGTTAACGTAATGTAATGTAACGTAAAGGCAAGATGGCACATTAACAAAAGATTGATCCCCAGCAGTGTAGTGTACATAAAGGTTTGTTTAGATGCAGAAGGGTCTGAGTATGGATCCATCAGGTGGAAGATATTCAGTGAAGAGTCAGCAGGCCCAAAAGAGCAGACTGTGAAATGAAGTAGAAGGATGAGAGAGGAGGAGTAGATGTGAAAGACATCTTCCTTGTGTGGGTAGAATATAAACTGCACATGATGATGATGACCTTTGTTCATTATTCTAATTTCCTTTGTCTTGAAAACGTATAAATTAATAGGTCTTTTAGGTGATGTGTTAGTTGGGTTCAGAGGACAGAGCAGCAGTTTGACAATACTGTATGACTATGTGAAGATCCCTAGTCTGTCTGTCTGTTGGCTGTGAGAAGTTAAACTGAATCCACAAATGAGTGGGTGGTAGCTCGGATCGATTTAAAGCATACATTTTAACCTCTTAGAGCACGATATCTGGTCAAAGTCGCAAATAATGAGGGGGCAAAGGCCCAAAAATAGGGACACTTTTTAAATACTGCTTTTACAAACTTAGAAAGTTGATAGACTAATCTGTTTTGCATTAGTATGAATTTTATGAAGGATATGAAGTCTGAAACTCTGTCTCTACCATTACTTTCTGACTTCACTCCTTAATTTGTTAGTAATTTGCCATAAAACCACAGTTATGACAAACAGCGAAAAAATACGAGGCAAAAATCTGGACAGTTGAGAGGTGTGATTTAAAGGATCCCAGAACTTATTGAAAAGAGTAGGGCAGATTCCCTGGTGCCCTGTCCAAATTTACCCAAATAGTTGGAATACCACCTTAGGTCTCCTCTTGGCTAGTGGGACTAACCTGTCAACAAAATGTAAGTAAATAAATAACTAAGTAAACACTGATTTAATTAGAGTACTCATAGGCTCAGCCCAGGCTTACAAGACTGCAAACAAATCCTAACTGAACATAAAATGAAGTGGGGGGGGAGTGTGTGTGTGTATATATATATATATATATATATATATATATATATATATATATATATATAAAAATAAAATATATATATAATATAGGTATATAAAATATATATATATATATATATATATATATATGTGTGTGTGTGTGTGTGTATGTACAGACACACACGCATATGTAGAGTTTAACACTACTGCCAACAAACCAAATTAATAGATGCAGCTATTAACTCTTGCGACTGTCAGCAGAACAAATTATCATACATTTTTTAGTGCTTTCGTTCCTTTATTTCTTAAACATCGGAACTTTATCAGAAAACTGTAAACCTAACTTGTATCCTTATATTTAAATAGGTTAAGGCGCCAAGTACAACCTATCATAATTCTGTAAATAATCACGTTAGAGGGAATCAAATCTCACAGTAATATGCAAAAATATCACTATTAAATATAAATGCAAATAAATACATATAAAAATAAATACTTAACACACAAAATTTAATATTACTATTTTATCTTGTATTTAAGAAGACACTTAATATTGATGAATTCATTTAAACCTGGGGGCTGATTGGCTCTTAAAAAAATTTGCCAATTCAGCTCCCTTGTTTCTAAAACTTAATTACAGCCACTAACAAACCTTGCGTTATATATATACTTCCTCAAGTACTGTTAAATGAAACTTCCTAAAGGTTGGACATTTTACGCTATGTTTGTACAAAGCGTTATTTTCATCTTTAATTCTAATGGCCCTAAGATGTTCTCTAATAGTTTTGCTGCATAATAATGTGGGCAAGAACTTTTTTGCATTTTTGAAGACTATGAACGGTAGTTTACCTTGGTTAAATTTTCTTTTGAATAATTTTGGAACTAAAGTTACTTTTTTGGATGTAAAAGTTGATATGGATATCAATGAACAAACATTTGGAATTAAATATATCAGAAAAATATATTTAGAAACAACATCCTAGAAATTTGAAATTAAATATTTTCTGGGGGCAAAATATTAGAGCTAGTAGAATTATAATTTTAAGTAAAGATACTGACGTTTTAAATGAAGTAGAACATTCCCGTGGATCCCCGGTACAAGAGTTCATTAAATTAATTTGAATATCAAGGAACAAAGATATGTCAAAGTTTCCCCCAATTATAAAACAGGGATATATAGGATGTATACCAAAAATTCCAGTCCTTCTGATCCTGATAGAACATTAGTGTTTCCAGTAATTATGTCCAATGATTCTCAAAATATCAAAAACATTATAACCAGTAACTGGAGAATAATTAAAGGAAATGTTGATCTGAGTAAAATTATAGGCGAATTTCCCCAGTTAATTTGTAAAAAAAAAACAAAAAGTAGCAATTATTAGAAAGAGAGATTTCAAGGAATCATTTTTATAGATGTAAGTTAGGAACATTTAGTTGTAATAAATGCAAACAATGTAGGGTTTATTAACGGGCTAAGTTGTGTTGAATTTCCACATTTAAGTCTAGTTATCAAAAGTCAGCATAGTTGCACTTCTTATATCATGAATGTAGTATATCTTGTTGTGTGTAGTTCCTTGTCCACATTATTTAATGTTGGCAAAACTATCAAACAGCTTAGGTTTAAGATTAGAGAACATCTTGGGGCCATTAGAATTAAAGATGAAAATAACGCTTTGTACAAACATAGCGTAAAATGTCCAGCCTTTAGGAAGTTTCATTTAACAGTACTTGAGGAAGTAAATAAAATAATACAAGGTTTGTTAGTGGCTGCAATGAAGTTTTAGAAACAAGGGAGCTAAATTGGCAATTTTTTAAGAGCCGATCAGCCCCAGGTTTAACTGAATTCATCAATATTAACTGTCTTCTTAAATATAAAACAAAATAGCAATATTAAATTGTGTTATGTGTTAAGTATTTATTTTTATATGTATTTATTTTTATTTATATTTAATGGTGATATTTTTGCATGTTGCTATGAGACTTTATTCCCTTTAACATGTGATTATTTAGAGAACTATGATAGGTTGTATTTGGCACCGTAAATTATTTAAATATAAGGATACAAGTTAGGTTTGTATTTTTCTGATGAATTTCCGATGTTTAACAAGTAAAGGAACGAAAGTGCTAAAAAATGTTTGATTTGTTCTGCTGACAGTCGCAAGAGTTAATAGCTGCATTTATTTATTTGGTTTGTTGGTAGTAGTGTTTTCTTCTAACCCTGATATATAGAGTTAAATTGTGGGATATTTCAACACTGTGGCTAAACAGTTTTTGAGTTATGCAAAGTATAAACATTAGCAGAAATGAAGAAAAATATAGACTGGAGAGCAGCTTTGGAAGAGTGATGTTATAAAGTAAGTGTTGGGGTTTGGTAGGGTCGGGTAGGATGTGAGCATATTAACAAAGGAGATACATTCATGTATTTCTAAAGTAGATAAGGTAAATAAAATGGAAGTAGTTCTGAACTTTTAAGAGGAAGTTAGTTTTTTTATGTAATACATTTATTTTGGTAACATTTAAGTTATGCTTAAATTAGTTTGCATTATACCTGAAACTTAAGGTAGGCATTGTTTTATGTTTATTGGGAGGGACTGGCATATTTTATGTGCTCGCATGGAGCCAATTTTATATGTGAAAAGACTTTTATTTAGTGGGATATGTGGGCTTATTATGCTTAAGAGGGTGAATCTGAGGCTTTAATTGGTGGTTCTCTGTGTCATCCTCCCTACAGAGATGGGGAATGAATTTATGTGCAACACATGAGACCGGTTGGAACAATGGTTTAGGTCTTTGCATCCAGTACACAAAGTACAAGGTTCAGTCTTGACCTCCAACCAGTGCCTGTTTGGAGTTTGCAGGGTCTTCATGTGTTTCTATGGGGTTCTTCCCACCTCTGAACAACATGCTGTGGGTTTCCATCTGAAACTCATCTAAGAATGGACCTGTTAGCAGCAGCACAGACTGTAGATGGAATAGTTGTATACACCAACCGTTTTGGTGTGCTGTATTCTCAAGATAGGATAACATGGATCACAGACTGTACACAGTGGTAGGGCTAGCTACTTGATGTAAAAATATTGTTCTAGGTGATCCAGTTGTGTTGACTAATGTTGCCAAAATGGGCATGTGTATTTGCCAGTGATATGTGGGTGAATGACCCAACCTATGCCAGGGACCCATGCTAATGATGGAGGAGTGTAGGTATTCCTACTGGTCACTGTGTGCCATAAAGCTCAGCCAGTGTCCAGTTGCCAAGCTTGGGTTTACTGGGATAGCTCTGTTCATAGGTAGGTACTAGGCTATCGGCTCTAGGGCCTATACAAGCCCAGCCAAAAAGGTACTCTGGCTTTTGCCATCCAAGAAAATAATTTTCTTGTGCCACTGTTGAGCAGAGCCACAGAAGTGATCCCCAGGGTGAATTTCTTATTTTCCATCCAATCATCAAGATTTTTCTTGAAGAGTGCTAATGAGGAGCTTTGTTTGATATAGGTAGTTTATTCCAGAGTATGGGAAGTCTCTGGGACAGGAATCTATCCCTCCGGCATGTCCTGTTTATTGTGGTGACAAGGTTTAGGTCCCTAGAGCGTGTAGCTCGGAGGGATTGGGATTCTTTAAGTGGAGCATGTCCAAAGCTCTGGGTTTAACATAGCTTTGTATGTTAGGCAGAGATCACCTCTGAGTAGGTGATATGCGACGGAGTAAAGCTGGAATTTTTTTGAGACAATGTGCATAGGGCATCTGTTTGTGGCTGGTAATCCTCTTTGTGAGGTATTTCTGCAGCCTTTCCAGTTGTAGATGTCTTGTGAGGTACGTACCAAAAGGGGCGTTGTACTCTATAATGGGTCTAATGAGTGATGAGTAGAGGGGAACAATTACCTCTTTTTTTCTGGATGAGAAACCTTTTGTGATGAGGTGTGCCACGTAGAAGGATTTCCTGACTAGTGTGGTGATGTGATTATCAAAGGAGAGACTACTTACTGTCCACCTGTGTCCCAAGGTCTCTTATCACACTTTCAGTGTTAAGTATACTACCGCCTATGATGTAGTTCACGGGTACAGAGTTTTTACCAAAGGCGATGACAATGCACTGTTTGGCATTGAGCTTGAGGCCATGGCTTTGACACCAGGCATTTGTCTCAGTGAGGCCCTTTTGTAGGATGTCCACATCGTTAGGAGTTTCGATTATGGCTCTTAGTTTGCGGTCATCTGCGAATTTCATTAGCCAAAGACCTTGTGTGTTTGCCTGTACTTCAGAGAAGAAGATACCAAACAGGAGAGGACCCAGGACTGAACCCTGTGGTACTCCACTTGTCACTGGTCTGAAGTCGGATTTGGAGTCTGCTACTTTCACAGTGTAGGTTCTGTCAGTGAGCCAGTTGGCAACCCATCTTGTGAGATAGGGATTTATACCTAGTTTAGTGAGTTTATCTATAATTCCAGAGTGGGGGATGGTGTCGAAAGCCTTGGCAAGATCTAGATAGGCTGTGTGAACCACCTTGCTCTCGTCTATGGCTTTGGTGACTGCTTCAAAGAAGTCTATCAGGTTTAGGAGACATGATCTGCCTTTTACAAACCCGAACTGGGTGGAGTCCAGAGTTTGGAGATCACCAGTGTCTTTGTTTATAAGCTCCATGATGATACGTTCCATGGCCTTGCAGACCAGGCTTGTCAGGCCAATGGGGCGGTAGTTCCCTGGGTCCGTGATGGCTCCCCCCTTGTGGAGTGGGATAACCGTCGCTGTGTGCCATTCAGTGGGCACAAAGCCTGAGGTGAGGCTATGATTGAACCTGGTACTTGGGTGGGGTGCCATTTCGTTCTGTAGTTTGTGTAGAACACAGCCTGGGGTGTTGTCTGGTCCCATGGAAGCTGTGTTCTTGGCTTTGGAGAGTGTGGTTTTTACCTGTGCAGCCGTGATTACAAGAACTTTGCATTCTTCCGGTATAGAGATGGGCTCTTTAGTGGGTTAGAGGGGGGTAAAGTTAGCACTGAACCTATCTGCCAGGATGTTGGCAATATCATTTGTGTCTGTATATTTAGTGCCATTGTGCTGTAATTCATAGCAGATCTGAGTGTTGCCATTGAGATTCTTGACATAGCTATAGAATGCGTTGTGGTTGTCTTTAGAATCAGTGGCGATTTTGTTTTCGTAACTAGCTTTGAAGGATTTTATCAGGAATCGCAGCTTCTTACTGAGGCTGACCAGGGAGCTCCTCCACTCATGGGATTTTACTCTCTTTTGTAACAGTTTCTTCCTTCTGTTGTACAGTTTGTTTATGGCAGGGGACCACCAGATTGGCTTTTTTTTTTTTGGAGGATAGCGTCTTGGTTCTCTTTGGGATAGCACGATCCATGCACTCGTGTAAGTGCTTATAAAGTGCAATTGTGTAGGATTCAAAAGTCGTAACTGTTGACTTGTCAACTTGTAGTTGAGTGAAAGTTGGATGTAAAACCAATCCAGATATGAACTAAGAAATGCCACACATAATGTAGGTTCATTGACAGGATGAGACTTGAAAGTGAATAACATGATGGTAAGGAGGAGGCTGGATATCTTGTGTATCCAAGAGACAAGGTTGGAAGGGCAGTGCGGCAGTCTAGGTCTAGAGTCTACAGTTCAGGAAGAGTACAGGCTAAAAATGGTGTGGGAATTGTGGTGAGGGAAAGGCTTCAGAAGACTGAGAGAGATGTCATCAAAATTTGTAACAGGCTCATGGCAGTCAGACTCCATTGTAATGATAAGGCAGTATTCATAATCTTAGCCTATTCCCCACATTAGGGTTGTGATAGAGGAAAAAAAGTGCATTCAGACAGCAGTTGCAGGACCTACTAGATAAAGCAGGACATTATGAATTGGCATTGATAATGAGTGACCTGAATGTATGTATCGGGACAGACGGAACAGGATATTAGCACTGCCTGGGTCCACATGGGTGGGTCAGCAGGAATAAAGGAGAGGCCACTCTATACGTCTGTCTGGAAAATGGCTTGGTCTTAGCCAACAATGGTTCAGAAAGAGCAACAGTCACAGGGTCACATACAATAGTGGATGCCATAAAACTCTGGTAGACTGTCTCCTAGTAAGGAAAGAGCAATGAGATAGAGTCAGCAATTGCAAAGTTGTCCCTAGTGAAACAGTCGGCTCACAGCATAAACCACTGGTTGCTGCAGTCCGCTGCAGTCAGTGGTCAGAGAAGGCTTTTTAAGGTCAACAGAGACCAGATCGAAAACCTGGAAGTTGACTGGAAAGAGAGCAGAAGAGTTCAAGGAGTTACTGAGGGCCCTAGCACTTGAAAAAGAAGAAATAGGTGGAGTTGAAAAAGAATGGCAGTTCCTTAAAACAGCATGTGTAAGGGTACAAGGCAGATATGTGGCTGAGCTACGTATGGAAATAAGGTACATAAGGAAAGCTAGTGGTAGAATACAGAAGTCTAGGAAGTCATCAAAAGAAATGCGTGCAAGGAAAACTAGGAGATAGAAAAGACAGACCAGACTAGGAAGGAATACTAGTTGGTTAACAAAGAGGTTAAGAGAGAAATTGCAGTAGCAAAGAGCAAGACATCAGTGGCTGTCTACCAACTTCTGGAAAGTGACTGTGGATGGTACAATGACATCTATCATGTTGCAAGGCAAAGACAGAAATATATAGAATATGGTCAGACACTCTCTTCATAAGGTATGCAGCTACTATTTGCTCACCAGTCCACAGGACATCGAAGGCAGATGGAAAGAGTACTTCCAGCAGCTTCTTTTTGAAGAAAACCTCACAGAAGTTATACTGCCCAAACAGCCTGTGGTGAAAGAAGTGGATCCCACTCTAGAAGAAGTAAGAACAGCACTGTGAAAATGAAGTCAGGGAAAGTAGCAGGCTCGGTTGAGATCACAGCAGGTATGATTGAGATGTTGGGTGAGGTAGGGGAGAAATGGCTCCTGAGGGTACTCGTAGTAGTATGGAGCGAAAGACGTACCCCAGATAACTGGAGAATAAACATGAGTGCCAGTATTCAAGAACAGCGGGAACATTCACTGTGAGCAGTATAGAGGTGTCCGACTACTATCAAATTGCATGAAAGTTCTGGAGAGGGTGATTGATAAACAAATATGCAAAATAGTAGTAGTAGAAAGTAAGATGGGGGAAATGAACAGTTTGAATTCCGATCAAGAGGCAGCACAGCTGACCCAATGTTTGCAGTAAGACAGGTACTTGAGAAGAAGTTAGAAATGAGGAAAGAGTCCAACTAGGCATTCCTAGATTTGGAGAAAGTATAGGACAAATTCCCAAAAAAGCTGATTTGGGCAGTCCTGCAGTGGTTTGAAGTCCCAGAAACATTGATAGAATTAGTGCAAGCTACGTAGAAGCGCCCAGTGACTCAAGTACGAACAGTGTTCGATCTGACAAAGGGGTTCCCAGTGGGAGTGGGTGTGCGTAAGGGTTCAGCTCTGAGTCCACTCCTGTTCCTACTGTTGTTGGACTACATTAGTAAACAGGTCAGAGGGGACAGATCAACAAAGCTATTTTATGTAGATGATG